>NC_056733.1:1711557718-1711717718 GCF_019279795.1 Protopterus annectens
GGAAGTGTCCAGCCATACATGGTACTCTGTCAACTACAAGGAGATGCCCAAGGTTCCCAATGCATGTGTCTAACTGTTGATTGTCCTTGGCCATGACCAACCACTTCATCTGATAACAGGTAACCACTCTCAAAGGAGGAACTTTTGTTTCCCCAAAGAGAGGTGATCATGGAGGCCAGCTATGAACCCGCCAGATCACCTTCTACAGGGTGACCTTCTCCCCACCTTCTGTGGGGTAGAAATAGTGACCAGTGGTGACCCAGCACCAGACACATTGGCTGGTGCACCCACAGGTGGCTGTTACTGCAACAATGTATATACCACAGATGAATTTGTAGAAAGAGCAAAGGTAAAAAGAGAAAAATACAGCTTATTAGCCCATGTGTATGACAACTTGGATTTTAATATCTAATGTATCTATTTATTTGATATATGTTTACTGGGAAAATCCAACTGTGCCAGAAAGTGTCCATTTTCAGTGGAGGGTCAGGGAGAAAAGCCCCCAATCACATTTTTTCAAAGATCATTTATAGATATTTTAAATAATAAATATGTTATACTATAAAACATAGGAGTGAAAAAAATGTAATGAGAAATATGTAGAACATATGTTTCATAGTAGAGTGGAATGAAAATAATGTGTTGAAAAAACGTGAGGAAAAACTCATTAGTCATTTTATTTGTTATATAGATGCAATAAAGGAGACCTGAGACAATTCTAATAAAATATTTAAAAGAGATATAAGAGATTACATGATTAATGAGAGTGAGGTGAATAACGAGTGCTGTCTTAATATGAGAGATGGTGTTCATGTTATGGTTATAGAATGAAGAAGGATGGAGAGAAAAGGAGATTATAAGAAGCGTGCAGGGTAGGGTGACTTCAGGTAGGTTAGGTGAGTAGGGAGAAAAGAGAAAGAATAGAAGAAAGGTATGCAAGGATGAAGTAGATAAGTGAAGGTACTGGGAAAAACAAAAGAAAGGAATAGAGTAGGAGGTTGGAGTGGGTTGTGAGGTGTCACTTAGGATGAAGGAGTAAGTGACATATAGTGAGTAAGTTCAGCCCAGATTGACACAGTAGCAGGTCCAAGATTTTGGAGCATAGTAGGTTAGAAATAGTTCTGGGAGTTAGTGGTAAGGAGTTCCATTTTTAGTACTGAATACAAGTATAGGCTTTGTCCAAGTGATTTATTTGGTTTATTTATGGTGAGAAGGTGTTTTTTTTCTGGTCTGAGAGCTCTTTTAGGGAAATATATGTTGGCTAAAGGTGTAAGAGATGGGCAGGCTAATGGTTTGTGTATGATTTTATGTATTGTTATAAGTTGAATGTAGGAGAGGTGGAAGGGGAGTTCCAGTCAGCTAAGGGTATGCAGAGCTTTACAATGATGGGTAAAGGAGGATGAGTTAGTAGCAAAATTGCACTTTTGTTGTAGCAGCTGTCAAGTTTGTTTTTATGGATAATTGTAGATTGGTTAGAACTGGGGCTCCATAGAACAGGGAGGGCATAAGGTAGGTTTTGGCTAGAGTAAGTTTTATAGGTGTGCACAGAAAAGTTTTTTTCTGTAGAGCATGCCTAGTTTTCTTGATATTGCTTTGGATATGAAGGTCACATTTAAGATTATCATCTATTATGATTCCTAATAGTTTGTTATGATGACCTAAATCAATTTCAGTGCCATTTCCAAAATGATTTTGAAAGATGTTTTGTTAGAGATGTGAGTTGTTGGGGAAAAGAGGAGTTTTTTGTGGGGGGGGGAGTAAGAGTGGTCTTCTTGTAAGACAGGTTTCACTAGAGATTATAGCTTGTTGAGTGATTTCTTGAAGGTGAGTTAAGGTGTTTGAAGAACAGATGATGGAAGACTCATCTGCATATTGAATCAAGGTTCCTGCAAAAGAAGATGAATGTAAGTTATTGATAAAAATATTGGACTCCTGTGGAAGTGGGAAGGTATGCAGAGATGGACCCTTGCCATTTTACAGTCTGTTTCCTGTTGGAAAGGTAGCTAGAGAACCATTGAATAGATGGAGATGATAGCCCCAGGGTGGAAAGCTGATTGAGAGGTTTAGTGTGGGAGACCATGTCAAAGGCTTTTGACAGATCTATAAATACTGCATATACAAGTTTGTTAGAGTTGCAAGCTTTATTGACAGTGCTGTAAATGATAGCAATGCAGTGGAGGTGCTGTTGTCTGGCTAAAATATATGCTGCATATAGGTGATTTGCTTATTTTGTAAGAGATAGTGGATAAATTGTTGATTTATACATCTTTCAAGGATTTTAGAAAAGGGAGAGAGAATGTCTATGGGACAGGAATTTTCAATGTCACTGTAATTACCTCCTTTATGTAAGGGAATAATATGTGCCATTTTCCATAAGTAAGGGACACAGGATTATGTAACTGATTTATTAATAAGAATGCTGATTGGCCATGCTATTGCATCTGTATCTATGTTTAGGTATTCTGGGGAATGTTATCAGCTGAGAAGGAACAAGGTTTTAATTTATGCAAATGCTTTTTTATGAGATTTATAGAAGCTAGTTGAAAGGTAAAGTGGGTAGAGTTGTCTATGAGTGTATCAGAGATTGCAGTTAGGTGAGTTTTGTGAATGAGATGTGCTAGGGTCTAAGTTAGGGGTAGTTAGCTGTATGGAAGGGACTGTGTATTAGTTGAGTTTGAATTTAAGTTGGCTATGCATTCTATGAAGTGTGTATTGAAATAGGTAGTTGTTAGAAGAGGGGAATATCTGGGTATAGGTTGGGATCCTTTTTGTACCTGGGTTGATGAGGGAGGATATGGAGAACATGAATTTTTAGGGTTATATTTATGGCTACAGTATCTTGTAGGTGAGTATAATAAGACTTTTATCTCTATTACCTTGTTTCTTGACTTGGTTTCGTAGCTGTCTGAATAGTTGCCAATTTTTGTCATTTTTATTCTTTTGCCAGTAAATCCATGCTTTACCTCTGTCTTTCATAAGGTGTTTGCAGTGTTTGGTGAGCCATGGGGTATGGCCTAAAGTGAAGTAAGTACCAGGAAAACAATCTGTAAAACTGCAGTGAGACAGGAGGCAAGACAAGTCCTGATAACTTTAAAGGCAGTGACACAAGCTCCTAGATTACTGCTAACATACACCTAAGTTAACTGCAACAGGCAGTATTGCAGTGACCTGGAAAACAACAGAGAGGAAGGGAGGGCCAATCAAGTACTTCAATGGAATGCAGTCACTGTCCCCACAGATGAGTTTCCACAAAAAACAATCAATGTGGTAGAATGTTTATGGCTACAAAGACAAGACCCATGAACTCTAAATATTTCACATGAGTCACAGCATTTAATTTTTATTGTTATAGGCTTTTATTGCTTTTCCAGGGAATTTTTGAACTGCTAGAGTAAAGTATGCTAAGTATTAATTTAGCTTCACCTTCAGCAGTGAGAGGCATCTGCATATTACACATACAACTCTACCTAGAGTGCCTGTGTGTGTGCGTGTGTGTGTGTGTGTGTGTGTGTGTGTGTGTGTGTGTGTGTCTCTCTCTCTCTCTCTCTCTGCCTCTCACCCTAACTTCTGCTCCATATAATCCCCGTGCAGCATACAGGCAATAATTTTAGTTTCCTCAGTGCACCATGCAGGAGGCTTGCTCCACCCAGCTCTTGAAGAGGCCATGCCCACTTGACAGTTTAAACTGAGAATGAAAATGGTACTCTGTAAGCAAGACAATACTTTATGGATACCACATGATGTGCATCATCAAGAAAAAGGGGTGTATGAGATAAAGTATCATTGGCACAGTCAAGCAGCTCTATGAGCTTTATCATGTGCATCCATAAGTATACTGTGCACATGACCTACTAGCCTGGGAATTTGCAGTAAAAAGCATGGTAGCACAGACTGTGAGAGATAATACATGTTAAGGGCAGGAATTCCAAAAAGATCACTTCATTATCATGATCAGCAAGCTGTAAAACCCATTTAATGTGGCAAAGACTACAATCACTACTTTGTTGGAGACTGCATTATGACAAGCAAATCAAAAATAGGACTTCAGTGGATAAGAGACTGTAATGCTCTATATTCATAATAAAATGCAGAAAAGACAACTGGTAATATACTGCATGAGCACATGATTGACACCATGAGTGCATGGCAATAACAGGAATAGATAATGAACAATAGATGAGGTTGCAGGCCAGGAGCAAGGTAAATTATTGCCATGTGGGGGGCACAAGTAATTATCCTGCAGTAAGGGCAGCACAAGAACAAGACTTTAAGATGTGGGGGATCACCTAATATGGAATAGAGCACATGGCCAAGGCAGGTTACTATTCAGCCAAGGGGGCTCTATACTGCACCACATGTTCAACATTTAATAGGCTGCTATGAGGTATTTGATCAGATCGATCATTTGTAGAATAGCCACTGCAATACCCACTTGCTAACCTTTTCATGAGGGTTTGTGGGGCTTGGCAAGAGATATATTTATTATCCCTATTATCATTCAGGCCACATTTGGAGAAGGTGGGGAAAATGCTTTGTTTAATGTGAAGCAAGAATCTGCCCCAAAGTACAGAACTTCTTTGAGTTAAGCATTTATCACACCAGCAGTATCAGTTTATAATACCCTTAGTGATCATCTGAGCCAAGTAGATTTCCTAACAACTATGGCATAACCTGTCCAGACACATACAACATCCACAGAGATACCTTATTAAAAGGATACAAGGCCTAAAATAACATGTCTTACATGGACCGATTCAAAGCCCCGTCACTATACTCGGTATCCTGCTGACTTCTAACAGGTGACCTGTGTCTGGCATATAAGGCATCCTCCAACCCATTACTGATGGACTTACTGCACATCAGTAAGTCAAATGGCATCAGATGTACTCAGTCTAGGGATCTAAATATTTTTTGCAACATCAACAAACTGCTTTTAGAGGGACAGGTATATTTCTCAGAAGATACTGCTGCTGTGGAACAGAGTCTCCATTGACATAAAACAAAGTTCATCCCTGTCCATTTTCAAGCACGACTTAGAAGTATGGATGGGAAACAGAAACTTTACCCTAGGACTGCCCCCTGTACTATTAATGGACAGATGTAGCCCCTGCATGCTTTATCCCATGCATGGGTCCCATCAAGTTACCTATAGTATGATCCCAGTTATTCTCCTTAGGAGTAATGTATAATTATCGACCAGGAGATGGGTAAGGCTAATCTATAACCAGATGAGATAGGTTATTTTGTGCACAAAAAGGGAAATCGTCTAGGCCTAAAATGGCCCACAAGGGCAGTTGCCTAGTATTTACCTATGAAACTATAATAAGTCAGCACATACCTTGTGTTACCATATCGCATGTAGCTAATGATGGTGGCACCATGAACATGGCACATTGGCACTGTCAGCAAAACTAGCATTGAGGGACAAGCACATAATCTCTAACATGTGAGATGATGGCGGAGGGGGCACACTGAACCTCCAGTGTCATCTGTGTTTAGCACTGGATATTTTGCTCATGTTAGCTCCACTAAAGCCATACAGGAATCACTACTAGAGACAGCATCTGTAAGCTGTACTGCCACAAATGTGAGTGCACTCACCATAGGGGAGAGACACATAGGCAGCCAGTGCCACCATGACACTGGGTCATTCCCTGACCTGTGAGCCATACTTTTATCAGTCAGGAAATGTGCAGGCCAGTGATACAGGCAAACACAACCACTAACCTCACCATGGTAGATATTATGCATAATGTAGGCCCTGCATGAAGAAATGCTACAAGAACTACAAGACAGTCTGCACCACATACAGGAATACAGGAACCTGGATAAAATATACCTGCTGAGGGCAGTGGTGGCCCATGCAGCAGCCATTGTCACATTAATGAGAATACTGCAAAATGTCTACCATGGCTGCGTGAGGGGGCAGATATGCAATGCACTGTTGAAGGTCAGGCTTATGCATATAGCATATGTGGCCAGAGACCATATGGCATAATAGTTAAGGTCTTTGACTCTCATTCACAAGGTACAAGGTTTAATCCTGACCGCTGGCCAATGGCTGTTTGGTGTTTGGATGTTCTCCCTGTGTCTCTGTGGGTTCCTCCCACCTCCAAAAACATGCTGAGTGTTTCCATCTCAATCACACCAATGAATTGACCTGTGGGTTGCAGCAGCACAGACTCATTATGGTGCCCTGTAGGGGGAAGAGTTGTATAAACCAACCACTTTGGACAGCTACTGTGGTGTGCAGTATCATCAAGAAAGGAGAACATGGCTCACAGACAACACATGGCAGGGCTAACCACACTAGCCACTCAAGTGTGTAAAATAGAACTCTAGGTGATTTAGTCATGTTGACTAATGTTGCCAAATGGGCAAGAGTAGTACCAGAGATAAGTGGGTTGAGGACCTGACCTATTCTGACCTATGCCAGGGACCCATGCTAACAGTGGAAGGGGTGTATGTGCCCCTATTGGCAGGTGTGTGCTTGCCATAAAGCCTGTGATGACAGGAGGCACTGCCAGTCATGCCAGGAGAAGTAGGGCAGTGGATGTGTAACATATGCCAGCACAGCTAGCTGGAGTATTGTAAATAATTATATGTCATTTGTATAGCAAACTGATTTATGCAGATGCTTTTGCTAATTACAAAGACACACGTCTGGAGCATTTCTCCCCGGGCCTCCACTGAAAATTGGCTTCGTTCCAAGTCAGACTTTCCCGGTTAACATATAATAAATAAAATAAAATTAAAATCTCAAACTTTGAAAATAGTTGCTTGTGTTAAAATGTATCAACAGTGTAACCTGCTGGAATGAAAAAAAATGTACATGTATTATTGTAACTGAATTAAAAATATATGTTTTAACAGAGGACTGGAAGCAAAGAAGTTAATCTCAAACTTTAAAATATATCTGAAATTAAATTACTTTATGGGTTAAGCCATAAAGATGTTATCCCACAGTTCTGAATCGGACCAGAGATGCAATGTTTGTGCTAGAGAATAGGCTGTAGCTCCTGTAGGAAGAGTAGAATGTTTTTTATGGTTTTATGACGATAATAAGTCAGCACATACCTGGTGTTATCATATCATATGTAGCTAATGATGGTGGCACCATGAACATGGCACACTGGCACTGTCAGCAAAATTAACATTGAGGGACAAGCACATAATCTCCAACATTTGAGATGACGGTGGAGGGGCACACTGAACCTCCACTGTCATTTGTGTTTAGCACTGGATATTTTGCTGATGTTAGCTCCACTAAAGCCATACAGGAATCACCACCACAGAGAGCATCTGTGAGCTGTACTGCCACAAATGTGAGTTCACTCGCCATAGGGGAGAGACACGTAGGCAGCCAGTGCCATCATGACACTGGGTCATTCCCTGACCTGTGAGCCATACTTTGCATCAGTCAGGAAATGCGCAGGCCAGTGATACAGGCACACACAACCACTAACCTCACCATGGTAGATATTATGCATACTGTGGGGCCTGCATGAAGAAATGCTACAAGAACTGCAAGAGAGCCTGTACCACATACAGGAATACAGGAACCTGGATGAAATACAGCTGCTGAGGGCAGTGGTGGCTCATGCAGCAGCCATTGTCACATTAATAAGAATACTGCCAAATGCCTACCATGGCTGCATGAGGGTACATATATGCAGGGCACTGTTAAAGGTCAGGCTTATGCATATAGCATATGTGGCCAGAGATCATATGGCATAACAGTTAAGGTCTTTGCATCTCATTCACAAGGTACAAGGTTTAATCCTGACCTACGGCCAATGGCTGTTTGGTGTTTGCATGTTCTCCCTGTGTCTCTGTGGGTTCCTTCCACCTCCAAAAATATGCTGAGTGTTTCCATCTCAATCTCACCAATGTATTTCCTGTGGGCTGCAGCAGCACAGACTCTATATGGTACCCTGTAGGGGGAAGAGTTGTATACACCAACCACTTTGGACATCTACTGTTGTGTGCAGTATCATTAAGAAAGGAGAACATGGATCACAGACAACACATGGCAGGGCTAACCACACTAGCCACTCAAGTGTGTAAAATAGGGCTCTAGGTGATTCAGTCATGTTGACTAATGTTGCCAAATGGGCAAGAGTAGTACCAGAGATAAGTGGGTTGAGGACCTGGTCTATTCTGACCTATGTCACAGACCCATGCTAACAGTGAAAGGGTTGTATGTGCCCCTGTTGGCTAGTGTGTGCCTGTGATGATAGCAGGCACTGCCAGCCATGCCAGGAGAAGTGGGGCAGTTGATGAGTAACATATGCCAGCACAGCTAGCTGGAGTTTTGTAAATAAGTATATGTTATTTGTATAGCAAACTGATTTATGCAGATGCTTGTGCTAATCTCAAACTTTGAAAATAGTTGCTTGTGTTAAAATGTATCAATGGTGTACCCTGCTGGAATGAAAATAAATACACATGTATTATTGTAACTGAATTAAAATATATGTTTTAACAGAGGACGTGAAGCAAAGAAGTTAATCTCAAACTTTAAAATATATCTGAAATTAAATTACTTTATGGGTTAAGCCATAAAGATGTTATCCCACAGTTTTGAATGGAACCAGAGATGCAATGTCTGTCATAGAGAGTAGGCTGTAGCTCTTGTAGGAAGAGTAGAATGGTTTTATGTCTTCCAGCAGCTGCACCACATCTGAGCAATGCTCTGTGTGTATGGTAACACACAACTGCTAAAATCCTGTCAGCTTCTAGTAATGGGGAAAGTGCAGGAAACACAGTCAGATGACCAGATGTGTGTGATGTCATTCTGAAAGTCAGAAATAGTATTTGGATATTAGTAGAAGATTCTTCTCATCTTTCTGTATTCTGTCTTTCATCTGACAACAAGGAATACACATCCACATTATCTTGCCTTGCCCTGTTCAGTAAGTAGGAATAGTAATTATTTTAGTCAATTAGAAATAGATAGTGAGATTAGCAAAATACTGTTTTTCTCTACTGTGTGAAACTTTCCATCTCTGTTATTTTTAATATTTCTTGTGACTGAAACTCTGTTGTTTATTGTAAATAGATATTTAGTATTTTTCTGTTCTTTTATTATTTATTATTAAATATATTTAAACTTGTCATTGTGGCTGGTTCTTTTAAAAAAAGATTTAAGCTTTGAGAGTATTTACACATATTTATTTGGTGATAACTCTGGCCACTCCTGAAAGCCTGGCTGTTTGGTCAACATTACCACCTGTATTAATATTAACTTCACTCAGTATAATTAAATACCCTTTTAAGAGCCTTATAGTAACTAACTGGTTCCAGGGAAACTACCTTATAGTCTGGACAGAAAGTGGCATAGCTAGTAAATCTGTGCCAGATTTTCCCAGGTGCGTGTGTATGAAAAATAAATCTCAAAGAGTGTATGTGTTAGCTACTTGCAGCAGGGACATGAGGGTGCTGGAGGACTTGGCCTGGGCACTCTGCTGAGGACATAACTGTGTCAGTGTGGAGTATTACTGGGCACCTGGAGGGAGACAGATAGAGACACCTAGACCCTGGGCTGTGTTCCCTATGTGGTCTTAAGGGAAATTGTGCTTGATGCAGAGAGGTCTGCATCTGGAAATACTGAGTGTATCCATTTTATTCCAAATGAACACCCCTCTCTAGTGTTAGTGGTGAGATTCAGGCTCCTTGATTACTAGCCTAGAGTGGGGACATCACAAAGCCCAACAGCCCTGAATCAATAAGGTGCCCAGTTGCCCAGCCTACGTTACCTGAGCTAGCTCTGTTGAGTGAAAGCCGAGCAGAAAACCAATCAACCTGCCAAACATGAACTAAGAATTGTTACATTCAGTATAGGTTCACTGACAGGACAAAGCTTGAAAGTGAATGACATGATGGTATGGAGCATGTTCTAGGCTGGACATTTTCAGGGGAGGCTGGTCATCCTATGACAGGATGGAATGGCAGTGCAAGGCAGTGCAGCAAAGCCATTTGGCTTGGGATCCAGAGTCTACTACTCAGGAGGAGGACAGGCTAGAAATGATGTCTGAATTCAGAAGACAGTGAGGGGTGTGATCAAAATTGGTGACAGACTCATGGCAATCAGACTCCAATGTAATGATAGTGCAGTATTCATAATCTCAGTCTATGTCCTACAGCAAGGTTGTGATAATAAGGAAAAGAGTACATCCATACAGCAGTTGTAGGACCTACTAGATAAAACAAAACAATATGAATTTTTGTTGATAATGGGTGACTTGAATGCACGTATCGCAACAGACGGAGCAGAATAGGAGGATTGTCAGGGTCCACATGGGTGGGACAACTGGAATAAAAAAGGAGAGGCCAATGAGTGGGGCAACATGAAAAAGGGAGAAAGAAGGAGAGGCTATTCTAAACTTATGTCTGGCAAATGGCGTGATAGTGGCCAACACATGGTCAGAAAGAGAGACAGTCACAAGATCACATACAAAAGTGGCCAACATGCAACTCAGGTAGACTTCCTCCTATTAAGGAATGGGCATTGGGATAGAATCAGTGATTGCAAAGTCATTCTGTGAAACAGTCAGCCCACAGCATAAACCACTAGTTGCCACAATCAGCTGCGGGCAGTGGTTAGAGATGGTTCTAAGGTCAACAGAGACTAGGCTGAAGACCTGGAAATTAACTGGAGAGAAAGTACAACAGTTCAAGGAATTACACAGTGTTCTAGCACCCCAAAATAAGAGGAAATAGGTAGAATTGAAGAAGAATGGCAACACTTCAAGGCAGCATGTGTGAGGACTACAGAATAGATATGTGGCCAAGCCAGGTATGGAAATAAGGTACATAAGGAAAGATGGTGGTGGAATGCAGAAGTCCCGGACATCATCAAAAGTAAGAAGGAGTGCAGAAAAATGTGGGAGATAGAAAGGACAGAGCAGGCTAAGAAGGAATACTGGTTGGCTAACAAAGAAGCTAAGAAAGGAATTGCAATAGCAAAGAATAGGGCATAGGAGGCACTCTACCACCTTTTGAAAAGTGACTCATTTGGTAGCACAAAAAAAAAACTATATCAAGTTGTAAGGCCAAGACAGAAAGATAAAGAAGATAGTCAGACACCCTTCATAAGGGATGCCAGCAACAACCTGCTCACCAGTCTGTAGGATATCAAAGGTAGAAGGAAGGAGTACTTCCAGCAGCTTCTAAAAGAAGAAAATCCCACAAAAGCTATACTGTCCCAGACACAGCCTATGATGAGAGAAGAAGAGGAGCCCACAGTAGAAAAAGTAAGAATAGCACTAAGGGAAATGAAGTCAGGGAAAGCAGCAGGCTCAGATAAGGTCACATCAGAGATGATAAAGATGCTGGGTGGGATGGGGGAAATGGCTTCTGAGGATAGCAGTGTGGAGAGAAAGACATATCCCAGATGACTGCAGAATAAGCATACTAGTGGCAGTGTACAAGAACAAAAGGGATGTCCACAACTATTGGACAATACAGAGGTATCAAACTCCTGTCACTTTGCATGAAAGTTCTGGAGAGGTTGATTGATAAATAGATGGGCAAAGTAGTAGAAAGTAAGATGGGGGAGAGCAGTTTAGATTTAGATCAGGATGTAGCACAACTGACCCAATGTTTACAGTGAGACATATAGTTGTGAAGCTAGATATTAGGAAAGAGTCCAAGTGGGCATTCCATGACTTGGAGAAAGGATATACCAAGGTCCCAAGAAAGCTGATGTGGGCAGTACTGTGCTGGTTCAAAGTCCCTGAAACACTGGTAGAATTTGTGCAGGCTATGTACAAGGACCCAATGACTCAAGTACGAACAGTGTTCAGTCTCACACAGTGGTTCTCCGAGGGAGAGGGTGTACATCAGGGTTCAGATCTGAGCCCACTGTTGTTCATACTGCTGATGGACTACATTAGCAAACAGGTCAGAGGGGACAGATCAACAAAGTTGTTGTATGCAGACATTGTCACATTACAGGCAGACTCTGAGCAAGAACTTCAGCAAAGAATAGGGAATGGAATGCAAAACTGAAGGCACATTGGATGAAACTAAGTGCACATAAGACAGTGGCAATAGCAGCAAACTGTAGAAATCAGAAGAAGCTCAGAATTGAGATAGAAGGGAAGATAGTGGAACAGGTTAATATCTTTAAGTACCTGGGAGGGGTGGTTCAAGAGAAGGAAAAGTCTAAGCTAGAATCAGAGGGGCTACAGCCAACTGGCATAGAGTGTCAGATGTAGTATATGACAGAAGAATGCCAAAGAGACTGAAAAGTAAAGTGTACAAAACAGTGGTGCGACCAGTACTACTGTATGGTACAGAAACCTGAGCAGAAATGGCAGAGCAGATGAGGAAGCTAGAGGTAATGAAAATGAAGTGCCTGAGATGGGTGGTAGGATGCACATTGTGGGACAGATGAATAAATGAGGACATAAGAGCAGAAGCTAAAGTAATTCCAGTTGCAGAAAAGATCAAATATAGCAGACTACAGTGGTTCAGGTACATGTGCAGAAAAGAAGACAATGTGCAGAAGCAGATTTGGGACAGATAGGTAGAAGGTAAGAGTAAACTAGGGTATCCAACAAAGAGGTGGATGGATTCTGTGAGAGAAGATATGTGGCAGACAGGCATGAGGGTCAAAGAAGGCAAGCGTATAACACTGAATTAAGAGAGATGGTAACAGTTAACATGACACTTGACCTCACATAGAAAAAATGAGGAAAAGTGGTTAATGATGATGATGATGATGACACATTGGCCTAGACATTACATCACTGTCACACCTTCCTCTTACTGCCTTCACACAAAGGGCATGGGCAGTCTCAAAATCATGGTTGATACCAATCCAGCTCCACTACTGGGAAGCCCCACCATGCTAGCTGTTACATATCTCATAGTTCCACACAATCCCTATTCCTTGTTGGTTTTCTGAATACAAACCTAGCTGTAGTGCAGGTTTAGCTCATGCATGCTCTCTGTCTACTGTCTCGTCACAAATGGGACCATTTCAGGGTTACCATACATGCTCCCAAAAGTGCTACACCATAATTTCATCTAGATGCATCTAGCCCCAACACTGCAGAGACACAGAGTACAACTGGCCAATGTTCATGACATCCATCCCAGCACTAGAAGATGTGATTCCTGGCTCCACCAAGCCATTGTTCACTTGTGAGACAACCAGATCCATCTCCAGTAACACACCAATGACAGTGTTGCTGTCACCTATTACTGTGCTATACCCCACCACTGCAAACGATAGTCAGCGTGGCCTCCCCACCTCTGTGACCTGCATAGCTAATGTAGTGTCACAAAGTGACCATTCATTGTTCTATACTGCATAGCCTGAGTGGGTTAATGCATGCATCAGTTTTAATTCTATTAATGCATGCATCAGTTTTATTCTATCTCATGCTTGTAATTTCCTGTAGCTGAGGATCAGATGCCATCTCTTTGTCAGTGCTAATATGTATTACAGACAGTTTTTGTGTATGTATTACACCCATCTATGTTAATATGCAACTGATAATGACTGTGGCCTCCCTACTACTCTGGCATGTGTGGGTAAGATAATGTCTGATGCACAGAGTGGCCAGTCATTGTTCTGTACTGCATAGCACAAGAGTGTTAATGCATTCATCAGTTTTATACTGTGTTGTCCTTGTCATTACTCATAGCTGAGGAGCAGATGTCACTCCTTTGTTGGTGCAGTTATATATTACACCCTGCTCTGCCTCTCATGGGATATAGCTGCAACCAATCTTTGGTCAACTCTTTGCTCAACTCCTCCTCTGCTGTCATCACAGGTCTGTCAGACAGTAGAGCAATGTTTGCAGATTATATCTGCTTGCAGACTACCATATTATTTAGCATGATGCAAACCAGGGATAGCTTACTGCAGGTCTTAGGTGCATACTGCCATGTGCCACAGATGTATCCTAGTAGTAGAAGCATGCCTTCAGGAGCCCAAGCATATATTCAACAGTGTTCCATGTCTTTGACAGTGCAGTGCAGTATGATATGCCATCTCCACTGCAGTCTAAGGGCTTTAGATGGGAGTTATCAGTTACAGAGTTATGTGTATCATGTACTACCTGCAATAGGCAAGAGTGGACTTCATTTTGAGTGGTATGCTGCTTATATTCCATGTTAAAAGCATGTTCAGGACTCTGTAACTGGCAGTGTATGCACATACCCTTTGGAAAGTCACACTTCACATAATGCTGGTATAGGTCATACATGTGTAATGTAAACTGCCTGGATGGCACACAGCCATACTGTATATGTTATCATCCTCAAGGTACACCACCTGGAAGTTAATGAAGCACAAGCCATTCTGGTTGATATACCAGATACCTTTGGGAAAAGGTGAGGTCTTGATCAGGATGTGGATGCAATGACAAGTCCCTAGAACTTCAAGGAAATGGTCTATGCCATAAACAGGATGCATAGTGGTGGTTCTGTCTTCTGCTGTCCTTGGAAATTATGTATGTATCAAAGTCACCTCAAGAAACTGATGTAGGATTTGTAAAGCTGATACCTGTTAATCACCTAAAATGACCATGTCACAATGCTGAAAAGTCCCTTTAACAGATATGGTTAATGCTACACTAACCTTCATGTCTACTGAGACTGACAGTACATGCATCCACATTGATTCCATAAGTGGATGGCACATATCTGTGGTGTCTCTGTCCACATAATAGCAGTCAACAATATTCCAGTCATGAAGGTGACATGCCAGCCATTGGCAGACCCATCTGTGACACACAGAGAGCGATAATGGGCAACTTTGTGGACACTATCTCTGAACATGGTCATTAATATGTTTTGTCTCTCCTAATGCTGATGCAACTCCTTGCATTATAACATGAATGAGAAGTCCCTGTACACTGGAATATTCTGGTGTTCAAATTACATGAGTGCTGCAAATGCTTGTGATACATTATGTTTCTAAATCACTTGACCAAGTTTGATTTCATCATTTGAATACATTAGGGCTCTCACTAACACATAGACTCTCATTTTTTTGCCATTATGTAGAGGTTTGCACCAAGCATGTTGCCCTATTTCTCCAGTAGCTCAGTCATGCTACTTGTTTCTCGAATCTCTTCCTCCTTGTGCATCACCACTTACTGCACTGTTTCACATAACTGCATGCTGTTTCTGAATAAACACTATAATCTCAACACCTTGCTTGTCTTCCAAAACAACTAAAAGAACTCTACAATAAGTAACTTGTGTCTTTCTATTATTAAGATCTTCAATAATCTGAACTTTTTCTTTTTTGTCTGAACTATATATTTTATCACAACTAGCTAAATTAGTACAACCATGTTTTTTTAAATGTGGCATAATTATTACAATAAACGTTCATTGCAATATGAAATACAAACTTGTCAGTGATATTTACATGAGGACATGGTGACAAAGTATACATACACTTTGTTGAGGCTTGTTCATGCAAGTGACTTGTTTATATGGTGGTTCTTTATACCTCAATTACCTGGATTGTATAAACCGGTGGTACACCTTCAGTGCTTAATTTCACTTTTCTTTCCTGCAGTGGGACTATGGAGTAGGTATATGTAAGTTGGGGACCCACATGAGGCATGAAGTACGGGCTTGAACCTTGCAGAAAAGATGTTTAAGGGTTATATTTTTGAGTCTCACTTATAAGTCTTGAAAAATCAATAAAGAATAACTTGTTCTGTAGTTTGGCTGAACATAGGTAAATCATTGCACAGTTATGACATTTCTTAGTACAAACTTGAAATATGCCTTTCTACTGTTACTAGCATCAAAGATGATTTCTTTGAAATGTTTAGTTCCTACTACATGTAAATCTGTTGTTTACAAATCTTTATGTTTTAGTGGGTTCATCCTGAAGAAGTGCAATACGTAAAGGTTTGACAGGAGTGTGTATTTTCAATCAAGGATTAATTTGAGGGGTTGATAAGCTGACTATTTTTTGTTGTTTTTAGTGTCAAGCTGCACTGTCAAATCCAGAATGGCAAGCTGACTATGATGTAATTGACTGTACAGCCTACTGAATGACAGCCATCAACATACTGACATGGATGTCATATGTACACAACAACCAGGTTTCAGAGATGTGTATAGCATTAACAATGTAAATTAGCGTGTGTAGTGGCAATATGTAGTGCTGAGATGATTCAAAAAAGATCAAAATATTACAGTATGGAGATCATGCTAATGAGTGTATAATGGCATGTAATTAGGAAATCCATGCAAGTGAGTCACACGATGTTTGCAAATGATGACACACAAAAATGGTGGACCAGTTCAGGAACTTATGAAATAGGCATACTGAGCAGTGAAACCTTCCCGTTTTGTACACCAAGACACATGCTGTATATGAGGAGAGCGATGCTTGAATTAGCAGCAATCATTTGTGTGCTAACAGCTGCCTCTGGAGCAAGTGCCCAGAATGTCATCAGTCACACTCATCTATTCCAAGAGAGGAGACAGATGGCCCATGATATACCACCAGCTGAGTGACCAGCAGGTTATGCACTGTTTTCATGTGACTGAAAGACACTGTCAGACTTAATCAAACTTTGCAGGCTGCAAGCATAATTGAAAGGGATGTATGGCATTCCTATTTCTGTGGATACCAAGCTATGTGTAGCTTTAACCATGTTAGCTACAGTGACATCCAGCAAGTGGACACTAAGGTATGTGTACCTTTAGTCATGTTAGCTGCCCAGACCTTCCAGCAACCTACTGTGGACGCATTAGAGATATCAAATTATTCCTCATGAAGCTTTGTGAATCCTGAACCAGTTTATCAACATTATGCTGTAGCATTTGAAGGAGTATATCTAATTCTTCATGACTGTAAGGCAGAGAACCAACATAGGACAATAATTTTATGACATTACCCATTTCCCTGAGGTCCCAGGAACCATAGGCTGCATACATTTCCACCAGGACCCCACATTATACAAAATGACTGCAATCCATCAGTAAGAAAGGCTTACACCTCCTTAACTGCCAAGCAGCATATAATGTGAGGGAATTATTTATAAGGAGTCCATGCATCACTCAGGTAACTTTCAGGATTCTCACATCTGACTCACAGATTCATAGGTTCATAGGTAGGTACTAGGCTATTGGCCCTAGGGCCTATATAAGCCTAGCCAAAAAGGTACCCTGGCTTTCGGCATCCAAGAAAATTATTTTCCTGTGCCACTGTCGAGCAGAGCCACAGAAGTGATCCCTGGGGTGAATTTCCTATTTCCCATCCAATTATCAAAATTTTTCTTGAAGAGTGCTAATGAGGAGCTTTGTTTGATATAGATAGGTAGTTTGTTCCAGAGTATGAGTAGTCTCTGGGACAGGTATCTATCCCTCCAGCATGTTCTGTTTATTGTGATGACCAGGTTTAGGTCCCTAGAGCTTGTAGCTTGGAAGGATTGGATTTCTTTAAGTGGAGCATGTCCAACAACTCTGGGTTTGACATAGCTTTGTATGTTAGGTAGAGATCACCTCTGAGTAGGTGATATGGGATGGAGTAAAGCTGGAGTTTTTTGAGATGGTCTGTGTAGGGCATCTATTTGAGGCTGGTAATTATATTTGTGAGGTATTTCTCAGGCCTTTCCAGTTGTTGTAGATGTCTTGTGAGGTACATACCAAAAGTGGCGTTGTACTCTATAATGGGTTTAATGAGTGACGAGTAGAGGGGAACAATGACCTCTTTTTTCCTGGATGAGAAACCTTTTGTGATGAGGTGTGCCACATAGAAGGATTTCCTGATTACCGTGGCAATGTGATTATCAAAGGAGAGACTACTGTCCACCTGTGTCCCAAGGTCTCTTATCATACTTTCAGTGTTAAGTACTCTACTGCCTATGTGGTAGTTCATGAGTACATAGTTTTTACCAAAGAGGATGGCAATGCACTTTTTGGCATTGAGCTTGAGGCCATGGCTTTGACACCAGGCATCTGACTCAGTGAGGCCCTTTTGCAGGATGTCCACATCATTAGAAGTTTTGATTATGGCTCCTAGTTTTCAGTCATCTGCAAACTTTGTTAGCCAAAGACCTTCTCTGTTAGCCTGTACTTCAGAGAAGTAGATACCAAACAGGAGAGGACCCAGAACTGAAACCTGTGAAACACCACTTGTCACTGGTCTGAAGTCGGATTTGGAGTCTTTTACTTTCACAGTGTGGGTTCTGTCAGTGAGCCATTTGGCAACCCATCTTGTGACATAGGGATTTTTACTTAGTTTAGTGAGTTTATCTATAATCCCAGAGTGGGGGATGGTGTCAAAAGCCTTGGCGAGATCTAGATTGGCTGTGTGAACCACCTTAATCTCATCTACACCTTTGGTGACTGCTTCAAAGAAGTCTATCAGGTTTAGGAGACATTATCTGCCTTTTACAAACCTGAATTGGGTGGGGTCCAGAGTTTGGAGATTACCAATATCTTTGTTTATAAGTTCCATGATGATACGTTCCATGGCCTTGCAGACCAGGCTTGTCAGGCTAATGGGGCGGTAGTTCCCGAGGTCCATGGTGGCTCCCCCTTTGTGGAGTGGAATAACCCTTGCTGTGCACCATTCAGTGGGCACAAAGTCTGAGGTGAGGCTATGATTGAACATGGTACTTAGGTGGGGTGCCAGTTCATTCTGTAGTTCATGTAGAACGCAGCCTGAGATGTTGTCAGGTCCCATGAATGCTGTGTTCTTGGCTTTGGAGAGTGTGTTTTTTACCTGTGCAGCCGTGATTACAGGAACTTTGCATTCTTCAGGTATAGAGATGGGTCCTTTAGGGGGTGAGAGGGGGGTAAAGTTAACACTGTACCTATCTGCCAGGATGTTGGCAATATCAGTTGGTTCTGTATATTTAGTGCCATTGTGCTGTAACTCAGAGCAGATCTGAGTGTTGGCATTGAGATATTTGACATAGCTTTAGAATGCTTTGTGGTTGTCTTTAGAATCAGTGGCAATTTTGTTTTCATAACTAGGTTTGGAGGATTTTATTAGGGATCTCAGCTTCTTACTGAGGCTGACCAGGGAGTTCCTCCAATCATGGGATTTTAATCCTTTTTCAACAGTTTCTTTCTTCTGTTGTAGAGTTTGTTTATGGCAGGAGACCACCAAATTGGCTTCATTTTTTTGGAGAATAGCATCTTGGTTCTGTTAGGGATAGCAAGATCCATGCACTTGTGTAAGTGCTTATAAAGTGCATTTGTGTAGGATTCAGCAGTCGTACCTCTACTGTCTGTCCGCATGGGTGTTGCAAAGTTTGCCACTTCTGTCTTAAGAAGCATGAAGTTGGCTTTGGAGACATTTTTATGGTAGTTTCCCTAGTGGGAGGTGGGGACAGGATGTGGATGTCTAGGGTGATTAGCTTGTGGTCGGATCTGACCAACAAGGAATTGACCTTTGGTGTGGAACACCGGTCACCCATGTTGGTAATGACCAGGTCTAGGATATTGCTGCCCCTGGTGGGGGTGTGGATAAGTTGATCTAAGCCATTGGAATTTATGAATTCCAGAAAACGCTGAGCAAAAGAGTTGGAACATGAGTTGTTTTTCCAGTTAATAGTCAGGTAGTTGAAATCGCCCATTATTAGGGTGTTGGGTTGTACCCTAATATTTTCCAGTGTATCAAGAAATGAGGAGTGGGAATCCTGCGGCATGGTGGGGATCTGTAGCAAGCTACAGTTTAAATTGCAGTCTTGCCTAGAGTTTGTTGCACTTGGATAATCTAGGACGCATTATGCTGAGCAACTAGCCTGGAGGTGTGGATAGCCTTAATGAATATGAACACACCTCCACCTTTAGTGTTTCAGTCCAGGTAAGGTGGCCGAAAGGTGTGGTATGAATTATAGCCTGGTAATGCAGGGGTGCTCCCTGGAGCCTTGAACCAGGTTTCTGACACTGCACAGATGTCGATGTTCTCCATTTTAAGGAGTGCCTTGAGTGAGTGTATTTTGAGGTTTAGACTTCTAGCATTGAGTAGCAATACCCTCAGATTTTGCTTGCTTGTACCTGTTATGGTGGTCAATTTGTCATGAACCTTGCCTAAAAAAGGCACTATAGGGGTGGCAAGAGCCTAAGCCAGTATCTGGAATCCCAAGGGTGACAGGTGCAGGCCATATCTGGCAAAGCATCATGGTCTATCGATCATGTTATCCCAGGCAGACAGATACTGGATCCCCTTAGAAGGACACCAGAAGCTTAGCCAATTTTTGAAGTCAATCATTTTGTCCTTGTACTGTGGTATCATTCTGGCTGATGGCAGGATGCTACTCAGGGCTAGGTCATACCTGCTAGGATACAAGATCAGACAGCTCCTCCATGTCCCTTTTCATGGAGTCCAGGGAGGTACATCTCAGGTCATTCACACCAACATGGACAATGACAGAGTCATATTTGTACTTGTTGTGGAGTGACCTGAGTGCATGCATTATGTGGTGTATCCTGGCACTTGACAGGCAACTGACAGTAACTTTCTCCTTGTTTAGCCTAGTGAGTGGCACATCAATGTGCCTGACTATGGAGTCACCTATGACTAGAGTATTGGGTACGTTGTTATGCCTTATGGGCTGTGGTTGAGTGGCACACTGAGTTTGTGGGCTATGTGTCATTTGGGTTGTGTTGGGGGAGTGGAAGTTGCTTGTGTTTCTGCTTTGGAGGGCTCTGTTGCTTGGGCAAGTTTTTATTGAGAGCCTCAGTGAATGTAGTTCTGTGTTTTGTGTTTCTATGTGTGTGTTTTGGTGGTGTAGGTTTTGAGGGACTATATGATGAGTGTGGTGTGGTGCAAGTGTCTACCTTCTCCTCTTGGATGTCTAGTCCAGTCTTGGGTGAAGAGAGCTTTGATTCCAGTTTGGCTATGTAAGTGCATCTCTCACAGGTTGTAGTGTTGGGTGGTAGGAGGAGGGGGTTGTCTGTGTACATGAGGCAATTGCTGCATTGTCCTGAGATGCCCAGGTTCATCAGGTAGACAGGAGAAAACACGGGGAGCTGACCCTTAGACATGCCTGGATAGGTGCTATTTATTAAGTACTAAAAACTGTTTTCTTCTAAATAAGTGAGGTAAGTTGAGTGCTGTAGTAATTAGTAGCTTATTTAGTGCTTACGAGTTCTGAACAAGCGCTAAGCTCAAAGAAACAGGTTTGAGTGCTAAAACTAAAAACTGACTAGTTCTAATGGGAAAATTTGAAGAGCAGACTTTATGGGAATAGCTTAAACCTAACTAAGCGGTGATGCATAAAGTGTATGTATATATATATATATATATATATATATATATATATATATATAAATAACAGTAGCAGATGAGCAAACTGATTTAAACAAATTAACCAATTAACCAACAAAAGATAAAAACTGAGCCCCGTTCCAGCAGTCTTCAATCAGACAAGTTGTAACTGCACACTCCTGCCACTGGGGTGCAGGGGAACCTTCTCCAAAAAAAGATGGCCTGGATTAGCTTGCTGTCCTTCCACAACAGTGCAGACCACAAACCTTCTTAATGTAAAACAGCTGGTCTGAAGCCCAAGTGCGTAAACCAAAGGCTTAGAATAACAGTTACAATTTAATCTGCTACTTACAAGCAGTAATAAATGCAGCAGAATAAATGCAATTAAGTACTGTTAAGAACAGGTAGCAAAAGCAAAATAAAGTAAACAAGTAGGAAGAAACACAAATACAGTAAAAGCAGATGAATAAAGTGCAATTTTTGTTTTCTTTTATTATTTATAACAATAGAAAACGAGCAAACCGATTTAAACAAATTACCCAGTTAGCTAGTAAAAAGCTCAAAACTGAGCCCTGTTCCAGCAGTCTTCAATCAGACAAGTTCTAACTGCACACTCCTGCCACTAGGGTGCATGGGAACCTTCTCCAAAAAAGATGGCCTGGATCAGTGCTCAAGTTGTACAAACAAAGCTAGATTCAGCAGGCCTGAATCTAGTCTATGCTACAGCAAACAAGGTGCACCAATTTCAGAAAGAAACAGTTCAAATAAACAGGCACAATAAGCCTTTAACCAGAAATTCCCAGCTCAGAAGGGCCTCTCCTCCCACAAGAGTGCAGACCACAAACCTTCTTAATGTAAAATAACTGACCTGAAGCCCAAGTGCTTAAACCAGAACTAATACGCTTTTAAAATAACAGACACTGAGCCTTCAATCAGCAATTCCCAACTTAGAAGGATGTAAGCTACCTGTCCTGCCACAACAGTGCAGACCGCAGACCTTCTTAATGTAAAACAACTGGTCTGAAGCCCAAGTGCTTAAACCAAAAGGCTTAGAATAACAGCTACAATTTAATCAGGCTACTACCAAGCAGTAATAAATGCAGCAGAATAAGTACAACTGAGTACTTTCAAGCAGAGGCAAAAGCAAAATAAAGTAATAAAGTAGGAAGAAACACAAATACAGTAAAAACAGATGAATAAAGTGCATTTTTTTCCTCTCTGTATTAGATAGAATGAGCTAATAACACTAGGCTGAGAGGAGTGTCAGAGATCAAATATACAGTAGGGGCGGGCAATTGCAAAGCCACCAAGTATAACAAGAAGACACCAATAGGGAGGAAGGGTGGGAAACAAAAGTTGTTTGACCAGTGTTTAACACAGCAGGAATAAGGGTGGGAGAAAAATAGCACTTTCAGCACAGATCAAAAGCCAGAATATATATATATATATATATATATATATATATATATATATATATATATATATATATATATAAATCAAGCAAAACAATTAGGATACTGCAGAATATTGAAAAGAAGTGCCCATAGATATACTTATCACTTTATATTTTGAATTGTTTCAGTAGCACTCTCAGTCAGACCTCAAGGACTTTCAAGCAATGAATGCAGAGGTAACAAACAGGGAATATTAATTATACTAGCAAGCCTTGAGACAATCAGATAAAACACATAAGTTGTTTGATCAGTATTTAGCACAGCAGGAAAAAGGGTGCGAGAAAAATAGCACCTTCAGCACAGAAGCCAGAAAAAATATATATATGTAAATCAATCAAGCAAAAACAATTAGGATACTGCAGAACTTTGAAAAGAAGTGCCCCAAAAATATACTTATCACTTTGTATTTCAAATTGTTTCAGTAGCACTCTCAGTCAGGCCTCAAGGAGTTTCAAGCAATAAATGTCTGAACTATACATGTTTTTATTTTTTCTGTTTCCCCCCTAACAGATTTGTTTGTTTTTCAATTGAATTGTACAGGTTATAGGTCACATTAAAGGTGGGAAACATTTTAAAATGATTTATTGTGGTCTCATTTTTTTATTTCACAAAAACCTAGCATTTTAACAGGGGTGTGTAAACTTTTTATATCAACTGTAGATGATGTGTATTCTGCTTCTTACTGTATGTATACTATTGTACTATCTAATTATTGTATATTGCTTATATTTCTGTGAAGCTTTGCTCCCTGAGCCTCCACTGAAAATGGGCTTCTTGCCCAGTCGGACTTTCCTGATAAACAAATGTAAATAAATAAATAAATAAATAAAATAAATACATTCACAGTATGTGCCATGCTGCACAATGTGATCATGCAGAAACAGCTGCAGCAGGATCAGCAAAGGGAAGGGATACAGAACCCCCCACCAGTGCCTATGTCACCACAGCCACACTTACAACAGGACTTGCACAAAGAGCTCCTGATCACATCCATGTAGGCAGACGTAAGCATGCCCAGTACACCTTGGCATTGGCTAAGAGACAATGCATAGCACATTCACTGACAACCTAGGGCTCTAGGTACCGACACCTTACTCCTATTCACATACATATAGTAAATGTGTTGATGCCAGGCAACCCACAAATCCTATACATATCCATGTATTGGTTATGTACAGCTTGCATAACACAGTCAGCCCTGATCTACAGGTCTCTCAACTGCTGCATTCACAAGGTAAGTCTCTAAGCTACACAGTAATTGTAAGGATTACTATAATATATCATATGTATGGATCTGCTGCTGTTATGCAATGCTAATTGGATAGATGTAGCATCCACATGGGACTACAGATACCCAGTCCAATAATATGTGTTCCTTAATAGTCTCTAGGGCTTATGGTTGGAATATTCACAACATCAGTCAAGGGAGATGTTAAACAGTGGGCTCACATGATATTTGGACTACTGTATATCCCAGCAGATCACATGCCTCTGTTCCCCCACTCTGAATACAGCAGTGTTCCATACAACTGCTTTAACAGAAAATCACCTATGGTATATCAGTGGACCAGGCAATCTCAGGGCTGTAACATAGATATTGCTCACACCATTGTATTTCTGCCCTCATGCAATATAACACTGTACATATTTATGCTGTTGATTGTGTTATGAATGACTCCTCTCTGTCTGGTGACTTGAGTGGCTCAGTGGACTAGGGAAGCTAGCATGGGTGATGGTGTTGATGGTTCTAATCTGGAATTGCTGACATCTTTTGCATGTCAGATAGTACTATGGTGGTGTTTTTCACAGACTGTCATACCTCTTACTGCAAGAAATCTGTACAAAGCCAGTAAACCTGGGGAGACAAAGGCCCAAATGCAGGAACAGATTTCAATCATTGTCCCCATAAGCCTAGAAAGTTACTGGAAGTAAAGGTGTTGCATTATTACCTATGTTCTGAAGGATATAACGTCTGACACACAGATGTCTGTAAGTTGTATAATGCAGTGATGTCAATACTCAGTAATTCACCAGAAGACCACAAATGTATGAGGAACAGACCAAACATATGAGACAAAACTCTGGACATTCTGTGGAATTCAGGACAGTTGAGAGATTTGTAGACTGTCAGCCTGTTGGTAGTGTAACATTACCAATCGCAGTCACAGATTAAGTAACACATATACATATCATACACACACACACACACAGCTACAGTTCTATATACATTCCTGTTATATGCAGAAATATGTGTGTGGATGTCTGTATTGTCCGACATATCCTAATAATGGTGAGTGCATCTCCACTATCACATAGCCATACTGTTGCTCAAAGGATTCAAGTTATGGGTGCAACATTACAAATTCCACTTACCCAAAGACACCTGTGCCTGATGAATGTCACCACATAGACAGACACAGGTGAGCAGGTGCTGTAATGTGTAACGTTGTTAAAGCATGTATGGGCAGGGCAACTTGCCCCTGCCCATAGGTATGCCTGTGTAACTGCAAGCAGCCACATATAGCCATACTGGTAACTGTCTGCACATAGCTAGGATAATTACAGTTATCCCACTGCTAGGATATTAGATTCAGATAACAGTATGAAGCAATATCACACTGCAGGCCACAGATGCTGATCAACGCAGGCCTAGTTTGTGTAATCCACAAGTACTGTGCCTGCAATCACACATACAACAGACTTAACGTGTGGCCCATGTGATAAGTACTGTGATCTATAGTGTATAAAACTAAATTGTTAGGGGTTCTAATCTCACACCCACCCACTTAGTGTGTGTTTGTGTGTGTGTGTGTGTGTGTGTGTGTGTGTGTGTGTGTGTGTGTGTGTGTGTGTGTGTGTGTGTGTGTATGTGTGTGTATGTGTGTGCATCCTGCAAATAAACAGACATATTCTCATGGGCTATTCTCCTGCAACGGTTATACACTTTTTGGTGCTGTAACTTGCTACTGGCTTCCACAGTGGCCTCTTCTATAAGGCCTGATGATGTCAGCCACCTTAACACTACCATCTGACAGTGTGATATCAGATATAAACCATGGTGCATGCGATAAGTACCATGATCTATAGTGTATAAGACTAGATAGGTAGGTACCCATATGGCATAACCATGGCGACCTAGACATATGTAGGGTCTTGCAGTGTTTTATTTGTAGTGGGCAATGTGCCTCCCACAAGGACTGACCACAATAATGCCTGCATATGTCATCAAGCATATGTCCTAAAATTATAGTACTAGCAGACATGAGATGTGTTGCATGCACCATGTACTGTGATCTGTAGTAGGTAACATTACATAGGTAAGTGTGCACACCTATATACAGCCAACTTGCACTATGTTTGTACCTTCCAGTGTCCTGTACTCACTGATTGGCAGTGGTGCTATCCTCAATGTAGCCATGTGTTTGTGTGAGCCTGTTAGAGCATTTTACAACATGTTATGGAACCATGGGATGTATGGATCGAACACAGAGAGTACTGTAGCCTTCAACAGTCACTGGTCAGAAAGATGTGGATGCATTCACTGTTGTACAACCAATACTGACAGTTTTGGGACATACATCCCAGACTGACACTGGTATACTGAATGTGGCAGTCAGTCACAGCTATCATTGTCTGCAATGGCACCCTTGCCATGTTTCTATACAGGTATATCGTACCACAGTAGCTGCCACACAGGTTCCAAGGTACACCAATATACATTGTAGAGAACATGTCCTATGGAGTCCATGTCAGAACCGTACATGTGTAATCTGTCTCCAAAATACTTTGGAGAGGATGTGCATGCTTCTATACAGGGAGGTGCCAGTTCCCACTGTGTACCTCTCGTGTATCCATGACAGGACTAAAACATGTGTCATGCATAGTACATGCTGCTGAGACAGGTATGTAACACAGACAGTACACCATACATGAAACAGGCCCCCCATGCATGTCACATACACATCTGCTGTGACACACATCATGAGCAGGTTACACATTGGGATGCAGAACACAACAATCATAACTGTTGCTGGGCAATTGTTGGTCCTGGACACAGGATATATGTAGATGCGTTATATACATCAAAACCCTGGTGGCACTTATGAAGGGTAGCAAACCTTCTCACAGATTAGGATGCATATGTATGCTGAATGCTAACATTGCCCTTGTTAGCCTGTTATACACATATGAACCTATGGAGCCATGCATTTATAGTGCTGTAATTTGCTGACGACATATGTCCGCTGTGCTGACATGCCATCCTGTGCTGCTTAATTTCCACTGTGTATCCATAAGTTATCCCAACAGACTTCTGTAACAGAACCATAAACAGGCCCATGATACACCTGTCATTGTGTAACTATACAGCCACTTCAACAGAATATAACATAAGGACAACATAAGGGATACAAATTTATGTGGCGTACACATGACAAATGCCAGCATACAGTATCTCTCGTTGACCACTAAAACTGGCATGGTCAACAAACACTGCATTACACAAGTACATGTTAAGTAATATAGTCACCCTGTGCATCAGACCCATACCTTCATTTCCCTGCATCAATGTCAAGGATGGCAGGGATGTGGCACAGGTATCATCACTTGCACAGGGTGTTGTGTGGGGATGCAGGAGGCCTAAGATGACCCAAATGGTAGACAGCATGTGTGTGAGTCAGGGGGGAGCATGTAAGATGGACCATGGAAAGGTGCTGTGTGTGTCTGTAGGTAACATGCATTTGACAGTGGTGTGTGAGTGTGCACATGTACACACACAGTCAAGTTCAGTGCTAGCCATACACGTGTATGTTGGACAGCTTTAGACTATGCATGGTGGAGTTGACAGTTCACTGTCCCCGGCCCTGAACATGGGAACTGTTTCTGGCAGGAGTTCCACTGGCACCTCCATGCCTAAGGTTAGAAGTAGTGCTAGTATGTGATGGTGACTGCTGTCTGCTGGGACTGTGTCCACCACAGGACCACCCAGGACCATGAACCCACGACCTGACATGCCATGGTGTGGACAACACACTCCCCTCTGTAGCGCTGGAGGTATTACCACTACAGGATCATGTGTGTGCATGGCCACGTGGACTCTCAGCAGATGGTGTCACTGGCCTACATCCATAGGTCCTACACTCAACTCCCACTACATGTTCCAGCACAGACAATGTGCGGTCCAAGACAGACACTGTCTCAGCCCACCATCTGTCCACTGCATTAATGAACCAATCCAGGGTGTCCCCAGTGTGGTGGAGACTATCACGGATATCAGACTGTGTGGTATCATAACCCTAAGCATACACCTGGTGTTACATTCAGAACATGCCTGTACCTCCATGATGGCCCAAAACATGTGCTGGATGACCCATGATATGACACCTGCAACAGGTGGTGGACAGACAGCAGGCCTCCTACAAGCACACCGTTAATCCGCCTGTGTTGACCTCACCAGCTCTCTGGCTATGGCCAGTGTCTACACTCACTGGAGTCATAGTTGCCACACTTACCTGTTCAATATCTCCACCCTCTGATTGTCCAATATCTGTAGCCTCCAGGGATGGGGTATATGTGGGCATACCGACTGTGTGTGGTGACAACAGAGGCAGAAGAGTGATGTCTACCTCTGGGACAGATTCAGCCCTTGACACCACCACCTGTGCCTCACTGTGGCCACCATCATCATCAGTGTCCTAGGAGACATTGACATCAGGTTGTGTAGGGGACAGACTCCAGCCCCCACTGTCACCAGCAATAAGAATTAAAAAAGCAGTACAATAATACCTGCACTATCGTGTACAAAAAGCATCCAAGACTCATAACAATGAAGACCCACAACTGGATTAGTGATCAAACAACTTCCTTCTCCACCTTTTTCTACAAACACTACCTCGGAACACAATTCATATTCAACCAGGACCTTTATAACCATCACTTGAAGTAAATCAAGTCAAACATGACCAGTAAGATTCATCTTCTACTTACTCAGCATGACACTATAATTGAAAAACACAACACATAAAACCCAGTACAACTCTCTTCACAATTATATGGAAACACACATTTCACTGCTTAATGTATTTGCCTTTAACCTGTTGTATTTTAAAAGGCATTTTAGATTCCTTACCTCATTTAAACCAGGAGCCTTATCTGCTCTTACCTGCAACTGCCAAAGTGTATCTGTTTGTTGAACTGCACTCCTGTAACTATCCCTTCTCGAAACTTTAGGTACCTTTTCCAGACTGGCATTTAAAAGCATCCTATGCTGTTTTCACACATAATTTCATGTATATAGGGCAGTAGTCTGGCCCTCAACCATACTAAACTATAATTGTTCCTTAACAAAAGAAGTGTCATACTTACCAGAGGCAGGACCATGGCCTTGGGCAATACCTGATGGACCTGTGAAAAATTGAGAGTGGGGTAATGTCAGTACCACTGCATGTTGCAGCACAACAAGGAACTATGTCCATATATCTCACATTTACAGTAGCTACTGTGTTATTTGTACTGGTTCTAATCTGCATATGAGTGTATTCCTGAGGTTACACCTCCCTGAAAGAACAAAAACCTGACCCCCACATAAAAGTATCTACAGCCTGACACACTGACTGCTACATTATTACAGTGCTGATCACAGTAAGCTTACCCACATGCTCCTCAGCTGTGGAAACTGTGGCAACCACATCCACAGTGTACGATGTGATGGATGTCTGAGAGCTGTCGTGTTTGCCTAGGTACACCAGGAATTCCTCAGTAGCCAAGAGCTGTTGTTCTGCTCCAGGCCCTCCACTGGTGACAACACAGTCCTTGGCTATATCTGCTGCTTGTCGACTTGCAGCATTAATCATATCGGTTGCCCGGTGTCAAACCTGCTCACATGTCCTGGCCTGCTGGCCCATAGCATTAACATCACAGACAAGGTCTGACAACAATGCAGCCCACTGTTCCCTATTATGTCTCCCCCTGGATATCAGGATGTCATGAGGCTGCCTAAGTCCTTGCAAGATTATCTCATTCTCTGCATCCAAGAAGGGTGGGTGTCATCTGTGGTACATTATTCCTGAAAGACAACACAAGGGGAGCACATTACAGGATCAGATACTTGGACATCCACTGTGTACAGATACAACAAGGGAAAAATGGCTGGCACTATCTGCTGCTTGTTCACACATGGCATAACCCACAGTGTGACTACATACTACATGTGTAGATACAACTGAGATAGTACCATTACAGAGGTATTTCCCTGTTTGCCATGACAGCTTCTGCTGTATAATCATACACCCAACACTCCAGTCCACTGTGGTGTGTCCCCTAAGGCCAACCACACAATAATATGTCATAGAAGAGGTGCCAGACAAATAGCAGTGTGGTATAACAACCGCTATATAAGGACAGTCTGACAACACCAGTGTGCCACATTGAAAAAAAAATGCCGCCCTGATGTATTGTACATCCCCTGTAGGTGTAAGTCAGCAGGGTATCGCTGACATGTCATTACCACAGGTCTATAATTGGATTACTGTTGTAATCCCTATTCCCCATACCTCTAACCTCCTATCTGAATCTTGTTATACATAAAAAACAGTTACATACCTGCTAGAGTGCAGTTGTCTTCTGTTGAACTGTGTCTGGTAAAGTTTCACAACAGTGTGCTCTGTGTGAGTAAGGTCTCATACAGAATGGTTCCCTATAGCCAGCTGCCTACCTTTGAAACATGCCCACCATCAGCAGGTGATTACCTCTAAACCAATCTGTGGTTCTAAAATGCTAATTGCAGCCAAAGCATCTGAATTGTGCTATCATTAGCCAATGACATGCAATCACTGTGCAATATATAAGGCCTTCTTTTAGACCTGGACCCCTTTCTTAGCTGTTGAGATGGACACTATTGGGATGAGGAGACTACATTGTCACAGAAGGTAGATCTGTAGCAGAAATCTTTACATAGAGCTGTGTGTACCACAGGCTGCAACTGCTCCTGCAAGTAGTAGTCATAGGCTGAGAGTGTGGGCACTTTGAAGGACAACAAGCTGTAGGTGTATCTGTGTCAGCTGTGTCAGCCTTGTTGTAGAGGCAGTGCCAGGGTGAGGGTACCCATTACACTCCGATTAAGGCATTTGTTTAAGTATGTATGTTAGGCAACTGTGTCAATAACAGAGTACTAGGCAACATATAGTACTCCTATACAGATATGTGGAGTATGTCCCTACCTGCATGCACTGAAAAGCGGTTATTTCATTTGCAATATTTTGTATGGATAAAAAGTGCGTTAGTGGTCTATTAATTACTGTCTTTTCAATAATGTAATTGAAAATGCAGCACAACACTGGATTTGAACCCAGGACTGTGTGTGGCAAAATGTACTGTATGCAAGTCATTTAACAGACTGAGCTACTGAGTCACTGCTACACCAGCTGTACTTGCAAGATATATGTGCACACATACAGGCTGTGACAAACAATTTTTACATGCATCACTATGTGTATGGCTTTATATGGATGTATTTCTGCATAGAGTCCTGGTTGAACATGTATTTTGCCATGAATGCCTTGGCAGGTAACTTTCTACATGTTGCTGATAAAAGGACACATTTACCTCCTATCACAGGCCTCAGTTGCATCAATTATCATGTGTTTGGCTGTCTAGTGGTGTACTATTGTACCAGAATCCAAGATACACTCCCATTTTTTCCATTACTTTTTATTCCAGTTTGCACAGTGTGGCATGGTACACAGGTCCTCTGAAACATTCCTAATGACAGTAATTAGCAGCGACTATGTTTTGTTTAAACCACCTGTTTTAATTAAGAGTTGTGTGGAGTGGTGGGTTAATCCAGTGTGCTGCAAATGTGATGGGCTTAGATTTGAAACATGGCAGAGGTGTTTATTTTGTGCATATGACTTACAATGTTAAAAACACATACATGTAACTTACAATGTTAAAAACACATGCTCATTATAGCTTTGTTTAGCTGAGCTAAGTGAAGCTGTGCACCATGGGGCACCAGACAGCTCTGCTCTAAAAAAATATAAAGAAAAAAGGGGAGATAGGAAAGTGATGAAATGGGGGCAAGCAGGGGGAAAAACATATTGAAAGGTAGAAAAGGATGTGCAGGTAGGGTGTAGGAAAGAACCATAGCTATCCATTTCTTGTACAGCAACAACTGCGCACTTTGACAAATTTGTACATGAATTTGGATTCTCAAACCCAAGAGAGAAGGGTGAGGACAACATAACTGTATTTTCAAGCCAAATGGACTGAATTACATGTGGCCCGTAGACACGTGCGAAATGGAGAGCTATGTATGGGACGATATTTTTTGGGGGGGACAGGTAGGTGAGGAGGCATTTGCAAACAAACAAGACAAACAAGACAGCAGACAGGGGCAGTGTGTGACACATGAGGGATTGAACACCTTTGACAAGGAGACTGTTGTGGAATCTGAGTCCCATGTACCTCCAGATGGCAGCAGCATGACTCACGTCCCCACCCATGGGACCATCGATACTGCTCCTTCACTGCCCCGAGGGTGGCTGTGCTGGAGGCTGGGAACCAGGGCAGTGCTGCCCCACTAGGTCAGCCAGCATGCCTCAATCCAGTGCAGGCATTGGTCATAGGCACAGTGGACTATCCTGTGCACTAGGACCAGTAGCTTATCACAGGTGACTACTCTCCCTCTGCAACCACTCCCAGATGGGGACTGTGCCCTGTCCCCTGGGGTGGTACTATCTGATGCAGCAGGTAGTGCAGGGCACCAGAGGGAGCACCACCTTTTTGGGTCCCAGACATGCGGGAACCTGGTGCCACAGCCAGCTGAGGCAAGGTAGGGGAATCAGCCACAAACAGCCTACCCTTACGTGTTGTGGTTCATGAAATAAAACAGTAAGTTATGGTTAGTAACAACCAAACCATCGTTAGTATTAGCAGAATGGAACATCATATTTATTAATCCAAACACATATTAATGTATATTATATGCAACATAACATAATGTAACATAACAGTCAGTATGGTAACAACATGCAAGAGTGAAGTAAACCATAAGGCCAACAAAACAGTTAGTTGAACAAAATATGTTAATATTGAATCATAATAAAGCATAATAATCAACCACATTTTCCAAAATATAGTTAGTTTAACAAAATATGTTAATACTAAATCATCATAAAACATAACAATAATCAACCACATTTTCCAAAATATAGTTAGTTTAACAAAATATATTACAATAAGGAATACATTTGAAAAGGGATGGAGAAAGAGAAAAAACATTCAATTAGTGACACTGCAAATGATATCGCTGACATCACTAGTCATACATACTTCTACAGGTGTGTACTGACAGTTGTGATTACAGTGACTACAATTCTCCTATAGCTGTTGTAGCACATACATACCTCTCAAGCTGATAGCATGGGACAATAAGGGGCATGCACTAACAAATGCAGGTACAGAACTACTCAGTACAGTCTCACAGAATGTGGACTTATATAACTAGCAGGGTGTTCTGTAAATGGATTTGGTAATACATTGCATTCCAGGTAATAATTTATCTGGTAAACGTGACAGACGGACTAGTGAGTTTTAATTACATTACGAGAAATCGTGACACTTGAGAGGCATGTTTGTGAACAGTAATTAAACCAGATGGCTGGTGTGGCTTAGTTGGCAGGCATGGGAGTAGAACTCACTAGCTGTGACTGCAGGGGACATCTGCAAATAATTTAATAATTGACTGCAGCAGCACAGTACAGACATGCAAGAGATACAGCCATACTGGGATTACACAGCTTTATTTCTGAATCAATTCTTGCTATTGAGTGTAACATTCTTTGAGACCTAAACACAATATCTGCACATAATATGGGCTAACTCACCCATAATTAAATAATTAATTATACCCGGTTTCTATTTTTAGATGTCTGGCAGGTGTTGGCTATTTATGTATGAGCTCTGCTCCATGCCATGCAAATTCCAAATAAAAAAAAATAAAACACATAAAATGTCATTATGCTTATTAATTACATCTGGTTTCTATTTTTAGATGTCTGGCAGGTGTCAGCTGTCTATGTGTGAGCACAGCTTGCACCTCGCAAACATACATTAAAAAATAAAAAACAGACAGCACTGATTTAATATCCTTGTTCCTTGGCTCTCTCCCGGCAGTGCGCCATCATTAATATGCATGGCGTGCTGCCAAGGTGGGACCGTGGCTGTGTACACGAATACATTCTGTGCAGGCTCTACATGGTGCCTACAAGAAGTTTATTAAATCCTGGAGTCTGTTTATTTTTTTGTATTTTATCAATTATCTTCCATTGTGCCTGTTTTTCCTGCAGTAGTTGCCTTTGTCTGTTTATGAATTTCATTTATTATCTGAGACTAAATAGTTTTAATAGTTTCTGGTCATACTTTTTCTTCTTCCCTGTTCACCTCATAATCTATGCTCTCTCTCATGTCTAGATAATCTCTAACTTCATCCTTTTCTATCCAATTTTCCCCCAACAAACCCTTCCTCAGCTTACTTTGAGAAACTACAATGTCTACACTACAATAAGGAATTATATCACATGATTGTATAATACAAATGTCAGCTATAATAGTGTAGAATGTAATTTATGGTGTACTGTATGTCTTGTATATTTTTTGTATAATTTCTCATATAAGTTTTGTATAATTTCTTGTATAAGTTTTGTATAATATCTATATGTGGAGCTTTTCTCCCTGGGCCTCCGCTGGCAATGAGTCTTATTCCAGTCAGCCTTCCCCAGTAAATACATGTAAAATAAACAAATAATAAATAAATAAATCTGTCTTTAGCTGAGATCATGAAAGGAAGCGGTCCTTGGCTTGAGTCATGAAAGAAAGAGTCCTTTGTATCCCATTCATTTATCCAATTAAATAAATAAATAAACGCTTATATGAAATAGTTCTGTTGGTGATATCATATTGTCTCTGCAGGTGTCGTAGACATTATTGGATATTGAGGGGTACATAGCACATAACTGTGGTATTGGGCCAACCTGGTTTTTTTTATTTGTTGTATAATACAAATGCTTTTTTCTCATCTTGGATGTTTCAATCCTAGACAATCATGTAAATCTTTCCGTATGCCATTATGTCTTTTGCTAATGAGAATGCCTGCGCAGCCAATGCCACCTTTATGAATGACCATAAGGAGTCATTAAACAATGGCTAAGGTATGTAATAGAACATTTCCATGGGATCATGAGAGGTTATATACCAGCCCTTGAAACGTAATTTATTGATCTGTTACCACTCAGTCCTGTTTGCTTGAATATATTGTTCCTTATGTATATTTTAATGTGATTTTTACTGATGTGCGTGCGTGTGTGTGTGTGTGTGTGTGTGTGTGTGTGTGTGTGTGTATGCATCTGTTTCTGTATTTTGTCACCTACTGCAGCTGTTTGCCATCTGGTTATTGGCTATGACCCTTGGATTTCTGTTCCATAGTGGGCATGAACCCATCATGGCATGGTCTTCATCCAGGCAGCCATCATGGGGATTATTACTTCTGTGACCTGTTCTATCCCCAGTGCATGCCTCAGATTGCATGTTTGGGGGTGAGTCAAGCAATGGACACTGAGAGGGGATACCTCACCTCTGTGAAATCTTAACCCATGCAAACCTCTCTTTTTTCCTAATTAGCAAGCTGTCAGGGGCAGCTCATGCTATAGGACTCTAGGACTGCAGCCCCCACCTAGAAATGAAGAAGAAAAGGGAAATAAAACAGAAAAGAAAAATAAAAAAGAAAAAGAAAAAGAAAATGAACGAGTCCGGAACACCATGCATACATGCTGTGCTTATGGAGTTCCTGGTACTTTCTCAGACCTCCAGACTGCTCTGCCAGGCAGTCCGGATAAGGGAGAACAGCATCCCTGCCCAGCAGCCCAGAAGTATGTGTGGTGATGACGACCATGGAACAGAATGACACCGGACTGCATCGTCAGCAGGCTTGGGCATCTAGCCTACTCTCGTGGGAAACCAGCATCATCAGTAGGCTGAGAAACCTACCAGGAGGACCGGAAACCCAGCCATTAGCTTGCATGGATTTCTGTATAGACAGGAACGGAGACTACTGCTGTGGATTTCTGTGTAAATGGAGTAATGTGTGTGTGTGTGTGTGTGTGTGTGTGTGTGTGTGTGTGTGTGTGTGTGTGTGTGTGTGTGTGTGTGTGAAATGCCCCACAAAACACATGGTGGTGAGTGGATAATACCTAAGGCTTGAACCCTGTACCGTGGATGCAAGTGGCAAGGACCTGAATTCCCTACCCACCACCATTTGTAAAAAAAGTTTGCAGATATTTGCCTCATATTTGTTCTGTTCCTCATAAAATCTGTAGTTTCTGTATGTTTGTTTTTCCTTACAGAGTCAGTAGTGCAGTGGTGCACTGTTAGCAATATTGTCTTACAGCTACAGGTTCTCTGGTTTGATTCTTGGCTGGGGTGCCTTGTGGAATTTGCATGTCTTCTCATCTCATATTTGTTCTGTTCCTCATAAATCTGTGGTTTCTGTAGGTTTGTTTTTCCTTGTGCAGTGGTGCATTGGTAGTATTGCTGCCTGACAGCTACAGGTTCTCTGGTTTGATTCTTGGCTTGGGTGCCTTGTGTGTGGAGTCTGCATGTCCTCCCATCTTAAAAAGGCATGTGTCTGCAGTGTTTCTTCCTGGGCCTCTGCTGAAATTGGCTTTTGTACCAAGTCAGACTTTCCTGGTTAACAAATGTTAAATAAATAAAAATAATAGGCATTTGAATTACAGACTTCTTCTTCTTCAGAAAGTACATGGTAGCGCAAAACATTTTGTTCTAGAAATTTTCTAAGTTTATAACATGGGTATTTGAAATTTGTCCCTATTTTTGGGACTGTATCCCCCCATTATTGACTTTGTCCAGGTGTTTTGTGCTAAGAGGTTGACAGCTATGGTGAGAATTGAATTCAGTAAATGGTAGCAATTTAAGTTTGTCTTCCTCTCTTTCACAAAACAGCAGATTTGGCATAGTGGTATAGTGCTCTGACTGTTTTGCACAGGGTCCTGGGTTTAAGACTTGGCAGTGAAATGTGTGGTGGTAACAGCATTTTATTCTAGCAACTTTCCAGCATTATGCAAGCAATGTTTAAAATGTGTTCCTGGATTTTGGGCCCCCCCCCCCCAAATAAATTTTGGCTTTTTCCAGATTTCTTGTGCTGCAAAGTTCAGAGATACAGCTGATTGTCGAGTAGATTTTACAAGGAGCTGAGAGTTGCAGGGGAACAAAAGTTTAGTGCTGCTTATGCTGAGTCAGCTTGCATTGTTACTAGGACAACAGGTAGTGTACTTGCTTTTGATGAAGAACGCTGTAGGTTCTACTCCCACAGTAAGTAGATGCATTGCTTATACTGTACTATGTTGTAAAGGGGGTGGATGCTGCAGTCCTTTTTGGTGAAGATACCTAGTAACTATGAACCTGTTTTAAGTTTGCCATCCATTCCCTATTGCGAAGTTACTAGCTTATCATTTTTTTAATGCAACATAGGCAATTTATTCCTCAAGGGCAACAGGCACTTTATTTGTAGATGAAACAATGACATATAAAGTTGTTTGCTACCTCTTCATTAGTACAGATTTCTTTAATGTGGAATTTAGATGACTTCCTTCTTCAGAGATTGTGCATATTTACTGATACTGGTGGACTGTAGAAGTTTGAGTAGACTTTTATGATGGAAATGTTCTGAATTGGGCAGTTTTGTCATTATTGGTGCATGCATTTTCTTTCATTGTTTACTGCAAAAATGTTCAAAACAAATTTAAAATGCCTTCTAACAACCATATTGTATTGTACAAGGAATATAATTTAATACAATCAGGAAGGTGTATCAAAGAGCACGTGTGTGTTTCATGTTCAAGGGGCCTATGATTTGAAAACAGGCCAAAGTTAATCTTTATCTGCCACTGGCAAAATGCATTTTCTTTGAATGTGGGTTTCAATGTTGTTTCAATTAATGTGAGTTTCGAGGGCAGAGAAGTTTTAATGTTAAGTCTATTTTCATTGTGAGACTGCATTACTTTGTTTAGGAGATATATGTTAGTGTTTGTGCTGTAAAATGCAAACTAAAACTTTCAAATGAAATCCAAATAATCGCAGAAGTAAAGTAGTATGCACATTACAGTGTTTATGGTAAATGGGGTGAAATAACCAAGGAATGGGAAATTGGAATAGCTGCAGGGGAGAGGCTCCATTCGACCATGATTTTGTGAGGGGGAAGGGCAGCAAACTCAAAGACAGCCCTGGCTGAACTATACCTCTCAACTGTCCAGATTTTTGCTTCTTATTTTTGGTTTGTTCCTCATAAAATTTGTGGTTTTCTGGCAAATCATTTAGGAATGAAGTCACTAAATAATGACAGACATTGAGTTTCTGACGTCATAACCTTCAGAAAAATGTGCGCTAAAACAAGACCTGTTATTCTATCAACTGTCTTGAGTTTATACAAGAGCAATTTTTAATACTGTTTGTATGTTCCCCCAATATATTTGGCCTTGTCCAGATTTCCTGCATTAAAAGGTTGAGAGGTACATGCAAATAAATCGCTTTATAGAATTAGGAATATCCAAACCTCTCAACTGTCCCCAGTTTTGGCTCAAAATGTTGCTCTCTCCCTAATAATCCCTCTGCAAAATGACATTTTTGGAAGAAAATGTGGAGGGTTTACAATTATAAATAACTGTAATGATCAGAGTTATAGATTACTTTTATTTCAGAAATGCATGTAGATGCTCTTATTTTGTCAGCTGCTCAAGTTAACAGTACTAATATTAAAAAGGTGTCCCTTTTTTGACAGGTTCCCAGCTGTATTGTGTGGCAATTTTATATTTTTACATCACATTTTTGGTCCGTTTTTCATAAAGGTGTGGTTTTCTGGCAAATTAGTGGCAAATCATTAAAGACTGAAGTTAGAAAATAATGGCAGACATTTGAGTTTCAGATTTCATACTCTTCAGAAAATTCATACTAATGCAAGACCTATTACTAGTTTATTATCTTTCTAAGTTTATAAGAGCAATATTTAAAAATTGTTCTTATTTTTGGGCCTGTGTCCCACTTCTATGTATGGCTTTGTCCAGATTTCTGCTCTGAGGTTGAGAGGTATGAGCCATCACCGTCAGCCAGAGACATTTTAAATTGTGACATACTTGTTGCACCCCACTCCCCTCTGTAGTGGCTTTGAATGTGTCCAAGCAAGGCAAGGAGCAGTTATGCAGTGTAAGTGTGCAGAGTATTCCCCCATCCAAGGTAGACCACAAGTACAACCATGGCTTTCATCTGTCCTTGATTTTGCAGAATGTTCTGGTTTTCTGTCATATTTTTATACTGTTGATTTATGCTTATTATTCAGAAAATGCATGCTGTTGCAGTGCCCTGTTGCTCTGTGTTTAAGTAATAATTCTTTAATGACCATTAGGTAAGCTTGTCGGAGATCGTTAAGATGCAAGTAAGCTTTAATAAGCATACTGTTAAAGAATTACCAATACTGAAAGCCTTTTTGTTTGTTACCATGCAGAGAATATTTACATAACTAGATAACGTGTAAGCCTTAGGTATTGAAATGCATATGACAGTATTTGTAATAAAGGACAGGATTACAGTATTTTCAGAAGCTCATTACATGTGTTGGAGACTTGTAGTCATCTTTGCAACTTTACCCGTAAACTAAACGGAATGCCTATCTATCATGTGTGGTCCATAACCTGTGCAGTAATCGTTTAAGCAATTTATCTTGAGCTTGTTTCTTGTTTGCTATTCATTTTTTACTTTGATCATATCTTCCCTATGAAACAAGTAGATAGTTGTTGTCAGGCAGCAGGTCTTTTTTGGATAAGAAACATTTTTACAAGTGGGGGTATTACAGGCATTGCCATGTTTTGCATGTTACTTGGTAATTTTATAAAGCTGAATATAAATTATAATTTGAACTGCTTTTGACTGGCATTCCAGTACTGTATTTAAAAAGTAATTTATTTTTTCATGCCTCACAACCTTTGTGTTTCCATCTAGATATTAAGTAACTTGTCATGCAGCCAATGCATTAAAATATTTTTTTCTTCTACACTTCATTTTGTCTTGATTGGACTCTCGTAATAACGGTTTGACACCCAGGGCAGTATATTTAATTAAAGTTCCAGTTGTTGTGGTTTTGAGCATAGCTCCACCCCTTTTTAGTTGGCCACACTCCTTCCCATTGGCCCCACCCATTCAGCTGTCTCCTGCAGCCCCCCTTTAATTTGAAGTCACCAGCTGCCACTGCAAGCCGTTGACATATTTACCAGTCCCTGCTCTCCAGCAAAAATGAAAACATGGAATTTGCCTTCTGAAGAATGTGCATCCACCCTACCTCTCCACCCCCCCCCCAAAGATGTCAGTAAGATGAAGCTTTATCACTCCTCATCCTTCTCAGACAGCTGCAGTCGTAAGTAACTGGGTTGCTAACTGAACATGGATCATCTTGGATGTAGTCAAGACTGCATTCTTCAACATCACAAAGTCAGCCTTCAGTGGGTTTTGAAAATTTGTTTTTCTCCAAGATGGCTGAAACTGGAATTGAGAATAATTAAATAAGGGGGTGTAGGGTTTGCCTCACAAATAGGATAATGGGGCAGGGTTGTCACTGAGCAAAATGATTATTTTTGTGTTTATTCGTTTGTCTGTTTGTTTTGCATGAACATTTCATCCTTACTATTATTTATATCTGTGTGTTTAATGGCTTGAAGTCTAGTGGGTTTTAATGAAGCAGTTTAAGTGAAGCATTTAGGATTTGTATTTTTGCAGGCAAAAATCATATCATGGAGGCTGTTGCTTTATATGTGTACATGGCAATTGTTTTCATAGCTGTGACTTCACAGACAAACATGCATTCATCTATCTTTAAACTCAAATGGTAGATTAAGTGATTACCACACTACAGCATCCTAATCTGTGACTATGACTATAGGTAGGAAGGAGAAACTGGTGAGTCATTAGGTGCCACACAAGTAGCTTTGGAAGAGTTTCAATCTTGATGCCACTATACTTGTGTATAAACAGATCCAAGCTTGGAATCCAGATAGTGTTGCTGAATAGCCTGTTAAGGAAGGTATTACTACCTATCTGGTTTATTCCAAAGACGTTTATTCAGAGCTGCCTGCTCTCCATTATACTGAATATGGAAAGTCTAAGCCCCTTGGCTTCATGTCTCACCTCCTGGTCCATTTAGTAGAATGCAGATGAAAAAGTCATAGGAATGGAAAAGTAACACCTCCAGCATTGACTGCCTAATATTACAGAGAGTCCATCATCCACAGTTTAACCTACTGTTAGCCATTTTATGTGTGTCTACAATGATACATTTAGCTATTTTTTTTTACTTTTTATGTTACTTTAATGGTACGTGTGAGTCTACATATTACTGACATTGCTACCACTTCATTTTGACCCTTCATGTGTGCCATCTATAATTTTGTTCAAGAGTGCATGTGGGTACCACTGTACCTCAGGAGAGCTTGCTGCATTTACATATGTATCTGTTGTGAGGCCACTTCTCTTGCCATATGTTTTCAGTACCATGCTGATACACACATCACCATAGTTGCACTCCTCTGTAGGGAGCCCTAATTTTGTTTTTGGGTTACCTTTTTCTTCTTGACAAATGTAATAATATTTTTGACTTCTCTGCCTTACTTTATATGCTCTGTGTTCAGCTTTTCACACCTACACCAATTTCTAGTGGCAAAGGTAAAGCCCATCACATAATATGTGACTCACTTAATTTCCCTTCTTGTTTTCACCTAGCTTCACAAGTATACATTGGTGTACTATTTTAGACCATTATTTCTCAGTGCCTTATTAGCATTTTACTTTCTCCTTCTTCTTCTTTCAGCTGTTCCTCTCAGAGGTCACCACAGCAGATCATCTCTTTCCATTTCTTCCAGTCCTCTGATCTTGCTCTGTCACACCAACCACCCGCATGTCCTCTCTCTCATCACATCCATAAACCTCATCTTAGGCCTTCTTCTTTTCCTCTTACCTGGCAGCTCCATCCTTAGAATCCTTTTCCCAATATGCCCAGCATCCCTCCTCAGCATATGTCCAAACCAACACAATCTCACCTCTCTGACCTTGTCTCCAAACCTTCCAACCTGAGCTAACCCTGTAATATATTGATTCCTAATCCTGTCCATCCTTGTCACACCCAGTGCAAACTTTAACATCTTTAAATCTGCCACGTCCAGCTCTAACTCCTGCCTTTTTGTCAATGCCACTGTCTCCAACCCATATAACATAACTGGTCTCAATATCCTCCTGTAGACCTCCCCTTTCACTCTTACTGGTACTCGTCTGTCACAAATCACTCCTGACACTCTTCTCTACCCACTCTACCCTGCCAGTAGTCTCTTCTCCACCTCTCTTCCACACTCACCATTACTCTGAACTGTTGGTCCCAAATATTTAAACTCCTCCACCTTCACCAACTCTACTCCCTGCATCCTCACCATTCCTCTATCCTCCCTCTCACTCACACACATATATTCTGTCTTAGTCCTGCTGACTTTCATTCCTCTTCTCTGTAGAGCATATCTCCATCTGTCCAGGTTCTCCTCAGCCTGTTTCCTACTCTCAGTACAGATCACAATGTCATCACCAAATATCATAGTCCATGGGGCCTCCTGTCTGATCTTATTAATTTTGCCTATGTCTACAACTGTATTGTGGACTGATTGTGCATTCCCACTCCTTCTTCCCTTATAATCTAGAAAGAAACTGTATTTTTGTGAACCTTTGTAAAAGAATGAAGTAGTTTTAAAAACTTAAATTTCAGAAACTAATCATGAAAGGAATCATAACCATGTTCCCAGCTGGTCATTACAATCCAATGACCATAAACTCCTGTCTATCCACAAAACTAACAAACCTGCTAGGCATTGTCTATACATGTACCATGTTGATAAGGCCTGTAACTCCTTACCTGTTTCCATCAGGAAAATACCTTCCCTCCCATCCTTCAAAACCATTCTGAAACACTGCCTTGTCAAAAGATGGCACTATTTTTGCCCAACACCAGGATAAACTATATCTGTAGTTGTGAACAAATACCTTTCCATGCCTTACATCTCCTGACTCTCCCTTCTTTACTCACTTCCTTACTTCTATCAATTTCTCTCCCCTGGTTTTCTCTCTAAATATAACATAAGACTCATTTCCTCTCGCTTCATATTGCAATTCCTGTTTGTATCATACTAACTTACCTTTAATTATCTTTGACTAAAATTTCTCTAAATATTCAATTATTGTCCTATAGCTTGTATCTATTCTTAAACAATGTTTTCAAATTTTGCCAAATTTGGTGCAATTATTTAAACTGTAGTTGTTTTTGTATTATTTTAAAAGATTGTAAAATTACTGTTCTTAAAATGTTATGTAATACTTTGGAGTTTTTCTCCCCAGGCCTTAGCTGAAAACAGAGTCCTGCCCAATCAATGTCAATAAATAAATAAATACAATAGGAAGAAATAAAGCATTTGTTAATCCCAGATAATTACTTGTGGTATGGTACCTATAGCAAGTGTTGCTTGTAAAGTTTCTAGTATCTACATTCTTAAATGAAACACTTGAAATATTTAGTGATAACATTTGGGTATTTAAGATGTTTAAATTAGAAACACAAGCATAATTTCAGTAGTAGCATACTTTTACACATTTGTGAGTCACAAAGAAGTTGAGAAACAATACTTGCTTTTAAAGGGGTTCTTGTGTTCTGTTCTGAGCGTAAACATCCAGCGGCATTTTTATTGTTTTTATGAAAATGTATTGTGAAAGAAACTAGGCTGTCACTTGCCTTCTGTCACAATCGCCTACTTCATATTTTGAGAAGCAATGATTTGGTACTGTGAACATAAGCTGCAGTTCTAATGACTAAGACATTGAAGGGGATGTTTGTTATGTCACTATCAAAGAAGATTGCTGAGAAAAGCATTCCATTCTTAATAACTCAACATCTACTTAAATTACTCAGACATTTCGTTTCCCTAATAATTATGCATCAAATGAAATATTTCTTTCATATAAGTTACTGTAATCTCTTATTATAATTAATGCATGGTGTAAGTTCATATTAAGTTAATAATATGCAACAGTACTGACAATGCAACAGATTGTGATTCCATGTTATGATTATCTTTAAAGATTTTATGTAGTTAAATAAAAATGGCAGTATAAGAACAAAGGTAAAGTAGATAGCACAGGCATCTCCATACATGTGTATCTCTGGGAATCTGTGTGTGTGTGTGTGTGTGTGTGTGTGTGTCTGTGTGTGTGTGTGTGTGTGTGTGTGTGTGTGTGTGTGTGTGTGTGTGTGTGTGTGTGTGTGTGTGTGTGTGTGTGTCTGTTGCTGTCTATGTGCAATTTGCATTTTATAAAGTATGTCTGTACTTTAAAAACATCTGAAAAGTTTTACTATCAATTGGCTCATCAAGATCTTACACACCAATGGAGCATTTTGTCAAAATTCCCCTGAGATTGTACCACTTCAGATGTTATATTAAGTGATGGACGTTGCCACCTATTCTACATAGGGCTGATATTGTATTGTTCCCTTGGATTTTGACAGAAATAGTCTAACTCTGTACAAGCACTCAAAAGGTGCCATACCAAAGTTTTTCTAGCTTTGCTGCTAATAAATAATTAATACATCATTTGTATGCATTATTTAGCTAGTGTTTTCACCTAAAACCAGTGAAAATTACTTGCATGGGTTCTGACATTTTATAATACATAATAAACTGCAGTCACATAGGGTTGTTCTCGCTCTAGTCATTTAATGGTGTGTATATGCAAAATCAAGCACTAGTTACACAAATTCCATGAATGATGTTTTAAATCATAACTATATCTGAGGATCTATCCATTCATCTATCTATCTCTCTATCTATGAAGCACTGTAACATTGTCTGTTTGCCTATCTTATCTTATCTTATCTTATCTGTCTATCTATATTTTCCACTTCAGTAGTTTATAAACAAAGCAAATAAGTAGTTGCATAAGCTATACTTTGCATGATATGCAAGAATGTTATGTTAGAACTACAATGCAGCTTATATGAAGAAATATTTCTTTTTCATCTGAGATGCCTTCTAAACTGCCACACACATAATTAAGACAGTCCTTCTGGGCAAACTGCACTGACAAAAGAGAGCCTTAATTCTTTCTGACATTATTTTATTACCCTTGACTTTCACAGTGTTCAGTAACTTCACTGCGGTATGATAACAGCAGCAGTATCATTTTATTTAAGCTACTGATGCCTAACCATATCAACAGAATGTTTATGTATATCAATAAATATCTGCTACCTTTAAGATATTTTATAAACTGCTGCACATAAATGTGTCCTGCATGTAAAAATTATTGAAATTATAAATCCATCTTACTATTATGGTGGCAAAGGTGAAAAAGCAATAATGTTACCAGAAGATAAAATGGCAGTTATTGCTATGTATTTTTATACAGTTTTTCACCTACTTAAAATAACTGACCTATTTGAAATAAGTACCACTCAGTTAGTAACATACAGAAATATCTCCATGTTTCTAAGCAATTCATAGTGTCTTGCAAGAATACCACATTTTAATTGCTTCATTCTTCAACTGTCTTTATTGTAAGACATAAGAAATAAATGTGTAGGCCATGATGCTATGTTAATTGGACATGATTAAGCCAATGGTTCATTTCAAAGGTTACTAGAAGAGCTAAAGATACAGAATTACATTTTACATACCAGTAATTTTCAGATTCCGAAAAGAGAAATCATAGTAAAACTGTTTATGTGTCTCAAATAAGTTCTCCTGGCATCACATTTATTATAGCGGCATCACACATGTATTTATAACACAGCTGCCCACTTTCTGAGTAAAAGAGGAAATCATTAACAACATAATAGAGCTGTCTTAAAAACTATGCCACAAGTTGGTTTTCCTATATAAACTGGCAAATCAGGAATAAAATGTTCCCACACTTTTACCTCACTGTTTCATGCAGGTGATTGTATTCCATTACTGAATCAAAGCAAATTTTGAAACAGGAAGCCTGGTAGATATGATCTTTTTGAATTTCAGCAAGCCCTCCAATAAAGTACCACATAGGATGTTGGTATATAATTTAAGAGTTGTAATATAGGACAGACCCAGTTTGGTAGAATGAATTTAGAACTGGCCGAGAAGCATGAAGCAGAGGCTACTGCTTATAAGACAGTTTTCCAAAATAATCAGCATAGCACGGATATCCACACTAGGACTGGTCCTTTTGAAAATTTTATGTTTAATATCAGGCTAGGGCTGCAATGACATGTCAGCCTGTTTGCACATGACACAGAAAGGAAGAAAGGCAGCGGCCTTCAATGATAGAGCAAGTCTCCAAGGGGTATTTGAAAGGCTTGCAAGTACAATAAACAAATGACAGCTAATGCTTAATATCAGTAAATGCAAACTGATATAATTTGGGAGAACAAATTAAAGATGCATGTAAAGATAGCAAGCTGGAATTGAGGAAGGCAGTCAATGAAAAAGACTTGTGGTTATTTGTCAGCTTTAGGCTAAACCATTGTTGTGCATGTGAAAAAGCAGTGTTTAACACCAACACAATAGTATGATATATAATGAAACTAGGAAAATAAAGATTTTTTTTTAAATAATAAAGCAATCTCTGAAATGCAAATCCTTACTGTTACTTTCCAAAACACTGGCTGAGATGGTTCTAGCATCAGGGTTTAGTAGCAGGGATTCAAAATGTTAAGAGTAACTTGAGTAATAAAATGTAGCAGATGATCAGTTTGAAAAGGTGCACAAAGAAGGAGGCAAAACATGTAATAAAGTATTTATTTTAGTATTTTTCAATTAAAAAATACAACATTATTTAGCTAATTACAAATATAGCTTTTTGCAAGACGTTATGTTATTAATCAGAAAAATGTAAAAGTTTATATTAAACCAAAATTAGTTCTGCTTAAAACAGGTTAGTGATTCAAGTGCCTATGGGGAAGGTGGTATATGTTTTAATAAAACGTACTTATCTTAAGTTGATAATGGAAATTGAGGCTACAGAACCATCAAAATGTAAATCCTTCCATCTCATCTTTCGGTAAGCTTCTATACATTCTTTACTATTAAGCATGGAAAGCCACATAATACGAGATTTTAAAGTCTGGATTTAATGTATGGTTTTTCTCAGTATTTGACATATTTTCCTGTGTGATAGTAATAAAGAAGATGAAAAAGAACTGTTCTAAATGGCAGATTTAAAATGTGTATTGAATTTTCCACGTAGGTAGTAATAATTCAGGAAAATAACCATGGTGATGTGATATCATATTCTATAACCAACTATGATATTCTTAAAAAAGGAATAGTCAGTTTATCATATGACCACAGTCTGTGGTAGACGTCAACGATATTAACTGGGTTATACTTTCTTCAAATTTGGAAGAACTGAATTCCGTATAATGAAATATTTTGGAAATCCAATTGATATTTAGCCCTGATAAAATGTGCTTAACAGATTTATTTTTGTAATGTTCTCTTTTCATTCTGGTGAAAGTCAGGTTCATCATCTTAGCCCTTTAATTCTAAAGTTTTACTGCATATTGTTACCACTCCTATTTCTAATAACTTTGTAAAAGTAAAACATTTTTTCTTCAATAAAATTTAAAAGCAAGAGTTTGTTGAAATAGTATAAATGTTCTTTATTAGAAGATTTCCTTTAGTGTATTTTATCTAGCTATACTCATGTGTGTGAATGATACAAGTTGTAAATATTTCCAGAGGTATGGCTTATTCAATACAAAGTATGCCATGTTATTTTTGAAGTTTCTCAGGGCTTGAATACTTTTGTTTTGACTGTCAATACTGTTTATCATAATAGTTTGATCCAATTTAGTGAAATAAGGGGATTTGTTTTAAATAAAAAAAAAGAAATATTGGGTGGTTCCACAAATACTCCTGCTTACCTAATCACAAGATAATTTGAGACATTTCCTTAAACTGTCCAATACATAAATGTGGATTAATACAAAACAATTTTTTTCCATCTTTTAGTAATATTATATAATACAACAGGCAAGTGCAAATGGGAGTTTGCCATGGCAGCTTAAAAGCACATCCATTCTGACATATGAAGTAAGATATCCTTGAGGAAAGTGTGAATGTTAACTGATCATTTAGTTGAATACTACTTTCCTTAGTTCTTTGCAGTTAACCTTCTGAGAAAATTTTGAATTTTCAAATAAAGGAAAGGCTCAACTTTTGAAGCATTATGTATGTATGTATGTATGTATGTATGTATGTATGTATGTATGTATGTATTTATTTAGTGTAATTTTCTACTAATAAAAGTTATTTTTTGCCAGGTGCACCATGATGGAGACATGTATTCTACCTATAATGAAAAGCTTGAAGTAATTCTAAGAGAATTTTTTAACAAACAGTGCTCCTTATAGATTACTTAAAGTCATCCAAAGAGTTTGCTGCATTATCTGAGATTAGAATACTTAACTATTTCACATAACCAATATTCCTGAAAAAGACCAAGCACTCCCTTCGGATTGCAATTCCTTTGTTGTTTTGGTAATCAGCATCACTTCAGTTTTTAGTAGGATTAGCCTTTGCCATGAGCCTTCACCAAACTTATAAGGATATTTTCAAAGCTAGTATAGACTCTAAAGTGTTTGATGTCAAAGTAAGGTAATCAGCAGCTGTATATTTTTTTTCCTTGGGGCACTTAAATTGCTAACTGTTAATTAGCTCTGGGGAATACAGGCTAGAGCCTTGATTAATGGTCAGATGATCTGGGATCAGCTACAAGTCCATGGGGAGGAGGAGTCAGGTGAGAGTGGTAGAAGACTCTAGGGCTGGGAGGAGCAGACTGAATGTCCAGGAAAGCGTGCTCCATTCTAGATATTAAATGTAGATTAGAGAATTAATGGAGGCATTTATTTCAAGGAGACTGAGAGACATCAGGTTTTTATTACTCATAGAAGTGAAGGGCAGTCCCATGAAAAGCCCATTCCCTGCTACACTCCATGTGTTCCCCAATGTGTGCAAAGAAATGATGCATGTAAGTTAGAAAACTTCCAAGGCCAACTGAGATGGCACCACTCCTGGTAAGCACCAAGAATAATGAATATGCCATAAGATTATCATGGCAAGGGAATGAATGGGCCAATAAAGTAACAAGGGAAGATTCATAATGGTCACATATGGAACAGAACAGAAACAAAAAAAAGAATTACCAGCTGTAATAAAAGTAGAGCTTCTGAATGTTCAGTCAGGACCCCTGTTGTCAACAGGGACAATAAAGAGGGTAGAGGTCATCCTTGTCTGGCTTCTGTTTCTAATAGAAATGAAAAATAGAATAAAATGTAAGTCTAGGTAGAAGCTGTAAGTTTGTAGTGTATGACTTAGATCCAGTTCATATATTCCATAGGAAAGGCCACAGAAGAGTATTAGAAACATTCAAATCCAATCACTAAACAAGAAAATACAATATGAGCAAAACCACAAAAATAGTGAAGAAGGGTCATGTCATGGCCTACACCTGATCCATTTTTTATAAAGCCTGCTTAGTCTTTATTATTTAAAGGGAACATTTTGAGCTTTAGTATGCCTTCCATAATTTTGGAATATAATTTTGCACCTGATATTCTTAATTAAATGGGTCTATGATGAGCTTCATAGTCCAGAGAATTAATGGAACTGTGCACAACAGTTATAATAAAGTAAGTTACAGAATGAGACACTGTACTATTTTAAAAAACATCTTGAAAACAAAAAGTCATTAAGAGAAGCAGCTGATCTTTAAGTCCACCACAAAAATCAATGTACAGCCATTCATATAAGGAGCTTTATTCTTAGAGTTTTGACTTAGGACTGTCTTAACTTTATTCACTTGAATACATTTGCTCAGTTCATCTGTCTGCTGAGGATTTAGGGTGTAAAACTAGTTTTTCTTTTGCAGTAAAATTTAAAGTAAAGGATGAGATGTATGGATATAAATTTTGAGCAAATGATGGCATGAGGAAATTCATATCTTATAGATTTGTTTTTTACTGAAAAGTATGAATCTTTTAAGGTACTTTCATATTATCGCAACCAGATCTTTGTGGTAATAGCGGTTGCTTCCGGATCCTTGAATGTGATTGTAAATGTTGCAAAAATGTAATATAATGTGTTTTCTTCACCACAGCAGTTTGTTTTGGTCAGTGTTAGTAATAAGACGTTGAGGTAGTCTAGTTTCTTTATGCACTTTATGTTTCATGTATACATTCACTGGATCCCTCTCCTACTGCTGGTTTAAACACATGTAACATGAACCACCTCTTCATTTCAATAACAGACTGTGCAGGGCCAGATGTCTGATAAAACTTTTCTTGTTGCTTAACTGAAAATCTTGTATTTTTTTCCATGGATTGAAAGAACACATGGCCTGAGTTAGCATTAGTCTCACTGATATGTGGCCATTAAGTACCAGAATAGACACCAGCTACCCTATAACCCTAAATGAATAATCAAGTGATTAAAGAAAGTATGAAGGAATGAAGGAATGACTAAACCAGAGTAGTAAAGCCAACTTCTTCCATGAAAAACTACCCCAGAATAAGCTCCCCACATAATGCACCTTGCCTTTAGAAAAGCATCAGTTATTGCAAGTTTCTCATTGAAAGTGTTATTTTCAAGCATGTTTAGAAAATTTCAGAAATATTTAGTTTACCAAAAGCATGATTCCTGTCTCTGTCTTTTCATTCTCAAGATTCGTTCCTCACAGTGCAAACATTTCTTTCCTTCGTTAGAGAGCAGCCATGACAATTCAAGCATGCGTGTGTAACCCACACAAAACAGGAAGCGGAATTTTTCATTTGTTTTTCATCTTGAAGGAAATCCATACTTATTTTGTAGCTGTACTGACTTACAAACACACCTTACAGTGTTTCCAGCACCCATTTTGATTACATGATGTGAATTTTACAACTGCGAAAATCTGGTTGCGATAATACATAAGTACCTCTTTTAACTACTAAATGTGTCTATATTGTGAAGGAATTAGTCTGTGGATTTGTAAACAGCATTGCTCTGTTTGCTACTGATTAGCTTACAAATTCTAATTGCACCCTGACTAATCTTCTCCCTCTCTCAGATCTCTAGACTATCAGCAATGCTTAACTCTTGAGCTCTTCTACCTCATCCTGTAAATAATGTAAATCAGTCCTGTCTACATTTATAACTATATACAGCTTTTCATCACTCCTATGGAAATTAAATCTGTATATTGGTTATTATGTAAATGCAACTTGCTTATATTATATAACACTCATACAGAAACCAAATTGTATTAATCTCTGCCTTGGTTGTATTACCCACTGCATAATTCTAAAACTCCATTTCTACTGTTAAGAAACTGAAATTCTTTTTTTTTTCTCTGTATTTTTATTTTTATTTATTTTTTTTTTGTAATTTTTGTAATTTTAGTTGAGCTTTTCTTTTCAGGCCTCCGCTGAAAATGGGCCTGCATGATCAGTTGAACCATCCTAGTAAACAAAAGGCAATAAATAAATAAATAAACAATTATTTGTAACATTATATCTAGACTTTAGACATTGTGTGTATAATTCTCTGCCTGTTTGATTTCTTTTTTGCTCATTTTCTTTAAGGTTATCCATTTTTTATAGCATGAAAGGAGTTATAGTTTGAGGAATGTCCAAGTTATGTGGATTCACCTGCCATTAAAGGAGATGACTTTAGTTAGCCCAAAAGGTCTGTTTTTAAACATAGTAGGATCCACATCTCTTGGCTATCCCTATTTTGAAGGAAAATTCAAATTTTCAGGTTTAATTTACCCGTATACATACTATATCTATTTTGGAGGTATGTCCCCATTTTCATGCCTAATTTACCTCTTCACAGAATTTTCTAAACCCCTCCCACTCACGTGTTTTGGAAGCTGTTTAGAACACAGAAAAAACATACTACATGACCAACACACTAGAGGAAGTAATAATTTAAGGAAAGAGGATTTACATCTCCCTTTTTAAAAGCAAAAATGAATGACCTTGTGTGGTAGAAGTTTGGAATACATTTCATTAAAATCTACATGTTTTACACTGTCTCTTTGATTATGTTTATACTTTTCCATAATCTTTGTCACTCTGTTTTTAAACATGTGTTTCTGAGTAGTATGGACCCAGTTCTGAAAGGTTACTGTTCAGTGCACACGAGGTGTACAGGAGCGGCCTTACGTCAACTGGTGCCCTAGGCAAAAGGGCTCCATGGCACCCCCCACCACACCACCCAGTGTCCCCATCCTGGTCTACCTACACAACATAAATTCTGGAAAAGCGCCCCTTCCAGAGCGGGGCTCTAGGCGGCCACCTAGTTGGCCTATGCCTAAGGCTGGCTATGGGTGTACATAAGGCATACACCTCACAGTAACTGTTTCTGAGTCAGAGACTGTCCCACTACAGTGCTGCACCATGCAGATGATCTGCACTGAGGTGAGCTGCCCTCTGGCTATGCTACATGCTAATGAGGCAGACCAGAGGAGAGGTGTATGCTAATTACAATTTGCCCTTCCCTCAGAACTGCCTACAGTAAGACATTTATGCAACCTTAGTATGACAACTCCTGGCTAGGCACAGTAATGATCATGGACAAAAGGCTATGTTTCATCCATTGCAGCAGAGATAAATGCCATGGGGTACTTTATGAATCCCAGAGTATGTGGGATTAAACAGTTTTTAAGAAATTGTATTCAGTCTTTATTAAAAGCATAGACATTTGCAAGCACACATATCTCTATATCAGTGCACATCTTGCACATGGCCTTGCATCACCTCTACATCAGTGCACATCCTGCACATGGCCTTGCACACCCTCTACATCAGTGAAAATCCTGCACATAGCCTTGCACCAGCTCTACATCAGTGCACATCCTGCACATGGCCTTGCACCCCCCTCTACATCAGTGCACATCCTGCACATGGAGCTCTACATCAGTGCACATCCTGCACATGGTCTTGCACCCCCTCTACATCAGTACACATCCTGTACATGGCCTTACACCTCCACTACATCATTGCACATCCTGTACATGGCCTTGTACCCCCTCTACGTCAGTACACATCCTGCACATGGCTATGCACCCCCTTTCTCCCCTCTCCACCACTGACAAATCCTTCAGTTTCTCATTTAACTTCTGATTAAACACTGCAGCAACTTGGTACTCAAATAGTACAACTGATTAAACTCTTCTGGTCCAGTTTCTTAATAATTACCCAGTTTTGCCTTTTCTCGTTTTAATTTCTTGCAAGAAAAGAAAAAGTGAGTTCCTATTATTTCAATTCCTACCACGCTGTTTTTTGCTGCATTACTGTATTTAAACCACCACTTAAACCATACACAATCCAATAAACAAAACTTACTTTAGTGTCCTCAACTGTCAGTCATATAAAGTAATGGAAATATATGTTTTCAAATGGCTTAGCCATAGGAGTGGGAGGTTGGCATAATTGTTAAGGGGTTTACCTTACAAACACAAGGCCCAGGGTTTGATTCTCAGATGGGGTAAATGGCTAGGCTTAAAATGGCCCACAAAGGCAGTTAGCCTAGTACTAAGCTATGAACCTATGAATCTCCCCCTCCAATAAAGTAATACACTGTGCATGTTGTTTGGATGGGAATGCACTTCTAAGGACCTAAGGACCTGTTAGAATAACAAATGAAGGAATAGTATTAGCTGTCATTTGGGACTCAAATCCAAGACCTGCAGCATTCTGTGCTGATATCACTGCCACTGGACCAACAAGAACATGTAAATTGGTCAGTATTAAGTATTACCTTAAAAGGCTTATATCTTTTCAGGTAGAAAATCCTCAGTATGGTGATTATGTTACAAACACAGACACACAAACATGCATACACACAAAGCTTTTTTGATTATAGTATGCCTAGTTTTTTTTTTCTAGGAGAAACCCAATGTCATTGTTAATATTTTAGTAAAATTCTTCAAGAATGCAATTGTCCTTATTTTAAAAGCCCTTTCTGTCTCCCAGACTAGTCTTGTTTTCAGTGTTGTTTATATTGTGATATAAAGCAATACTTAAGTCAGACTGTTTCTTGTTTTCCTGTGTGAATGCAACATCACACTTAAAGATGTTTCAAAAAATGTGTCTTTATTTTCTCAAATATGACTGATGCCTTTGTTTTTAGTCATTTATTTTTACAAGTGTCCACATATTCAGCAAGTTTTGTAGTAAGAGCTTTATCACAAGGGGCATCATATTCTCGACATTAAAAAAAATATATATATATATATATATATATATATATATATATATTGTGAAATAGAGCATAAAATGCTAAAGAAGTTTATACAGCTTTTTTAGTTCACACAATGGATCTTGTGGTAAAATAATATACTAAGCTTTTTTGACAGGATGTATATTTATCTCAGTAATCTGTTTAAGTAAAAATAGAGTCATGACAAAAGAGAATGACTCAGATTATGAATATGTAATAAAATAACTAAACTTGTATGGAATTAGTCAAACATGCAAACAAAGATCACAACATACTTAAAAAACCTTTTCTGACTTAAAAAAATTTCAAGTTAGTTTGTTTAAACTTTTATACCAATTTTAAAAATTTGTATCACCAGCAGGCATTCAGTGGCTAAATATACATTTGACCACCTGAGTGAGCTTTGTTCCTAGACTCAAGAAATGCTGCAGTAATTTTCTTAGTATGTAGCACCGTAATAAGACAACGTTGTATCTAATTCCAATGTCCACAAATATCAAAATAGGTGGCACTGAGACAAAGTATTCAGATGGGGCAACCCATATAGTAAAAAGACCTAGCAATAAATCTGAAGCTGCTGATTAGTTTCACAATAGATAAAAGAGTGCAACAGAATGTGTTATGGTGATATGATGTGAACTCATAACATGTTAAAGGATAGAGGAATGTGAATCTGACTGAAGGCAGAGGTGGTATCTCAGGATATCATGATTCAAGAGGGGTCATCAAAATACTTTAGCATAGAAATAAAGTGTAACCCTAGAATATCTCATCATTATGTTTAGTAGAGTGACGGAGAACATAAAGGTATAATGGAGCACAAGGCAGGAGACCGACTGATGAGAAAGGAGGAGGAACTGAGCAAATATGTATGGGTTAAATGTTACTACTAGAAAGAATCAAAAAAGCATGTTATTCTTCTGTAAGTTTCAGTTTGTGTTCAAAGTATGTGACAAAAGCTTAAAAGTTGCTAACACTGATTGTTGTCTATATTATCCAGCAAAAAGGGCCAATATAGAGAAAGCAATATAGCTCGGAAATAGTGAAGTAAGTAGAAACAGCTCTAAAAACTGTGAAACATATTTCAACAATTATTTACTAAATATTATGTGCAAGAGCTGGTGTTGTTTTATTAAGGTGTTATATAGAAATAAAAGTTTGTTTAAGATATGTAAGTTTCTATTTTTATGCTGCACTGTGCTAAAGTGACATGACTCTAACTTTCTCAAGATGCAAGGGTCTTACTCTTTTAATTTATTACAGCATTTAATCACTTATGTCTCAGTAATTTACATACAAACATAAAGCAAACAAGCAATATGAACTTTGGAATAAATGCACATAATGGTTAGCAAGACTAAATTAATTAAAATAGATTGTAGCAATTAAAAACAGGTCACTGTTTTGACTGAAGAAGACTGTCATTAAAAAGATGGTACTTTACAGACCAGCGTTAGGGGACTTCTGAACTGCATGTCTAAATCAAGGAAAGTAAATAACTCCATTAGACTGAGTCACATTGGCTAAAGCCTTCAGACTCTGTGCCTGGAAATGATTTCTGGGGAAAAGCTGACTACCCCTTACCTGATGGACTTAAGTGATAGGGCACAGGAGCATCTTCAATGTAGGTAGGGCCTACACTGTGTATGGAGCAGAAGGTAAGAGAAGGATCTCAAACACTGACTTAGCAAAAATATGCAGCACTGAAGTAATTTTTTTATTTATTTTTTATTTTATTTTACATTTGTTAACCGGGCTAGTCTGGCTGGATACATGTCCATTTTCAGCAGAGGCCCGAGGAGAAAAGCTCCATTAACACTAATAACTAACAGTGATAAAAACTATCAAAAATTTAGACAAACTAAAAAATGTAAACACTCAGACATAAAAGTAAACAGCAAATAAACCAAATGTGAAAAATAGATAAGGAGATTAGGAACAGTTATTATGTAGTTTAGAAGAATTCAGAGGTAGTAGGAAAAGAGATAACAGTGGAGAAGGTAGTATTCCAATGAATTATTTGCTAGGGAGAGACTGTCAGGGAAAGAAGAGGACTGAGAAAATAGTTGTAACATATGGAGAGTCAGTAACAAATTCACTAGTTACAAGTTAGAATAGTACAAGTTAATCCAGGGTACTAGTATTAGGAAAGAGAATAGCATTGAAGTGAACTGAAAGTATGAAGTATGGAAAAAATGACAAGATGTAGTGATACAGCATAAAGAAGGAAGAAGTAGGAAGAGAAAAAGAGAAGAAGGAAGAGTCAATAAGCAGGTAGGTGAAAAGAGGGATAAGTCAGGAGTAAAGGATAATAATTAAGAGTGAGGAGGAGGGGACTGAAAAAGAAGTGCATTCTATGTTGAGCTCAGTCAGGATTAGCACATGGGCATAGCCAGTGAGTTTGAAGATGGTGTTTTATTTGTTTTTTGAAAAGGTTGGATGAGCTTAGGGTGGTCAGTTCTACGGGTAGTTTATTCCAATATGATCCAACAGTATTTGCAAATAAGGAGTCACCTGCTTTATTGTGGGATTTGAGAGTAGATACTAGAAGCTTGTTGGCTGAGCGAAGTGAGGTAAGGTTTTTATATGGGGTGATTAGGTTATTAAGTATGGGTGTATTGGAGGGGTGGTGCAGAATGTTAAAAGTGATGACCAATTGACGCAGGCGTATTAGGTTCTGAAGTTCTAGCCAGTGAAGTATTTTTAGATTGAGACAATGATGAGTATGGAAAGGGGATCCTGTGGCAAACCTGGCAATACTATGGTAGGCTGTGTTAAGTTTATAAAGGTTGGCTTTGGAAATGTTGATAAAGGATGGAGAGGCATACAGTAATGTGGAGATAAGGTGAGTTTGGGCAAGAGACACTCTGGTGGTAGCACTAAGAAAGGGCTTTAGTCTGTAGAGGGCACCTATTTTCTTGTTTACGGTCTTGATGGTTATATCAATATGGTTATCAAAGCTTAGCTGATTGTCAATAGTAACGCCTAGTAGTTTGGTGGAATAGTCAGGTATAATTATAGTGCCATTACAGGACACCAGGAGAATGAGATTGGGGTGGATTTGAGGGTTGGGGTGAAGAGTAATAATTTAGTTTTTTGGGATTGAGGAGGAGACAGATCTGTTGGAACCATTTTTCTGCTGTTGTAAAGACCTTTTGGGTGGAGGAGTGGAGTTCTTCTGGAGATGGAGCAGAGCAGATGAGAGTAGAATCATCAGCATACTGTATGCAAGTGGATGTTGGGAGAGAAGTGGGAAGATTATTTATGAATATTGAGAACAGGAGGGGACCTAAGATGGATCCTTGTGGCACTCCGATAGTAACTGGGACTTGAGAGGATAGATGGTTGTCCCAGAGGACTGCTTGTTTTCTATTTGTCAAGTAAGATTCAAACCACTGTAGTGTTAGTGAATCAAGTGAGAGGGATTTTAAAGTATCTAGGAGAAGTTGATGGTTGACCATATCGAAGGTTTTAGAGAGGTCCAGGAATAGTGCAGAGGAGAAAAGGTTTTTATTGCGATTTTTATTGATCACGTCAGTGAAGGAGAGGAGGGCAGTGGTAGTACTGTGGTGGGGCCTAAAACCATGCTGAGAGTCTGCTAGTAAGTTATTATGCAAGAGATGATGTAAGAGTTGATGGTGTATGCAGTGTTCCATGATTTTAGATAGTGGAGAAAGAAGGGCTATAGGCCTGAAATTTGAAAGTTCGTTGGAGTTTCCTCCTTTATGGAGGGGAATGATATGGGAGATTTTCCAACAGGATGGGATAGTGGATTCGGTTATGGTTCTGTTAATTAAGATGGAAACTGGGTAAGCTAGTTCAGTTGCTGCTAGTTGAAGATATTCAGCTGGTAGATTATCAGCAGAAGGGGTACAAGGTTTAAGTTTTGAGAGTAACTTCTGTATATAGGTTGTGGAGACTGTATTAAGTGTAAGAGTAGGGGTGCTGTTTTGAGGAGAGGAGGTTGTTTGAAGGGGAGGAAGAGGTGGTATAGTGTTAGCTAGAGTAGTGACTGTTTGGGAGAAGAAGTTGTTGAAAGTATCAGCTATCACATTAGGTTGGGTCTGAGCTAGGCTAGTTGGTGTAGGTGTTTTGGTGTTTCCTGGGTGGAGCAATTTATTGATTCCTGACCAGAAATGTTTAGGGTTTTGGTTTTGTTGATACTGCAGGTAATAGTTCTTTTATCTAGATAGGTGAGTTTTTTGTTATGTTTCTGAGGTGTTTGAAATTTTGGTGGTCAGTTGGGTTTTTGGTGGATCTCCATTTATTCCATGATTTATTTCTAGCTAGCATTGTTTGTTTGTTTTTTTTGGAAAGCCATGGGGCTGCTTTGGAGCCTAGTCTAATCAATCGAGATGGGGCGTGATGCTGGAGAATTTGTAGGAAGGTATTGTTAAAATGGTTAACTGCTTCTTCAAGTGGGAGGTGTTTTAGAGTTGACCAGTTATATTGTTTGATTTCATTACGAAAGGATGCTAGGTTAAAATTAGTTTTGTTGTGTACAGTACGATATGTAGCCTGCTTGGGATTATTGTATTTTTGTTTAGTGATATAGGTAAGGAGATGGTCGCTGATATTGTCAGGGAGTATTCCAGTTTTATAAGAGAGGGGATTGTTGTTGATCAGTATCCAATCCAGGATGGCTTGTTTCTGGGTTGATTTGTGTATTCTAGTAGGGGAGTTTATGGTTTGTTGAAAGGTAAAGAGATTGAGGTGAATGGAAGGTTTGGGAGAGATGCAGGAATTCCAATCTATATTAAAGTCTCCTAAGATTATGGTTTCCTGAGGAAAGTTGCAGGAGACCCAGCTAAGGATATTTTCTAGTGTATTGACGTTATTGCCTGGCGGGATGTAGGAGCATATTATATAGATGGTTTTGGTTTTGTTAATTTGGAGTTTGGAACAGAGTATTTCTGCATTGGCTGGGGAAGGGGGCAGGGAGTCAATTAAGGCTAGCTGCAGTTGGGATTTGTATAGTAAGGCTACTCCTCCGCCCTTTTTGTTAAGACGATCTTGCCTTAATGTGCTATAGCCTGGGGGAGTGATTTCATTATCTTTGGTACCTGGTTTTAGCCAAGTTTCTGTGAGACATAGAATATCAAAGGCATAGAAGTCAATTAAAGCATGGAGTTGTGTGATTTTATTGTTGATGCTGCGAATATTTAAGTGAGCTATTGAGAGGGAGTCAGTAGAGAAAGGTGAACCAAAACTATTAGCAGTTTGGTTAGTAGGAGTATGGTTGAGATGATTGTTAGGGCCAGGGTTGGGGTGGATGTCCCCATGTATTAGTAGGAGTGTTTGTGGGACTTGACATACCTTTGTATTCTTGCAGGGTATTAGGTGAAACCGTCTTGTGGTTAGGAATCTGTTACGGTGTAATGTGTGGTAGAGAGGGGGAAGGTAGGGACAGGATGATAGGATATTACTATGTGTTTGTTTGGTTAAAGGAAGTGTAGAGGTTGTGTGTTTGGCTTTATGAGGAGATTGGCTAAGTCTTAGATATTCGTAGGAAGTAAGAGTATAGTAAAGAAGAAGGATTTTAAGAAGTGTTAGTGAATAAAGCATGTTGAGGCTTAATGGCATGTTATTATTGAGCTGAGGTTAGCAAGTGTAGGAGTGGGTGGTTTGGAAGGTTGAGAGTGGGGTGTGGTACTTAGATAGGATTGTGGAGTGTGGGTGTGGTGGTTATAATTGGTGAAATGAGTTAATAGGTGATAGTGGGGCAGGAAATGAGATAGGATGTTAGAAGGTTGGGGGTGTGTCTGTGTGAGTATAAGGGTAGGGCCCCTGGGGGTGGGTGGGAATTGGGGGTAGGGAGGGGAGCGGAGTGAGCGTAGCGAACGGAGCGGGAAGAACCAGTGAGGGGATCAAGGCAGAAAACAATCAGGAAGGACGAGAGAGACACTATAACAGATGTGGGGTGAAGGTGAGCTATAGAGTAATAGTACAGTGGGGATGTAAGGTGGGTGGGGAGAGTCAAAAGAAGGGGAAAAACTAGTATTATAATAGTATTATAATATAATATAATAGTAATATAATATTACTAGTATATAATGTAATGGGAGCTTCACATAAACCCCTGTCCATGGAGTTCTGCACTCATTTAAGTCAGTCTAGGATATCATCTGAAATCCTGGCATAAAATGCATTTCAATAATCAGGGCAGGAGGTCACATGAACATAAATAAGCTCTGAAAGGTCAGAGAATGGAATAAAGCATTTGTTCCATCCAGATGACATTTCATTATTCAAATGGAAATAGGAAACGTTGATGATGGATAAAATCTGGTCCTTAAGAGACAGCCTATTATCAGTCACACACCGTCAACAAAACTTCTAGATGATTCTTCCATGAAAAAGTAGGAGAGAAAAGAATGGAACCTGTAATGGATGGTCTAAGATATGTAACATCTCCTGTATTTTAGGCAGGTTGAGCTTAGTCCTGTTAAGGCCAACCACTAAAGATTTAATTTCATGTAGTCTTTAAGAGTAGTAAAATCCTACACTGGTTCCAGGGAAAAGAAGGGGTACAGCTAATGTAGTCAGCATAGCACTGATTATACATCTGCCATGAATGACCTTCCAAAGCAGCAATATGTGCACTGCAGGTAACCTAAGATCTACTATCAAGTCCCTGGGGAATTCCATATATCAACGAGTGGCTGCCGGAGAAACTGAATTATGAATCCACTTAACGATCATGATAAGAATGGTAAGAGGCACACCAAGCAAGTACAGCCGATGTACAATCATAGTGAGTCTGAAGGCTTACAAGCAAAATCCCATGGTCTGCAGTGTCAAAAGTCATGAAGAGGTCAAGGATTACTGGGATGAAGTACAACTATGAATTCTTATGATAAGCAGGACAATAACAACCTTCCTTAGGATAGTCTCAATGCTGTACCTTGATCAGAAAGTAGACTGACAAGAATCATGAAGTCATGAGATATTAGGTGGGATTACAGCTGCACATTAACCGCTTTCTTAGTAATATTCCAAATAAATGGAAGGTTACAGATCTGGTGTCAGTTTTCCAAACTGTCTCAATCCAAATATATATTTTAAGAATATAAATAAACAAAGCATCTTTCAAGATGGAAGGATTTTTTTCAATAACGATAAGACAACATGCTAAGTAAATGGACTAGGTAACTCTAGACAGGATTTAACTAGCCAAAAATGCCCTGGACCAAACTTGCATCAGTTAACTCATACAGATTAAACCATCATGAGATATAATCAGATTCAAGCATAGTGAAAGTTTAAAACATTAGTAGAGGAAGTCTAAGATGACATCTCTGCTTAGTTTAGCAGAAGCATTCTGGTGTCAAGTGGGAATGGAAATCAACCAGAAGTCGACAAAAATCAGGCAGCAACTGAATGTGCTAAAAAAAACAAAATAAACAATATAAGAAGGAGCAGATGAAAAGGTGTAGTGGCAAGTAACGATGTCTCCTGGAATAACCTCATGTTGATCAGGATTTAACACAGGAATGGTTAAGGAGAGGTGAGCTGAAACCAAAAGATGAAAGGCTAATAATCTCAGCTCAGGATAATGGACTATGCACATTGTTTACAAAGTCCATTGAATATATGGAAGATGAAGAAAAATGTAGGCTCTGTGAAAAAAGAATTGGAAACAGTCACACATCTTGATGCTGGGTGTAATACACTCATGGCAGAGGGCCTGCATGCTGAAAGGCACAGTAATGTGACAAGACTATTGCTTTGGGAATTGGGTAAACAGTACAATACAGAAGTGGCTCAGAAGCACTGGGGACATGAACCACAAAGCATTATAGGAATGATGTGCACTTTATCACTGTCTACATAGCATTATAGAGAATGATGACGTGAACATCACATGGGATTATCCTTAGCAACAATTCAAAATTTATGTGAGAAAACTAGATGTCGTATCCATGAAAATAAGACAAAGATAGCATTGATCATTGAGATTGCTACACTTAGTGATTACAGTGTCTGGCATACAGAAAGACATAAAGTCATAAAATATCAGAATTTGCAGGCAGAAATGAAAGCAATATGGAAGAAAGATACCCAGACAGTTCTAATAGAATTAGAAGTAATGGATCTAATAAAAAATAATCTACAGTTGTACTTAGATACTGCAGAAGGAGTCAATTATTGACACATTGCAAGTGCTGTAAAGATAACTTTTGTCTGACATCAAAGACTGAAGCAATATTAATTTCATAATTATACCCTAACTTAGGAACAGGATCCATTCCTGTCATGACATTAAAAACCCAAAAGACTTGAAGAAATTAACCTGGATGAAACCAAGTCCATGACATAAGCTCTACCCAACAAAAGACAGGCAGCAAGGGAGTAGCCAGGCATACTCTTTGTACTCTACTGAGTACATTTTTTCTGAGCATCATATCAACATGTTAGGTTATATGTCTGCAACTATCTAAATTAATCCCTTCAACAACAGATGCAATATGACTAATCTAAAAATAATGTTTTAATAGTTTTAGGGGGAACAGCTGAACATTTTCTTACATTAATTAAGTGTTTGGGGACAGCATTTTGAGAGATATGTCCATGTTTAAGTTATAGGTGTTCAAGTGGGGTAGCATGAAGAACCTGTGAGTACAAAATGGAATTTGCTTCTTACACCCCTGACAGTCAGAACTACTGCAATGCATAATGGATCCATGCCTCAAGTAAGAATAAAACAAATGGCCACAGTACAATTGGTTCTATCTGTGTGGGCCTGTAAATTACACAGAGATCTAGAAAAATGGATGTGTCTAGGTGAAGGCCAAAATTGGGTGACAATCCAGCCATGTCTTCATTTCAAATGCAAGGTCAACTAAACAAAGTAAGTGAGCAATAATGCTGGACTTATTTCTTCCCTTACCTCCTATCCCTACTTAGTCATCTGGATGTTTTCCTGGGTGCTGTATCACATAGCCCAGGATTCCTCCACTGCTCCTGTCAGCCTACTCCCAACATAACCCTGAAACTGGGTGGGCCCCCAGCTTCTCAGATAGTTGATTGTTGCAGTTGTTTATTGGTAATGCCTGAAGAGCAAGGAATCTTATTAGGGGCATGGAACATAACAAACGTAACCATGAATTGTCAGCTATAGCTAGGCCTATTGCCACTCCCACTGTGCTGCTATACATACTTTGGGCAAGCAGTGAGGAGCAGCCTGAAAATGTGCATCCAGTGGGTCATTGGAGCAACCACCTCCTAGTTCTCCTACATGCCCAGCCTGGCAATTTGTCTCTCTATGAACTTCACCCTCCACCAGAGCTCATAAAGATTCCAACCATCATTTCCTACCTTTCTAGACAGACACATCCATTCTCCTATACTACATTGTCAATTGTTCAAGCTGCTAATTGAACTCTTGTTACCTAGGATGTAGCCAGGGTTTATCACCCTACATCACAGTGAGAGAAGCAATACTTGGCTTGCATAAAATGATCTGTGATTGCAAGATGGTTTAATTCTGGGCATGAATATGTGCAATACTTAATGATATAAACTTACGAAAAATTGTATTTTGGGTTATTAGCAAGTGGGCACAGACTCTACTGTATCCCTAAACATAGTATTTGTCCTGTTATGGGGTACATTAAGCAGCCATCGCAGGATACATAGGCATAAATATTATTGTACAAATGCTTGTACTCATGATATAGCATAGAAATACACAATCCTCCGCAATCTGTGGCAACAGTAGAGCAGTAGAAGGGCGGAGACAGAAGGTTGGCTACTCCAGGTGCCCAAATATAAGGGACACTGAACAGGTTGGTAGTTTGTTTAAAGTCCCAGTGTGTACATGTCTGCTACACATTCTTTAGTTGAGGTATTTAGTAAGTTGGTAGAGAATGACTTATATAGTATTTTTAATGGAAGGGTGAGCCAACATGATAAAAATAAAAATGGATATAATAATCTTACTTATAGGGGACATTTGGCATTGATACATTTATGGAATGATGAAACTATAGTGATCAGATCAGCCAACAAGGGTGGTCCAATAGTTGTTATGGATAGATCTGATTATTTCAATTCTACAAAGCAGATGTTGAATAATACATTTTTCTACACAGTAGTTGATATAACTGAAATTAACAAATTGAAAATAGGATTTACCACACTTTAAATGATTGTCTATTAAGTAGTGTGATTAATTATGATCTATTTAAACATTGTTGGTAGAGGAACCCTTAATACCTATTATTCAGGGCCTCCCAAAAATGCATAAGAATTGTAATAAACCTCCCTTTAAGGCCTGTTATAGCAGGCCATAACTGGAGTACAGAGCCTTTCTCTTTATATGTTGAGAAGCACTTATGTCTGGTTCTAGATAAAATAGAATGGACTCTAAACAATTCCTGAATGACCTCTATGAACATATTAAGGTATAACCTATAGATTCAAGGTATTATTTTGTAACATTGGATGTTCAATCACTGTTTACAATGATTGCTAATAGTTTTAGAAGTGTGAAGGAATATTTATCCAGCTATAGTGCATATAGTCAACGACTAGTTGATTTACTTTGTTTATGTATGGGAATAGCCCTTGAGAATAACATTTTTATGACTGACCATGTTTACTATCTGCAGAAGGATGGCATAACTATGGGCACTTCCAGTGCCAGTAGCTATGCCAATATGGTAATGGCCAGATGGGAAGATGATTGTAAGTTCAGTATGAATTGTTTTGGGTGTTTTGTCCCTTTTTATCATCGGATTGTTGACTACTTATTTCTTCTATGGCCTGGAAATGACAATGAGTTGCCCAAATTTCCTGATAGCTTGAATATATCTACAATGTTTTTGAAGTTTTCTATGACATATTCAGAAACAAGAATTGATTATTTGGACATTTATGTGTGTAGATTAGATAACGGTGTTGTTGACACTGGTGTTTACAAGAAATCTTATTATAAGAACACATTGTTACACAGACGTAGCATGCATCCTACATATGTTTTCAGAAATATAATAAAGGGACAAGGGATGAGAGGCTTTAGGTTTAATGCCTCTGAGGAAGGATTTTTACCTGAGGTACATGATTTAAGGAATAGATTGGTTATTAAAGGGTATAATGAAACAGAGATAGGTGATACATTAAGTGTGGTCCCCTCATTGAGGAAGAATGTGGCAAGATCATATTTTTCTGAAAAGATTGTTCTCCTTTCTAATAGGAGGACCAAATTTGATTCAGTAAAGATGGCTTATATTTTTATGTATTATACCAGTGATACTAAGGAGATAGATATTATTAATAAACACTGGAGTATTTTTACTTCTGACCCAAGGGCAAAAGGAATAGTACAGGATAAGCCTTGTTTTAGATAAAAGAAGAAGTGTTTGAAAAGAATTTTGTGTTATCCAAAGCCATCTGTTAGAAGTGAATATAGTAAGGCTAATGTTACACAACCATATAGAAAATGTAATTATTTCTGCCACATAGATGATAGTGGCTGGTCTGAACATCTTGATACAGGACAGAAGTTTGTATTTAAAGTCCATGCTGATTGCCTTACACAACATGTAGTTTATTTAGCATACTGTTTACAATGTAGAGCATTCTATGTTGGTAAATATAACAGAATGTTAAAAGATAGGATAAGGGAACATTTGTATAACATCCGTATAAGTTCTGTCAATAATGCCTTGTCAAACCATGTTATAAATACTGGTGGAAAGCATGTTTTTAGATTTTTGGTTATGGATATTGTGAGACCTAGTCTATGTGAGGAATATAACTGAAACCATGGAGGTCAGATGGATTATCAGGAGTTGATCAAGGCAAGGGCCTGAATGAAAAAGTCCCCTTAAAATCAATTTTGAAAGGATGTAATTTTTGTTGTTCATTTATTTGTTTATGTTTTTGTATATTTTTATACATTTTTTTAGTATAGCTAATTATATGTTTATTCATATTTTAATTCATGATTTTAACTTAATGGATTACACCGGTTTTAGTTAATGGAAGTGATACCACACCATTTGTGTCATTTCATGCTGATTGGTTAGGATTTTTTAAATTGTTATATATATTCAACAGTTAGGATAGAATTTTCATGGTTTGGTGAAGTTACGGTGAAAGCACTAACCTGTTTTAATATTTTATTATTAAACTACAAGTTTTATGGCTCCTGTATCATGTTTTATTCCATTGTTATTTTCATCTTTTGTCTCATAGTTTTGTTTCAGAATGGAATATTTATTCTCATGGGTGTATCTTATTGGACAGTTTGTAACTTGTCTTTACAGCAATCACTGCAATGACAACTTTTATCTGGTCAAATTTATTTTTTTATTCAGTTAGTAACAAGTTGATAGGTTGTTCCATAATAACTTGTTGCTACATTTCAAAATGACAGTATGACAATTTACAAAAGCTGTCTGTCTTTGCACATTCCTGACTGCACACGGACAGTGTGTGTGGTGGGGGGTGCCATATGAGTGTCTTGTCTGGGGCACTGAACTCCACTGCTACAGCTATGCACAACATTGATTGATAAAATGTTTTAGCTCACTGGCAATGACTGCAGAGGACAAAACATTAGCATATATGCTAATGGGAAAATCCATATGACAGAATACTTCTGTTAGTGGAACTCGATGGCATCACTGAGGGAGGGTGCTTCAGGTGTGATTGAGGTAATATGTTTGTGTGCACTGTACTGCACACTTAGCTGTACCACTGCATCCTTTAAAAGGAAAAAAATTATATATATATATATATATATATATATATATATATATATATATGTTTTTCTTTATATGTATGCTGTCAGCACAAGTAGCGATGACTTGATTGGTCAGTTATGTTCAGATGAACATGAACACATCCCTATTATTAGACACCAAGCTGCATTTTTTTTTACTTTATGTCCACAGTTGGATATCCATAAATCCCTACCCCTCACTACAATTTCATCTATGACTCACATACTTGTGAATCCTGATAAATACTGTGAAACTACCATTTTGTAGAAATGCAATCCTGGTTTCTTTGGGTACTTGAGATATTTCCTTGCTCCATGTTGCATGCATCTATCTATGAATTGTACAGGCATACATACATACAAATATTTCAAGCACAGGCATTAATGCCCTTCTAGCTTGCCAATATACCAAAATACTTGTTCCCATAATAAGTATCCAGGCTGTTCTTAAAAATATCTAAACTAATACTTGCTTTAATGTAATTTGGTAGTCTGTTCCATGCATCAGCTCCTCTGTCAGAGAACCAATTAGTACACTTTGCATTCCTATAGTTCTTCATAGGTTGTCTGATGACTCTCTAGTACTTTTTGTTAACCCCAAACATTCCCAGAGGTAGTTGTCACTAAATACCCTATATAACTCAATCAGATCTCTTCTTAGATATATGTAAGATGAACTGTACAACTTCAGATATTGTAGTCTTTCATAATAACTTATATTTTCACATCCATGGATACCTTTGGTATATTTCCATTGTACTCTTTCCAGTTTACTCAGTACTACAGATGCTTTGTCTGAACTGATCTTGTACATGTGTTCTGCACTCTACATGCTGAAGGAGGGAGAAATCACAGCCAGTAATGCACAGGATATGGTTGTTGATGGCACACTGGATGGCTACACTGTGACTGGCAATGCAATGGCTGACTTCTGCCCTGTAGAGCTGTAGTCTGCTAAGAGGAACGTGGAATTTCATTCAGCAGTTTCACTGATGTTATGCACAGGCATGCTGATGATGAGTTTTTTAATAATCAACCATATGAGCATGCTGTATAATGAGCACAGGCTGCAGATGCTGATATGGATTAGTATTGCTGGAGCCTTAGCTATATGGGTTATATCCTGCTAGTGATATAACAGCCAGCCAGCTCCCAAAACTTCAGGGCAACTATCACACACCCAAACCATTAGTCAGTTTAGGCTGCACTGACTAAATTGTCAGGCTTAGGCACCATCCTTCAGAACTTTACTACCACTGAAGAGTGTCCTCTTGAGGGCTTTCACAGATCACTGGTCAGCTAATGATGTTTCACTGCTGGGTAGATAAGTCCCCTTCGGCGAAAAAAAATCCACATGACTTTCTATATCAGAACTTGTGCTTTTTCTGTACAACAGTAATTTTAAAAGTAGAAGAAAGTGTTTTTAATGACTGATACTTCACTTTTAATTACTTTTAAATGGGAGCTTCACTTTCTTATTTTTGTGGTAAAAGTTTTTAAAAAATAATTTAAAACTACTTTTTTTAGGTAAATGTTTTATTATTTTACTTACGGGAGCTGGGGTAGAAGTTTAAATTGCTTTTTACATTGTTTTACAGGAGAATTTTATTTTTTACTACCTACTTGTTTTGCTAGCTTCTACTGCTAGGCTTCCCTGGGAATTAAAAATCTTTTTCAGAGTAACCATGAAATAACCTACTGGTTCCTTGATTCTTCCTTCTTACAGCCTCAAAAAGAAGAAAATTATGAAACAGCTTTTTCCACCATAGAGGCTGCTAAAATTCCTCAGCTGCAGATAGGTGACCCTACTGAGGCAATTTCTGGTTCCTCCAAATTTTCATCTTTTTCCCCTGGCTCCCTCTGGTGTAGTCACTACAGCCACCATGGGCCAGGCATTAAACAGTTTCTCTTTGGCTGTTGGACTGCCCTTGGCAGGTAACAAAAAGCCACTCTTGTTGGTCTTGAGAGAAGACTCAGGGAATACAAATCCACATAGCTAGAGTGTTATGACTATCCATAGGGAGGTTTTATTGGCAAAAGTAAGTCTGCGTCATCAGAAATTCCTGTCAAAAAGAAGTGAAAACAGACATATTTCTTCTCCTGTCTCAGTCACTTTAAACAGGAGAAATGTATTAGGGTTAGCTCAGGGTTTAATTCAGGCTTTTGACCCTTCCAGTTTGGCTGTTTCTGATAAAAGAAAAAGAGATTCTTCATTTCCTGAAGAGGTTCAACTTTATGAATCACAAAAATGATTTTGAAGGGATAGATTCTAATTTGTCTCCTCCAATTTCTGATTCAGATTCTGAGGAGAGTGTAGCTTTGGTCAGTCTCTTTAAGGATTCTCTTTCTCTGAAACTATTTGCAGAATGAATCAATTGTTTCAGTGGGAATATAATGGTATTCCACAATCCTGAAGAAGTAATATGACTTATTACAACTGTACTTTCCATAACTTACCCCAATTAGCCTGTAATATGTCTGACAGCTAGCTTGCTATCCCAAAGAAAGCTGATAGACCGTATGAAGTTCTTCAGTCTTATAAGTTTTATACACTCAGCCCAGGTCAGACCCAGCAGCTGTTGTTTTAGTGACCCCATTTACTGCTAAACATTTGTTAATATCAATCTCTGTCCATCCAACAAGGATGGGAAAACATTTGATACATTTGGCAATAAAGTGTATTCTTCTGCAGTACATATTTTTAGAATCCTTAGCTGTCAAGCTCACATGGTAAAGTTTATGCTTGCTTCTTTTGGGAATATGAAGAATATTTCAGCTTATGTTTTCTTTTCTTTTGAGAAATCTGCCTTGTATAATGTGGTTGCTTCTATGTCTCAAGTAGCTACTCTCTGTTTGAAATCTGCTTATGATTCTGCTGATGGCACTTCCAGGGCTGCTGCAACTTGAACTTTTATGAGAAGGTTTGTCTGGTTGCATGGAATACTGTGGCCACAGCTATAATAGTCGCTTCTGATAAAAGCCAAATTCAGCTTAAATGTGGTTCATTCATCTAATCCCGAGAAAGAAAATAAAATAAAAATTAAATGGCTCATGTATAACAAGTACTTTGATGCTATAAAGAGTGTTGGTATTATTTATTAATTTACTTATGTTCATCCCTTCCTGGCAGCTGAAGTAATCTTCCAACTTGTGCTCCATTACACCTTGCACCTGTAGAGGACGTTATGACTGATGTGAAGTTCTCACTACAGCTACCAAGAAAGAACAAACATAAGTACATTACTAAATAATACCAGCATTGTATATAGCAAGGAAGTGCTTGTTGTACATGCTCTGTTTGTTTTTCTTTTCTTTTCTTAGTCAAGAGTAATTGAGTGAAGTACCTTTCAGCTTCTATATGGAATTCAAATTTGCCTTTCTTCAGAAGTGACTACTGTAACCAAGCCCTCTGTGTGTTGTGGGCATTTTGGCTGCAACCTAACGACAGTATTCCCTGGTTGTATTCGCACAATTTTCCAGAAGATGTCAGAAGTGAAATTTGGAGCTCTCCTATGGGCACAGAATTAGTTTTGAACCATCTGCTTATGTCCTTAATATGTGTTGAGAGAGATAAACTGATTCAAGGAATATCTATGATTTTCAGCCTTCTCTATCCAAGAAGTATAATGCTATCTCCACCACCTTCTTTAAAAAACAAAAGCTGTTGGGAAGCTAACATTTAAAAAGCAGTGGCAGGTTCCAAGAAGAAAGGAGGGAACCCTAGAACAAATGACAGTCTAGTAAGACAAAATGATTATATGCAAGATACCCCTCCCCCTCCTACCCTAGCAAACTCTTAATCTTTCCACAACATGTGAAACTCTATTTCTCTCCTTAGCAACAGATGGTTTTGGATAGATGGATTTTGAAAGTAATCCGTCAAGGTGACAGATGGCAATGGGAGTTTATCCACTCTTTCTAAGAGATTCCTCCACATATATCTAACCAAACTCCTCTTTTCCCTCATATCATTTAAAATCTGTTGTCTTGGGGGTGGCAGAAGCTCTTCCTCCTACTCATTTAGGAGAAGGGTTTAATTCAAGAACTTTGCTGATGCCAAAGAAAAAAAATTCTTGGAGACCAGTTATGGAGCTTCCCCTTCTGGACATGTTTGTGACAGTGCCCAAGTTTAAGATGTTGCCCTTTCACAACTTCTTAACTCCTATTCCCCATTTTAGTTTTCTAGTGGGTTTAGATTTAAAAGATATATATCATCACATTCATAGAGATCCAGATTTCAGAAATTTCTTTAAGTTTTCCTGTGTCTGATTCACATTATCAGTTTGCTACATTACCTTTTGGTCTATTCACTGCTCCAATGGTATTCACAATGTCTAGTTCCTGTGACAGCCTACTACAGACTGTGCAGTATTCATGGTTTTCCTGATTTAGATGACTTGCTTATCTTTTCAGTGTCTTTTTCAAAGAGTCAGGAATCTCTCTTACCTGGGTAAAAGACCTCCTACACAGTCTTGGTTTTCAAGAGTATATGCAAAACTCTTGTCTGACTCCTCAATGAATTGTTTACCTGAGGTGCCTCCTGGGCTCCTCAGTTCAAGGAGTTTTTCTTCCACAGGAAAAGAGTAGATATGTATCTAGCTCAGTTGCTAAGCTTTTCCACTCAAGCATCTGTCAAAGCCAAGGAATTTCTCAGGATTCTGATTCTCAAAATCAAATGGCACTTGAAATTTGCATGGTCTCAACATCCACTTTCATTTTCCAGTTTTGGGGTTTGTGACAAGGAAGATTTTTCTGTGTAGACACCAAATTTTTCAGACTCCATGTCTTCCATTCTCCCTCCCATCTTCACCACAGTAGGTCACAGCAGATTTCCTGGAATATGCTTGTTGTGGAGCAATGTCTATGGGGATAAAGGTATGGGGTCTTTGGAACAGAAAAGACAGACCAAGACAAATAAACATAAAAGAGATGCTGTGACAGTTACCAATGTTCTCAACTCTGTCAATCATTTATGGTTCCTGGGACCTCTACAATTGTTTTCAGACAACACCACAGTGATGTAATGCATAAACAAGCAGTGGGAATCAGATCTTACTCTCTGTGCAGACTAGCCACGTTAGCCTGGGATATAGCTTTTCAGTACAAGCTCACTCTGCAGGCATCTTATGTACAGTCAGAGAAAAACTATTTGGCAATCAAGCTGAGTAGGACCAGAACAGACACTAATGAACAGAAATTAAATCAAGGGGTCTTCAAGAATTGATCCATCTGTAGGGAATACCTCAAATAAATCTATTTTCCTCCACTTGCAGCAATCAGTTGATAAAATTCTGCTCTAGGGCTCCATGCAAGAAGGCCTGGAAGACAAATGCATTTTATATTACTTGGACTGGGATGTTCCTGTATTCTTTTCCATCCTACCTAATAATATTCAGGGCCATTTTAAAGATTGAAAAGGACTCTACAAAAGTCATTGTGGTGGCTTCCCTCTGGCATGGACAGCAGTGGCCCTTCCTTCTCTTGGAAATGGGCAGAGACAATTATCTCAAGCCCCTTCATAGACTGGACCTACTCAGAAAAGACAAGGAGTGTTTGATATATCCCAACCCAAAAAATTGCAGTTGACTATCTGGATGCTATAATCTTAATAGCTTTTAGGCACCTTTTTCTGAGGACATGCAGCAGGTATTAAAGGAGGCAAATAAGCTTATTAGCACAAAATCAAGTATTAGAAAATGGAAAAGGTTTTCTTGCTGATGCCAAAAAAGAAAAAACACCCATTCAGGGCTAGAGTTTCTCTAGTTCTGAATTATTTCTGTGTTTACTAACCTCTGGCCTGTCTTAGTCCTCAATCAAGGTTCATTTGTTCACCATTTCATCATGGCTCCCCACGGATCCCCTTTATTTCAATGCAATCTCATATGAAAATGTTTTTGAAAGGGGTGTTAGATACCAAGTCACCTATCTGACAGGTGGCTTTTCCTTTAGATCGTAATTTTGTCTTGGGAAAAGCAAAGCTTGCTCCATTTGAAACAACTCATCATGCTGACATGAGATTCTTAACATGGAAATAGTGTTACTAATTGCTCCATACTCTCAACCTCTAAGTGCAAGAAATCTGGGCAAAAACTAAAATATGGAGGGTCAAAGGTTAAATGCTGTTCTCATTTTTTTATCAGGAAAGCCCAACTTGGAACAAAGCCAATTTTCAGCAGAGGCCCAGGGAGAAACACTCTAGACACATGCCTTTGTAATGTGGGAAGAAACCGGACCACCTGGAGGAAACTCACATGAACGCAGGGAAGATATGCAGACTCCACACAGAAGGCACCCCAGCCGAGAATCGAACTTCTTGCTGTGAGGTGACAATGCTACCACTGCACCACTGCGTCATCCAATTAATAAAGTTTTAAATAAGTTTTTTAATAAACTTAAAAAGTAGCTAGAATAGCACGTTCTGCATTAACATAAATTTTCTAAAGAATATAAAATCTGACATGCAAATATTGGTGTTGATTTATTGACTTCAGTCTTCAATGATCTGCCAAAAGACCACACATTTTGAAAATCAGACCAAATATCTCAGACAGAAATCTGGACAGTCTGCAAAAATCTGGACATCTGAGAGCTATGAATTGCTCTGACCTTTCCAAGATGAGTGTCTGAGTTTCTATCTCTATTAGTGGGTCCCCCTGCTTTCATTTTCCACAAAGTTAGAATTTCCTTAAGAACTAATTATTCTTTTATGCCTGAAGTGGAATCAAAGTTTTCTTTGAGCTAAGCCATCTATCTACCTGTCTACTGTTATTGTTATGCTATTTCATGGGCACAGGCCAAAATGACATGGAATGCAGCTCCAAGTGCAATATTCATTTAGTCCCTTAAAATCCTTTGTAATATTTTTAGACTTTGATGTAGACACTTATTAGGACCAACCCATGTATTCTGCACTGCTACTCCATCTCTCATAAAGTGCATGCATCCACTGCCTCCCCTGTGTAGCAAAGAGGCTAGACTGGAACATAATATATTTGTTGGACCAATATTCATGCTGTTTATGGATATAACTGGTCACCATCAACATGCTGTAGATGAGCCTGTGAGACACTGAGGCCTGAATGCTATAGTAATAAAACCATCAGAATTAAATCAGTGAAGGGTTCCACATACAATGTGTGATAATAGGAGGTACTGCCAGCCATGCCAGGGAGAAGTAGGGCAGTATGACCTGTGCCAGCACAGCTAGCTGGAATTTTATAAATAATTATATGCCATTTGTAAATCAAGCTGATCTGTACAGATTCTTGTGCTGAAAACGTATTTGTGAGCTTTGCTTGTGTTAATTGTGTTAAAATGTTTCAATAGTGTACCCTGCTGAAATGAAGAGAAATGTACATGTATTATGGTACCTGAATTAAATGTATATGTTTTAATAGAAAACACTGGCACAGCAATGGTTAACCAGCTGGTTTCTTTTAAGAAACATAAGGGAAATGTAAGTGAGCTGTTAAATCACTGAACATCACCCCACAGTGCTGAGTAGGCCCAGATATGGTAGGTCTGGGAGCAGCCATTATCTGGTAGCTTTTGTAAAGAAGGGGGAAGTGTTGTAAATGTTTCTGGCTCCTAGACATTCCCCCGGATTCACGAATCCTCCGTGTAAGACTTAATAAGTCTTACTCAGAGGCTGCAGTTGAACGGTATGATGTCAGCGTGTCATGAATATTCATGAGGGCACGCTGACTCAACAGTAAGTCTTACACGGACCGTGTAGGAAAGTAGGGGGCGTGTCCGACTGCTGAGCAATCTAAATGTCCACGCCCCTGCAAGGGTTGGAAAAGTAAAATGAAAACACACAAGAGTGAGTCCGCTCAAATGTCCTTGCACCTAACACCACACTCCCTGACATTGTAAACCCCCATCACAGTTATAAAAAGTAAAACATTAATTCTATTTTTTTTAAATTCCCAAAACAGCTTCCCGCATTTGCGCGTGTGTGCGCGGGTGTGCCCATTGCTTAGCTGTAGTTAGCAATTCCGACATGGAAGAGCATAAGAAAGAATGTTTATGCAAATCACACCAAATGGCAATAGCGTAATGGTAGAGCGTTTGCGCAAAGAGGAGGCATTCATGGTTTGAGTCCCACCACTCCCCTTCTTATTTATGTTTTAAATCAGTATATGAAATAATATCTGACATATACGATTAAAATATTAGTAAAAAGCAGTGAAATGGCCAATGTATCAGTGAACAAAATATATATTTTTAAAGGATCCTGATATATAATTGCCCACAGTTAAGCAGCGCTTTACCCAGCGCAATAGAGTTGCCCATAGTTTAATAGCGCTATACCCAGCGCAATAGAGTTGCCCAAAGTTTAAGAGCGCTTTACCCAGTGCAATAGAGGTGCCCATAGTTTAATAGCGCTTTAACCAGCGCAATAGAGTTACCCATAGTTTAATAGGGCTTTAACCAGCACAATGTGTTTGCGCGGATGTGTGCGCCGTGCCAACCAGGGCACCATAGGGCACCGGGGAGCAACGTAGAGCAAAGTTGCTTAAACACAGCCACACCCCCTAGCCTGTCTGGATAGTATTAAAATAAAATGAATGACAAGGTTCGAACCCAAGACTCTGTGCATCATAATCAAAGCATAGAACCATTAAGCCATGACAGCTTAGGAGAAACAGCCACTGTTAACATACATATACTTAGAAATGGTAGATTAACCATTACTAAGCAGGTCTGCAATCAGCCGAGAATTTTCAAAAATGGCCAGTCACATGAAAGTGCAGGAAATGCGGCATATAGGTGGGAATACTCACCATAACTGATTGTAGCTCACATCTGCAGTTAGAATGGCTGGTGCTGGAGAGGGTACATGCTTCAGAGCGCAACATTGGGGCATTGAGGAGTCAAAATACATGGTTTGGCTCCTTGTCCACCGTCATGAGTCAACACTCCTGCAGGGTCAGTTCCAAGGGATGGAGTACAAGGCAGGGGCTTGGAACCAGTTAGCTTATGACCTCACCAGTGTCACAGGCGTTGCTCGGACTGGTGAGCAGGTCTGTCACCACCATGCAGACCTGAAGAGACAGAAGCAGGACCGCCTGAACCAATGGATACAGGAGGCCCGTGGGATGCAAGCTGCCCCACAACTGAGTAGGTAGCCATGGAATGCAGTATGTAAGAATTGATAATTGATTCTGTATAACAGATAGGTATGTCTCAATATCCCTTCATTTACTTTTCAGCTGCAGGTGACCATGCTGTGAATCAGCAAGCCTATGCAGATAGGCTGCTAAGGCTGCACCACCAGGCAGGTTAGTAATTATTCTGCATGTATTGTTATATAAAATAGGGGAGAGAGCATGAAATAAAGTGTTGTAGTCCAATAATACAGCCATAAAATGGCCTGAATAAGCCCTCTGCATGTACTGTCAGTTAAAAAAGTCAGAGAGCCAGAAAAAGAGTGTAGTAACCCATTAAGAAAGGTAAAATATGTCCGGAATAATATCTCTGCAGGTACTGTCATATAAAATAAGTGCGTGAGCCTGAAAAAGAGTTTTCTAACCTATTAATAAAGGTATAATATGTCTTGAATATGTCTTCCATATGCACTGTTATAACAAATAAAGGAGTGAGCCTGTGGAAAAGTGTGTAATGTCATTAATAAAGGTCTAAAACCCGGAGTGTGTCTGTGTCACTTAGTTTGAAATGTTGTTGTACCCTTGCATTATACAAATAGTACTGTTTTAAAAAGTGCTGGCAACCCAGAGTTGTGCAGTCCCCTCTAAAGTGGGTGATGGAAGTGCTAGTAGCTGTGAAGCATATATACAGTCCTCAACAGTCAGTTACTGGCTGGCATGCATAAGTAAATCTGGCACACAAGTAGCATGTTAATTTGTTCCCCATAAATGTGAGTGTGCTTCAAGAAATGCAGGGTTCTGTACAAATTGAAGTGAAAATGTCATGTGAAAACATCCAGATATGTAGATAAAGAAATATAAATGCAATCAAGAAATATGTAGCAGTAACATCTGCATATTGGACAGTTAGTATGTCAGATATAGGTCAGGTATATATTGAACTAGCCAAACCCATTACACAACCTAATGCATGGTGGCAAGTGTAATAATACATGTAGGGGATATACACTTGCAGTCACTAGGAATGTAGTGTAGACTAAAAGTAATTATAAGATGTTAATTGAGGTTTTTTTATACACCCTACTGTATGTGCATAAACCATGCAATTCCACACCTCAGTGGGTATGTGTAATCTTAAATATTTGTTGGGACATATGTCCTATTGTTCTATAAATATTTGCATTCACGTTGATGCATGTGTCCTGTTCAAATCACCACAATCATGGTGGCCTGTTGCTACCAAACATCCCTGCATGCTGTTGGAATATCCACTGTCGTTCAATATATGCATGTGTTATGCTTGCTGTTCAACTGTTGGAACCTTGGTGTGTTGGGTTAATGGGAATATTACTGCATGCTGTTACAACTAATCTGGAATGTTGTTGTTTATGTTGTAATTAAACACACCTAATCACAGAACGTATGGGAAGGCCAGTCCCAGCAGACCCACCTGTCCCTCCTCAGCTGGTGAGTGCACCTGGCACCAGCAGGTCCGGTGCCCAGCCCGGGCTCCTCTCCTCCGTTGGTCCTGTGCCACCTTTGGGTGGAAGTGCTGCAGGGGATGGGGCTCATCCCCCCCGTGCAAGGGTGGGTGGAGAAGGGCCACCTGTCACCCTTCAAAGGGTCCGGGCTGTGGTGCGTAGGGAGATCCAGCATTCAGTCACTGATCCCCTACGCCAGCTTGAGGTGAGAGTGGCGCGTCTCACAGGTGAGCCTGCCCATCCGACGCAGCCCCCAGCACAGCCACCCTCGGGGCTGTGAAGGTGCAGTGGTGACTGCCCATGGGTGGGGATATCAGTTCCACTATTACCATCTGTGGGCTCATGGGCTTGCAATTTCCAAACATCCGTCCCCGTCAATTGTGTTTACCCACCCCATGTGTCATACACCGCCCCTGTATGCGTCTTGTCTGTCTTGTCTGTTTACCTCCCCAGCCTACCTCCCCGACCATACCTACTTCTTCTACCTTACTTTCCACTCTCCTGAAAAAAAAAAAAGGGCAATCTGTACCCACAGAAAAATTACGCCCCATACATAGCTGCCCATTTCACACACATGTCCACTGGACATGTAAACTGATAATTATAATTGGCAGTACAACATACTTTGTTGTCCTCACCCCTCTCCCAGGGGTGGAAGGTTTCAATTTCACTCCAAATTTATTGCATATGCACAGCTGGAAATGGGCAGCTATGGACCTTCCCTACACCCGTTCTGCACATCCCGAGCTTGTTTACCTACTGTCTGTCCCTCTTTGTGGCCCCTTTTTCACCACTTTCCTATCTCCCCATTTTCTTTTCTTTAAAAGAAATTAGTGCGGGGGTTAGCGGGAGTAAGCACTTTTAAGCAGTAGTAAGCGGGTTTAAGCGAGTGTGCTCATGTGTGCACTTAGCTAAGCATCGCTAAGCATCGCACAAACCCGCGCAAACCCGCTTACAACTGCTTAAAAGTGCCTTAGTCACTCTATGTCAGGGCCCTTGTTCTGCTCAGCAGCAAAAGAAAAAAGCTCTGTCAGTCTTGAACCCCTGACCATTGACTGCATGAATTACCACTAAGCCACAGCAGATATACAAATAACCTGGTGCTGAAATAAATATATCATGCATTACAATGAGGGAATGAAAATGGAAATAAGGAATGGCATAACACAAATCCTGTTCTGTGGGTCTTTACCAGCAGTTGTTGTGGAATTGCATGGCATGACTGTGAAAAGAGAACCGGCCATCCTAGCAGGGAATAGTTTTACAGTAGCACCTTACAAACACCACACAGTATCAGACCAGGATAAACATTGGCAAAGTTGAATAGAGCAGAGGCCAGACTCCCCAACTGTGAATGCTTTACAGGGATGTCCCTGATTTGTAAACAAATGTTAGCTGTGCCCCACTGAATCACTCTGAAAAGTGCTAACTTTAGGCAGAGAAGTGTGGAATCACACATAATGAATAATGTCAATAGGTGAGAGTAGACACTGCTTGCACATCAGAAAAGGTGTAGTTATACATATGCTCTGATTCCCAAGAAAGTCTCAACTGCAATATGTCTGTAATATATTGCAGGTGTATCTCACTTATTTGTACCTTTCACTGAGGCCATTCAAATATATACCTGAGAGTATCTGAAGCCTGGCAGAGGCAGAAACACACAGGCATATCAGCATTACTGCTGTTACACACTCTGCAAATAGCTTTGGAAGGAGTTCCACAAGCATGCCCTTATGTAGGAGTACAACACAGAAATATCACAGGATGTTGCCATGTACTGCTAGCAACCAACTGTGACAATGCCAATGTGCCAGTGCTGAAAAGACTGGTGTGGTGCACAGACAAAGTATAATAGGTTAACCTCTAGCTACCATCTGGATATATCCACAGGTGGGAGCTACGCAGATAGACTACTTGCCCTGATAGACTAACAGGTACACAGCAACCCTGTATGTTCAGCAAGATAAACCTCACATGATAATAAAAAATGCTCTTTGCAGTTCTGCACCCATACCCAAAGGTACAACACACCTGTGTATTCAGGCAAAAACAAGGGTGTAGGTAGGCATACTCAGTGCTGAAATATGTCCAGTTGTCTTGAGCAGCCTGTGCTAATGTCAACACAAACAAACCACAAACTGTTCAGAAGTGAGTAATGTAATAATTACAGTATAGCAGTTCACAAACACTGCATGTGCCACAGGAATACAGTGCAATAACCACATTTGTATGGCAGTTAATTGTCTAATTCAGAAATAAAGTACATACTCCCATGTATCCTGTGTTAGCATTTGGAGGGGTGAGTACATGTCTACACTGAGAAGTGTGTACTGGAAGCAGCAACATTCAGGTTTGAGTACACATGCATATCACTGGCTACAACCCTAGCTTCAGATAAGAGACATATACCAACCTTGTGACTGACACAACGGTGTCCAGAGCAAACAAGCATGGGCCCACCTTGGAAAGCTGAAAGGGCTATGCCAACCTAACATAGCATTTTATAACAGTGGGCTGCAATCACAGTGAGTACTACAATCACCACACAGCAGGCTGCATGCAATTACTGAATGGTGGGCACCCATTGGTGCAGAGGCTGTCACATGCACATGTGCAGATACCTAGAAAAGCAGGCTGTACCTGCTGTTCACACATTCAATAATATCATTGCAAGTACAGGGAGATAGAGAGCGAGAGAGAGACAGAGACACAGACAACAAAGACAGAAACAGAGACAGAAACAGAGGGAGAAAACCCAAAACAAACAACCAAAAAAAAAAAAAAAAAAAAACAAAAACCAACAAAACTGTAACAACAGACGGAGCAGGGAACAGGGAAATACAAAGGTAAGGTATGTAACTCATATGTATGTGCTTGCATGTAGATGTTCCTGAAGAGTACTCTACACACTGCAAATCATCCATGTGTGGCAGTAGTACGTATCTATCTGTATCTGCACATGTGCATAGGGCAAAGGACATACTGCAACTGTTAGTGAAGGGTGGACAGATATCTGTCGTTGAAGGTTGTTATGTGCATATATCTATGTAGGTCATAGTGTGTGTCATAGAAAACAGCATGCAGTGCTGATATATGTCATGTGGTGGTTAAACACTGTGGGACTGATTTGTCAGATCTGCTGTGTTACAGCAAGTGAGGCCTGCTACAGCTACATGGGCTGAGGACACCAAAATGCATTCTGCACAACACTGTGCAATATAATCACATAACTGTACATCCCACAACTGTAGCATAAGTGATATCCCCACCATGAAAGGTGGACTGTACATGTGCCTATATGTACATTTATGTGTACAGCAATGGATATGTACATGTATGTGTATATATATATATATATATATATATATATATATATATATATATATATATATATATACATATAGAGAGAGAGACATGGGATCATATGTACTACAACAGGTGTGTGGTGACCAAAGCATGGACTGTAGACAAGTGTCGATACTGCAGTGCCATTCCACCTTTCCAAAACACTGTACCCATTAACTACCACATAGGTAGAGAGTTACCTAACACTGAAGGTGTGATAAGGGAACATGGGACACAGTTGGACAGTAGCCTCCTCTTTGATAAAGACAGTGCCACACTAGACCTGTAATCTGTCTGTGTGGTATGTGTCATGACAACAGGTGTATCATCTAGGGAAATATAGGTCAGTGTTCCCCTCTACTCATCACAATGCCCTGTGTGGTATGTACCTCACATGACAACTACAGCAGGTGGAAAGGCCACAGACATACCTCACAAAGGGTAATACTGGCCGCAAACAGATGCCCTATGCAGACTGACTCACAAAACCACATCTAGACTGTATTGCATACCGGCCACACAGAGGTGACCTCTGCCGGACATACAGAGGTATGTCAGACCCATAGCTGGGTGATAACCACTATGGCAACATATCACAATCCCTCCGGGATACATGCTGTAGGGCCCTAAACCTCATCAACTCACTAAACAGCACATGCTGGAGGGATAGGTTCCTATCTCAGATATATGCCATACACTGGAATAGACCACCTAGCAATAGCAAACAAGGCTCCTCATTAGCAGTTGTCATAAATGCCCCTGATGATTGTTTGGGAGATTGGTAATACACCCCAGGCATCCCCTCTGTGGTTCTGGTTGACAGGGGCAAGTGAAATCAAAGTACATGTGTGTCAAAGGCCAAGGTAGCATATGGCTATGCTGCTGTAGGCCCTAGGGCCAATAGCATATTACCTACCTATGACACTATGCACTCACACATGTACTCACTGCAATACCTGCTATGTGAGATTGAGTATGTATAATGCTGAATGTGTGCAACGTCTGTAAAGGTGTGATAGGTTAGTGTGAAGATGTATCTGACATGGTAGTGTCTATCCTAGCTATGAGGCCAGCAAAAGATGTGTATTGTACTGTTAGGCAGACATAGTAGTATGGCATACGATGTGACGTAGTTCCTTGTTGACGACTGTGGTGTCTCATTGTAGGCTAAAGCAATACATGTATGCTTACTGAGTGGTACTGCTGGTGAATCCAACTCCCATATGAACTGTAGTACTAACTGAAGCTGTAGGCCTAAACAGCACAGTATGGTGTGTGTTCACATTGCTTGGAAACACTGTCTTGTGTGTTTCCTGTAGTCTGCACAGAGGACATAACTCAGGCTTAAGGGATTGTAAGTAGTGGCACACAGTACTGTATGGTACACAGGTAAAGCTCATCTGTGTTGGCATACAGTGGTGTGTTGTATGTTTGTCTGATGTGTGTGTAATTATGCCTGTACCATGGCCGCAATCATATGTGTGTTACAGGATATACGTGTGTATCTAGCAACATATATACTCTGTTACAGCAGTATGCCACCTATAGTAACAACTGTGCACATATGTTAGGCAGGGCTATGGCATCAACGACTAAGGTGGTTGAATGGTACTACTGTAAATGTACTTTACATTCATTGCAATGGATGACATCTCTGTTTGTGCATTGGCGTGATATATACCCCTGTGGCGAGGTTGTGCATTGTGTCACAAACAGTGTGCCGGGTACTGTTGTATAGTGGTTTGATATATAGAGTGTGGCAGGCACTGTTAGTCAGTTGTGGCCTGAGAACCAATAAGTGGTATTGAACGTGTGTATCCTCTGACAGACAAATGGATGGTATATATGCCAGTAAAGTGATATCTGTGGTTAAAGGTGTAAAGTGTGCCACAGGACTCGCTCACACATATTGTTCATATCTCTTTCAGCCAGATGGCCCACCAACGTAACCCGTCTTACACAGCAGCGGAGGAAGAGGAGATTCAGCAAAGCCTTGTGCAGCACTACACAATGCTGTTTTCCAGAAGCAGCCAGCACCAGTAGGAGCAGACTGCACTGTGGCAGGATCTTGTTCATCGAGTAAATGACATAGGCATGCATAACCGGACATATGAGCAGGTACGCCATCACTGCAGTGATTTAATTAGACATGTCCGGCGGCGTGCGTCTGATATCCAAAGACAACAGCTTGCCACAGGTGGTGGGGTGGACATTCATCCCCCCCTCACCAGAGTGGAGGAGCTGCTCCTAAGCGTGGTGGCTCCTGGACAGCAGCAACTCCCACTGGCATGTGTCGTCATGGAGGCCGGAGCCACCCAACATGTTCACATGGAGCGAGCAGGTAACATGCCCTATCTGTAGACTACAGTTAACTGTATTGTTAGATTATGTCTACGTGAGATGTGTACTGTGTGTTTAGCAGTTGTGCTGCCTAGTGTTGTGCAATACTAATATTTGGAATATTATCTGTACACCTGTGACTGCTGACTGTTGTTCTACTGTAGTTTAGCATACCCACAGTAGCAATGCCACTGTTGTGGCCACTGACAAACTCTCTCATATTCTCGTAGGTCCCTCTGGTGTGACAGCAGGACAGACGATCCATGCTGGTGAGCGTGGTATAACTGCAATGTTGGTAATGAAATATGCATGTCATAGGTGAGGTGTAGGCCATGTACACGTAACACACCTACCCGTAATGCACACCGTGCATGTTTGCTGTAAGACATTGCACAGCTCAGTAATGTCAGTAGCTGCTTCAGCGACATGCAATACACAGAGCATCAGACACAGTTGTGGCAACACCGTACTGCACATTGGATAGGCATAGTTGCTACAGCTGTACACAACATAACATGTTTATCATATGCAGTACACAAAAACATGCTACATATGGCATTACCACACACCCGCTGTAAGGTCACACATCAGAATCCCATATGTCATCCACACACACATGATGAACCTCAGGGGTAGAGGCCTATCATGGGGCTGTGCAACACTCTTCAACACATAACACAGTCATGTTAGGCAATGCTCCCTATTGGGCACCTCACACACCCATGTACAAAGTGGCTGAGTAATTGTGAACGTAGCCATAGCACTGCAGTTCAGGTACAGCATGCTAGGTGGTGGTCTGTCACACATTAGGAGCCCTGAGTGACCACAAGATGCATGATGATGATGGCACATGGTACTAGACCCCATCCAGTTACAGTGACCACAGTACTACACATAGCAGTCATTGCTTTGCACCTCAATGTATGCACCTATACACAATATGCATAGCATGTTGTGTGTGTGCTTACATATGCCAGTATACACAATATGCACAGCAATCGTCATCTGTACAAAGTGTCACATATATGTCCTGGAATGCTATTGGGTGTATAGGTCACATGACACACATTGGGTATGTGTGGTGTTTAATGTTGCAGTCGTGTAGCATGCCATGTCATGGCTGGCACCAACATATCTGCAATATATCCCACACTCACCATAACCACTGTACAATGGCCATGTCGATCATTGGGATTCCTTCACGTCTACATGCACCACTCATCCCGTGTGTGTACATAGCATGCATGTGTTACACCTGTGCCCACTATTATCTGCTATGGACACAGACACTGTAATCAGACATGGAAATCTATGTGTCACACAGATAACGCATGCAGCCATGGTATGTATACCTGTGAGTGATGGTGCACAGGACATTGCAGAGCTGATAATACTAGCACAGCAATGTCGTGTCCATGTACACATTGTGTTCCAGGGTGTAGCCAATCACTGAACAACTACACACATGCATCAAAGCCATGTATACTGTCATTAAATAGGGCCATCTACACTTGCACTGCATGGTCTTGAGCAACACATATTCTGCATGCTGACACATGTGAAGTGAGTGTTTGCCTTGTGATACTGTCATCCACCTTCACCCACTATTGAGTATGTGTTGGATTGCTGGTGTGTGTGTGTGTGTGTGTGTGTGTGTGTGTGTGTGTGTGTGTGTGTGTGTGTGTGTGTGTGTGTGTGTGTGTGTGTGTGTGTGTGTGTGTATGTGCTGTACTGAGGAGTGTATTTGTGTACATGTGTGCATGTGTGCATGTGTTCATGTGTGCATGTGTGCATGTGTGCATGTGTTCATGTGTTTATGTGTTCATGTGTTCATGTGTGCATGTGTGCATGTGTGCATGTCTGCATGTGTTCATGTGTGCATGTGTGCTAACATCATGTACAGATTGTAAAGTGTGTTTCCTGTCTTCCTCTCACAGGTCCTGAGTTTGGGGCGGCTGAAAGCAGCAGGGGACCTGAAGTCACTGCCACAAATAGTGGAGATGATGAGACATGTATTCTGGCACAGGAAGGTTTGACAGGGTCTGTCATTGGTCCGCCAATCGACAGTACACCGTGTTCAACTCCATCTATGCACACACTCATACTGCCAATACATCCCTCATCACCAATGGCCTTAGCCGAGGGACAGCATACAGTTGGCATTGACCAGGAGAGTGTGGTACCCATGGCACTTGCATCCCCTCACAGCAGCCATAGCCGGATTCCTGGAACGGTGCCACATAGGAGGATGTCCAGGGGTTCACAGGGGAGCACCGCTGGTCGTATTGTCCCTGGCAGATGTGCCCTCACAGGTCTTACAACCTCCAGTATGTTCCTGGCTGTAATGCAGGCATGTATGGAATGGTACACCAGACAGGGATTAAGGGTGCAGAGGGCCCATTACACCGCTATCAATGACAGCATCCATGACCTTGCCGGTGCCATCCGGAATTACACCGAGGTCATTGATAGACGTTGGGGGGGGAGACATTAGATGCCCTCCACAATGTGTTTTCCATGAGCCAGGACCATGCGGGACAGTTGAGACATTGATGCATGCCAGCAACAGCTGGCAGTCATCGCGGACGGCCCACAGATCACAGCTGCTCCCGTAGTGGCAGTAACAGCCCCAGCAATGCTGCGGCTGGCCTGTCCATTGACCGTCCTAGTAGACCACGTGCACATAGCTCTGGCCAGTCCCAGCAGGGACATGGGTCCAATCATCATACCTCTGCCTCTGATGATAGTACCCAGTCAGGGATGGTACCCCATACTGTCCGTAGCACCCCTGCCAGGCACAGGTACCGTGTCCATGGCCAGAGACAGTGATCTGTACAGCCTAGCAGGTACAGTCTGTGGCTGTCCCACAACCTCCCGTATATGGCAGCCACATGGTGGAGCTGTGTGCATGCAGACACACACACATTAACCAAACAACTAGGGCTCACACATACACACACATTACATCAACATTGGCCCATTCTATACTGTTGTCCCTCACACACACACACACACACACACACACACACACACACACACACACACACACACACACACACACACACACAGACATGTTGATTGGATGGGTCAATGTCGGGCTCTGGCAAACCAACAACACACCCTGTGCATATGATGACACCTTTGCCACCTCCTATCATCTGTAACATTGATGCAGGAACAGGCTAACATGGTGCTGATGCACAGGGTGACATTATAGCAGTGTAGCAAGATTAGCAAGTTGTCAACAGGAAAGTGTAATGATATCCTTGTAGGTATATCTGAGCAGGCATTATGCATCAAAGCTCTGATTGTCAATGTAGCATTGTTTACACCAGTGTTAGGTCTGAGTATGTATTTTCCACCCATGTGCCACTTGGATGAAGTGTAAAGTGTTGCCAGCATGTGTTAGTGAGTGGACAGTAAGTGTGTGATGTGTGCAGTACAGATTAGCAGGTGTACATCTGTGAACATGGTGGGTGCACACTGTCTGCATGTACGTGCATAGTGGACACATGGGACATGTGACATACCCTGTTGTACACATTGTTAACATCTCATAGTAACTTTCGATGGCCAGTATGTATTCAACTATAGATATGTACTAACATGGGTACACATGTGTGTATGACATGGGTTGACACTATGCTGTGGGTGATACTGTTAATATCTGTCAATGATTTGCAGTCTGGTAGTATACACAACCTCAACAGCAACTATAACCAATCATTAGATGATGTCCTGACAAATGACACACAGTTGTAGGGAACTCAGTAACAGTTGGATCCTTCCGGTACTATACTATAACAGTAACCAGTGGTATTGACCGCCACCCATTCCTGAGACCACACCTGTTTGGCATATAGCCCTCTTAGATACATGCAAACACACTAGGAATATGTCCATCCACATCTGGAAATGCATGCATTGGCCTACAATGCATTCCCTGGATGGGATGCATATCCTACACAAGGGTATCATACAGACAGATGCATGTTGTCCAATACATGCTGTATAGCAGTAAGCCGACTATGGCATAGTCATCCACATTTACTATACATACTATCCCAACAGTACCACATAGGTGGTAGCCCTCAACATGTATGTTGGGTACCAATGTGTACATACAGCCACGTGTTATGTCATCTGTCCCTTGGTATCCACATATCCATAGCTATTGTGGAGTCCCTCGGTGTAAGACATTAGGGGCCTGAATGCATATCCACAAGGCTGTTGTACACCTATAATGGCTGTCCATTATTGCCAGTCGTTGTTGTGTATGAACATGTCTGACACATACCCCAGGCATATACCCTCACTCACACTACTCTACAGTAACTGCCATGGGTGTGTGTGTGGCACAGATGACCTTGGCCACAGATCACTACAGTGGCTGGCCTTGTCACATACATACATATGTGACCTACGATCTGAGAAGCAGTGGCACAATCTGTCAAAGGAAACAAATGTATTCATGTAGTATGCAGGCTTCACACCTATGTACTGATTGAGGTCACATGTACACATATTTATTTGCCACGCAGATACCTCATGTGTGCAATGCACATACTGTTTTAATCATGATATGTCATACCATAGTAAAAGCAAAACCCACACCGCATTGACCAACTGTGTCACACATACACACTCAGCAATTGCAGGATTCAAACTCCTACCTAACTATGTTATGATACTAGTGAGATATGCATTAACACGGTGTGCTACATGCTTCCCTCGGTGGTTTTTCTTCTCCTGCTATATTTGTAGGATGCTGACATCATCAGATTTTCCAAAGAGGAATGTACCTCTTTTAATGTGTTTTCCCAGTCTCCAAAAAGGGCACTCCTCTCAAAGGAAATCACACACACACCCAAACACACGCTGTCAGCATTCGCAGGATTCAAACTCCTACCTAACTATGTTATGATATTAGAGAGATAAACATTAACATGGCACGCTATATGCTTTACTGGGTGGTTTTTCTTCTCCTACTATACTAATAGGATGCTGACATCATCAGACTTTCCAAAGAGGAATGTACCTCTTTTAATGTGTTTCCCCAGTCTCCAAAAAGGGCACTCCTCTCAAAGGAAATCACACCCCCACCCCCACACAGACACACACAGTCAGCAGGATTCAAACCCCTACCTAACTATAGGTTCATAGGTTCATACTAGGCTATCTGCCCTAGGGCATTTATAAGCCTAGCCAGAGTGTGTTTGGCTTTCACCACCCATTTTAAATTAATTTTGCTATGCCCTTTTCTGAGGTTAGTATACTGTGCCTCTGTCTAACAGTGACACAGAAGTGATACCTGGGGTAAACCTATGCTCTCCCATCCACTCATCAAGATTCCTCTTGAACAGAGTCAATGAGGGACTCTGCCTAACCTGGACTGGGATTTTATTCCAGAGTGAAGGGAGCCTCTCGGTTATGAATCTGTCCCTCCAGCATGTCCTATTTATTTCAGTGCTGAGGTTCAAGTCTCTCGAGTGCATAGCTCTTGGGATTTGGATTTCCTGAGGTGCAGCATGTCCATTAATTCCGGGTTGGACATGGCTTTATACGTCAGGCACAGATCGCCTCTGAGCAGGAGGTATGCCACTGAGTAGAGCTGTAGTTTCTTTAACCGGGCAGCATATGGCATCTGTTTGAGCCCTTTGATCCTCTTGGTGAGGTACCTTCGGGGTCTTTCCAGTTGATGCGGGTATCTGGTAAGGTACATCCAAAAAGGGGCATTGTACTCAATTATGGGCCTGATGAGGGATGAGTAAAGAGGCACGATGACCTCCCCTGATCTAGATGTGAATCCCTTCATGATTAGGTGAGCTATATAAAATGTTTTTTACCTTTTGTAGGATGTTTGTGTTGGCTAGAGAGTCGATTATGGTGCCTAGTTTGCAGTCATCTGCGAACCTGGTCAGCCACGTGTAACTGGTTTGGAGTCTGACATGGTTCCAGCAATTCTAACCATGTGGGTACTGTCCTTGAGCCAGTTTGCAACCCATCTAGTGACATAGGGGTTTATATTTAAGTTGGTGAGCTTATCTATAATGCCCTAGTGGGGTATTGTATTGAAGGCTTTTGCGAGGTCCAGGTAGGCTGTGTGAACCACCATTCCCTCGTCAATGGCCTTGGTGACTGTTTCAAAGAAATCGACCAGGTTTAAGAGGCAGGATCTGCCCTTAACAAAGCCGAACTGGGTAGGATCCAGTGTCTGTAGGTCCCCAATATCTTTATTTATGAGGTTCATGATGATCCTTTCCATAGCTTTGCAGACCAAGCTAGTCATGCTTATGGGGCGATAGTTTCCAGGATCCGTTGAGGCACCACCTTTGTGGAGAGGGACCACTGTTGCTGTACGCCACTCTTTGGGTACATATCCTTTAGTAAGGCTGAGATTGAACAGTAGTTTTATGTTTGGGTTTAGCTCTTCTTGGAGTTCATGTAGGACGCAGCCCAGGACACCGTCTGGTCCCATTGATGCTGTGTTTTTTGCTTTGGAGAGGGCGGCTCTTACCTGAGCATCTGAGATGTCAGGGGGGCAGCACTCTGCTGGGATAGATATTTGCCCTTTTGCTGGGGAGGGGGGGTGTTTGCGCTGAACCTGTCATCTAGGATGTTGGCAATGTCTGTGGGTTTGGTGTATTTTTTGTCATTTTGGACTAATTCTGAGCATATCTGGGAATTCCCACCCAGGTTCCTAACATAACTAAAGAAAGCCTTGTGATTATCCTTAGTGTCCTGTGCAATTTTTCTCTCTAATCTGGCCTTAGACGATTTTATGAGTGCCCGGAGTTTTTTGCTAATACTGATCAGAGATGGCTTCTCTTTTTGGGATTTTGCTCCATCATGTAGTAGCTTCCTCCTTCTATTGTATAGTTTGTTTATGGCAGGGGTCCACCAGACAGGACGCTTGCCTTTGGAGGATTGGGTCTTAGTTTTATTTGGGATTGCATGATCCATGCATTCCTGAAGGTGTTCATAGAATGTGTTTATAAAGTATTCTGTGGTCTGGGCCGTATTTTCCACAGGCCCGGGTGCTTTGAAGGATTCCACCTCAGTTTTGAGGAGTGTGAATTTTGCTTTAGAGAAATTTTTCACTGTGGTTTTCTGAGCAGGGGGTGGGGTCAGGATGTGAATATCCAGTGAGATTAGTTTATGGTCTGATCATACCAGTGAGGGATACACTTCTGGTCTGGAGCATAGACCCCCCATGTTGGTGATGATCAGGTCCAGTATGTTTTCCCCTCTTGTGGGAGTGGTAACAAGTTATTCCATAGCATTTGAGTTTATAAATTCTAGGAACCTTTGGGCTAGGGTGTTGGAGCTAGAGTAATGCTCCCAGTCTATGTTTGGGTAGTTGAAGTTGCCCAATATAATGGTGTTTGGAGAGACCTTCATATTTTCCAGTGTTCTCAGGAAGGCCGAGTGGGGTTCCTGGGTTTGGGAGGGTGGTCCGTAGCAGGCTATAAACTCTAAGGCAGTTTTACCCACTGTTAGTTGCACATGGATAGTCTCTGATGCTTCATGCTGTGCCACCAACCTGGAGGTGTGGGTATCTTTGACGAATATTGATACTCCCCCTCCTTTTGTGGTTCGGTCCAAATTTCTGGGCTGAAAAGCATGGTATGAGGTATAACCTGGTAGTGCCGGGGTGCTCTCGGGAGCCTTGAACCAGGTTTCTGTTACTGCACAGATATCGATGTTCTCCATGCTAAGGAGAGTTTCAAGTGCATGCATCTTGAGGTTTAGACTTCTGGCGTTGAGTAGCAATACTCTTAGTTTCTTATCCCTTGTGATACCTATGAAGGTGGGTTTGTCTTTTGAGCCTTGCCTAAAAAAGGCACTATGGGGTGGCAAGAGCCTTTGCCAATATCCAAAAGCCCAGGGGTGACAGGTGCAAGCAGTCCCTAGCGAAGCATCGTGGCTTGTCAAGCATGTCATCCCAGGCTGACAGGCATTGGATCCCCTTTGAATGACACCAATACTTAAGCCAATTGTTGAAATTGATCATCTTGTCTTCATATTGTGGCATCATTCTTGGTGAGGGTAAGATGCTACTCAAGGTCAGGGTCATACCGGCCTGGGCTACATGCTCAGAGAGCTCCTCTATGTCTCTTTTCATGTAGTCCAGGGAGGCACGTCTCAGGTCATTCACACCAGCATGGACAATGACTGAGTCATATTTGTACTTGCCTTGGAGTGACCTGAGTGCGTGTGTTATGTGGCGGATCCTAGCGCCCGACAGGCAGCTCACCATGACCTTCTCCTTGTTCAGCCTGGTGAGCGGGACGTCAGTGTGCCTGATGATAGAGTCACCTATTACAAGTGTATCAGTTGTGTTGTTTAGCCTTATGGGCTGTGACTGTTCGGCACACTGAGCTATGTGTTGCACGTGTTTTGTTTTGGGGTAGTGGTTGCTTGGGTGTCTGCTTTGGAGGTCTCTGCTGCTTAGGCAGATTTTTATTTAGAGCCTCCTAGTATGTTTTTGTGTGTTTATGTGTTTGGTTTGCTGTCGTGGTAGGTCTATGTGAGACTGGAATTGTAGTGAGTGTGGTTTCCTTCTCTTCCTGACTGGTTACACCAGTACTGAGTTGAGAGAGCTTAGATTCCAGTTTGGCTATATGGTTGCATCTCTCACATGTTTTGGAATTTGTTGGGAGGAGGAGAGGGTTGCCTGTGTACATGAGGCAGTTGTAACATTGCCTCAAGATTCCCAGATTCACCAACTGGACCGGAGAGGAGATTGACAACCGACCTTTGGACATGCTAGAATAGTATTGGGAAATCCTTTATAATTGAAAAAAGGGCCAATGGGGAAGAAGGTACTCAAGGGGAGTTTGTGAGGGTGTAGTGCTTTTAATTTTTTCGTGCTGACTTATGTAATTGCTTTAGTGAGCAAGTGTCAGGCTTTAGAGTAGGAATAGGGTGTTTATTATGAGAACTAGATCAGTTCTAAGGGAAAAAGTGAAGAGCAGACTTTGTGGAGCCGAGAATGGTTTAAACACAATTAAGCAGAGCTGCCCGATGCTGCTCTGTGCGCAAAATCGTGCAAAGCCGCGCCAAAGCGGGTTTTATACAGGGGGACTTGAAAGAGCTAGAAATTGGCCCAAAACAGCCAATAGACTACCAGATTCTTGAGCTGGGAACACTCCTCCAGGGACAGATAGGCTGCTCTAAGCTCCCCACTGCCACTGGTGAACAAAGAAGCCTCCCTTTATCCAAGAAAGGAAATGGGCAACACAGGAACTTTCCAAAAGTCCAGAATACAGCAAAGCCTGTATTTGGACTACTCTAGGTCAGGAAAGATGGGAAACAAGGATAATTTTTTGTTTTTTTTTTTTTGCAACAAACAGCAGGAAAATGCAATAAATATGTAACACAGGCTAGCGCACTTGAGTGTGTAGCCTCAACAGGTAAATGCAACAAACAGGATATGTTATGATACTAGAAAGATACGCATTAACACGACACGCTATATGCTTTACTGGGTGGTTTCTCTTCTCCTGCTATATTTGTAGGATGCTGACATCATCAAACTTTCCAAAGAGGAATGTACCTCTTTTAATGTGTTTTCCCAGTCTCCAAAAAGGGCACTCCTCTCAAAGGAAATCGCACACATACACACTGCCCCCACCACACACACACAGCCAGCATTTGCAGGATTCAAGCCCTTACCTAACAATGTTATGATACTAGAGAGATACACGTTTACACGGCGGGCTATATGCTTTACTGGGTGGTTTCTTTTCTCCTGCTATGTTTGTAGGATGCTGACATCATCAGACTGGACATGGTAATGTGTGTACACTTTGTTTTATGCAATTCCAGGAATGAGCCATGTGGGTCGACAGGTGTCAACAGCTTGAACAGGACTCCATAATTCTTACCTTGTGTGATCTATCTGTGGACTCATTGATATTCCTTCATATGTCAACACATATTTATGCACAGATTGTTGGTTTTGTGGATACGACATTTCTGGGATGTTGATAAAGGGCTATTAAAAGTCTATGTAGGACATGTGTAGCTCTGTTCAGTGATGTATGTCTTGGGTGGCTGCCTTGCAAACAGTCTAGCATGTTTGGAAACCATGATTTGCACATGAACATACCACAGTTGGTAGAGTTGTGTGTTTGTCAGCTTCCAATAGCTCTGTTTATGACTTCAACCATGATGTCCAGTGTCTGTCAGCCTGGGGTGACATGTGAGAGATGCAACCATATAGCCAAACTGGAGGCTAAGCTCTCTCAACTCAGTACTGGTGTAACCAGCCAGGAGGAGAAGGAAACCACACTCACTACAATTCCAGTCTCACATAGACCTACCACAACAGCAAACTAAACACATAAACACACAAAAACATACTCGGAGGCTCTAAATAAAAATCTGCCTAAGCAGCAGAGACCTCCAAAGCAGACACCCAAGCAACCGCTACCCCAGAAACAAAACACGTCCAACACATAGCTCACAAAGCCAGTGTGCCGAACAGTCACAGCCCTTAAGGCTAAACAACACACCTGATACATTTGTAATAGGTGACTCTATTGTCAGGCACACTGATGTCCCACTCACCAGGCTGAACAAGGAGAAAGTCACGGTGAGCTGCCTGTCGGGCACTAGGATCCGCCACATAACACACGCACTCAGGTCACTCCAAGGCAAGTACAAATATGACTCAGTCATTGTCCATGCTGGTGTGAATGACCTGAGACGTACCTCCCTGGACTACATGAAAAGAGACATAGAGGAGCTCTCTGAGCATGTAGCCCAGGCCGGTATGACCCTGACCTTGAGTAGCATCTTACCCTCACCAAGAATGATGCCACAATATGAAGACAAGATGATCAATTTCAACAATTGGCTTAAGTATTGGTGTCATTCAAAGGGGATCCAATGCCTGTCAGCCTGGGATGACATGCTCGACAAGCCACAATGCTTCGCTAGGGACGTCACCCCTGGGCTTTCGGATATTGGCAAAGGCTCTTGCTACCCCCATAGTGCCTTTTTTAGGCAATGCTCAAAAGACAAACCCACCTCCATAGGTATCACAGGGGATAAGAAACTAACAGTAATGCTACTCAACGCCAGAAGTCTAAACCTCAAGATGCACGCACTTGAAACTCTCCTTAGCATGGAGAACATCGATATCTGTGCAGTAACAGAAACCTGGTTCAAGGCTCCCGAGAGCACCCCAGCACTACCAGGTTATACCTCATACCATGCTTTTCGGCCCCAAAACTTGGACCGAACCACAAAAGGAGGGGGAGTATCAATATTCGTCAAAGATACCCACAACTAACAGTGGGTAAAACTGCCTTCCAGTTTATAGCCTGCTACAGACCACCCTCCCAAACCCAGGAACCCCACTCGGCCTTCCTGAGAACACTGGAAAATATGAAGGTCTCTCCAAACACCATTATATTGGGTGACTTCAACTACCCAAACATAGACTGGGAGCATTACTCTAGCTCCAACACCCTAGCCCAAAGGTTCCTAGAATTTATAAACTCAAATGCTATGTAACAACTTGTTACCACTCCCACAAGAGGGGAAAACATACTGGACCTGATCATCACCAACATGGGGACTCTATGCTCCAGACCAGAAGTGTATCCCTCACTGGTAAGATCAGACCATAAACTAATCTCACTGGATATTCACATCCCAACCCCACCCCCTTCCCAGAAAACCACAGTGAAAAACTTCTCTAAAGCAAATTTCACACTCCTCAAAACCAAGGTGGAATCCTTCAAAGCCCCCGGGCCTGTGGAAAATACGGCCCAGACTGCAGAATCTATGAACACCTTCAGGAATGCATGGATCATGCAATCCCAAATAAAACCAAGACGCAATCCTCCAAAGGCAGACATACTGTCTGGTGGACCCCAGCCATAAACAAACTATATAATAGAAGGAGGAAGCTACTACATGATAGAGCAAAATCCCAAAAAGGGAAGGCATCTCTGATCAGTATTAGCAAAAAACTACGGGCACTCATAAAATCGTCTAAGGCCAGCTTCGAGAGACAAATTGCACAGGACACTAAGGATAATCACAAGGCTTTCTTTGGTTATGTTAGGAACCTGGGTAGGAATTCCCAGATATGCTCAGAATTAGTCCAAAATGACAAACAATACACTGAACCCACAGACATTGCCAACATCCTAGCTGACAGGTTCAGTGCAAACTTCTCCTGCCCTCCCCACCAAAAGGGCGAATATCTATCCCAGCAGAGTGCTGCCCCCTGACATCTCAGATGCTCAGGTAAGAGCCGACCTCTCCAAAGCAAAAAACACAGCATCAATGGGACCAGACGGTGTCCCGGGCTGCATCCTACATGAACTCCAAGAAGAGCTAAACCCAAACATAAAACTACTGTGCAATCTCAGCCTTACTACAGGATATGTACCCAAAGAGTGGCGTACAGCAACAGTGGTCCCTCTCCACAAAGGTGGTGCCTAAACAGATCCTGGAAACTATCGCCCCATAAGCCTGACTAGCTTGGTCTGCAAAGCTATGGAAAGGATCATCATGGACCTCATAAATAAAGATATTGGGGACCTACAGACAATGGATCCTACCCAGTTCGGCTTTGTTAAGGACAGATCCTGCCTCTTAAACCTGGTTGATTTCTTTGAAACAGTCACCAAGGCCATTGATGAGGGGAAGGTGGTCCACACAGCCTACCTGGACCTCGCAAAAGCCTTCGATACAATATCCCACTCAGGCATTATAGATAAGCTTACCAGCTTAAATATAAACCCCTATGTCACTAGATGGGTTGCAAACTGTCTCAAGGACAGAACCCACATGGTTATAATTGCTGGAGCCATGTCAGACTCCAAACCAGTTACAAGTGGCATCCCACAAGGCTCAGTCCTGGGACCTCTCTTGTTCGGTATATATTTCTCGGAGGTACAGGAAAACACGCAAGGACTGAGGCTGACCAAGTTCGCAGATGACTGCAAACTGGGCGCCATAATCGACTCTCCAGCCGACACAAGCATCCTCCAAAAGGGCCTCATAGAAACAGACAACTGGTGCCAGAGCCATGGCCTCAAGCTAAACGCCAAAAAGTGTATAGTCATCCCCTTTGGCAAAAACAAAGTGCCCACAAATTACCACATAGGTGGTAATCCATTAAGTACAGAAGAAGTAATTAGGGACCTGGGGACCCAAGTTGATAGCAATCTCTCATTTGACAACCACATGGCCAAAGTGGTTAGAAAAACATTTTATATAGCCCACCTAATTATGAAGGGATTCACATCTAGATCAGGGGAGGTCATCGTGCCTCTTTACTCATCCCTCATCAGGCCCATAATTGAGTACAATGCCCCTTTTGGGATGTACCTTACCAGACACCTGCAGCAACTGGAAAGACCCCAAAAGTACCTCACCAAGAGGATCAAAGGGCTCAAACTGATGCCATTTGCTGCCCGGTTAAAGAAACTCCAGCTCTACTCAGTGGCATACCGCCTGCTCAGAGGCAATCTGTGCCTGACGTATAAAGCCATGTCCAACCCGGAATTAATGGACATGCTGCACCTCAGAAAATCCAAATCCCATCGAGCTACATGCTCGAGAGACTTGAACCTCAGCACTGAAATAAATAGGACATGCTGGAGGGACAGATTCATAACCCAGAGGCTCCCTTCACTCTGGAATAAAATTCCAGTCCAGGTTAGGCAGAGTCCCTCATTGACTCTCTTCAAGAGGAATCTTGATGAGTGGATGGGAGATCGTAGGTTTACCCCAGGTATCACTTCTGTGTCACTGTTAGACAGAGGCACAGTATACTAACCTCGAAAAAGGGCAAAGCAAAATTAATTTAAAATGGGTGGCGAAAGCCAACCACACTCTGGCTAGGCTTATAAATGCCCTAGGGCAGGTAGCCTAGTATGAACCTATGGACTTCATGGCCTTGCAGATCAGACTTCATAGGCTTACTGGACTATACTTCCCATGGTGTGTTGTGCAACAACACTTGTGGGGAGTGCCATATGTTGCTGTAACACATTCAACAGTTCCAGATCCTGTGGAGAGGGTGAGGCTCAACTGACTGTTCAGGTGCAGGGTCTGTTTGTTCTGTAGTTCATGCATGACACATGTTGGGAAACAATGTAATCCAATTTCTGCCATGCTTTTGGCTTTGGGGGTAGCTGTTCAGCCATTCTACATGTGATATCTCCTGGTATGATGATAGGGACTATCATCAGTGGGAGGTGGGTATGTATATATGGGCCTGTCTGACAGGATATCGGCATTGTCAGTCAGGTACAGTTGGCCCTGACTCAGGACATATATGAGTGTACATTGCTATTTATGACATAGCTAAAGGAGGTGTCATGATTCAGTCTGGACTCCTTCTCAGCTACTCTTTACAAAACACCAACAAATCTGAGCACTAATCCCTGTTATACTCTTTTACACACTTAACACCCTACTGATCCTTTGTGATCAGGCTACGGAGTATGTCATCATAATATCCTGGCATGTCCAGGGGTCGGTTTCGTGTGTACTCTCCAATCCAGCTGGTGAATATTGTGATTTTGACACAATGTCACATCTGCCTCATGCACACAGACAACCCTCTACTCCTCCCAACAAACTCAGATATATGTGAGAGATGCACCTATATAGACATACAGGAGGCTGAGCTCTCTCGACCCATGAGTGGCACAGTCTATCAGGTGGTGAGGGTAACCACACACACCACATATCAGTCTCACATAAACCTATAGCGACAGCAATCAAACCACATTATCGCACATAAACATACTCGGAGGCTCTAAATAAACTCTGCCTAAGGAGCAGAGACCTCCAAAGCAGACACACAAACAACTGCTACCCCACTACAATACCCACATATCACATAGTTCACAATGTCAGTGTGCCACACAGTCACTGCCCTTCGGGCTAAACAACACACCTAATACACTTGTAATAGGTGACACTTATTGTCAGACACACTGACATCCCACTCACCAGGCCAAACAAGGGAATAGTCACTTTGAGCTGTCTGTCAGGTGCCAGGATCCACCACATAACACATGCACTCAGGTCACTCCAAAGCAAGTACAGGACTGGCTCCATCATTGTCCATGCTGGTGCATAAAACCTCAGACGTTCCTCCCTGGACCACATGACATGATACATAGACGAACTCTCTGATCATGTAGCCCAGGCCAGTATGACCCTGACCTTGTCTAGCATCTTACACTCACCAAGTATGTTGTCACAGTATACAGGCAAACTTATCACGTTTAACAGTTGGCTAACATATTGGTGTCATTCAAAGGGGATCCAGTGTCTGTCAGCCTGGGGTGACATGCTCGACATGCCACGTAGCTTCGCTATGGACAGCTTGCACCTGTCACCCTTGGACTTTTGAATACTGGCTAAGGCTCTTGCTACCACCGTAGTGCCTTTTTTAACCAGGGCTCAAAAGACAAACCCACCTCCATAGACAATACAGAGTAAATGAAACTAAGGGTAATGCTGCTCAATACCAGATGTGTTACCCTCAAATTGCGCCCACTCAGGACTCTCCTCAGTATGGAGAATAGCGATATCTGTGCACTAACAGACGCCTGGTTCAGGCTCACAAATGCACACCAGTACTACCAGGTTATGTTTCATACCATGCTTTCTGACCAGAAGACTTGGAACAGACAACACAAATAGAGGGAGTATCCATATACATTACAGATACACACACCTCCGGGTTAGTAGCACTGCACGAAGCATCACAGACCATACATATGCAACTAACATTGTGCAAAACTGCCTTTCAGTTTGTTTCCTGCTACAGACCACCCTCCCAAACTCAGGAACCACACTCGGCTTTCCTGGGAACAATGGAGAATATGAAGGTCTCCCCAAACACCATTATATTGGGTGACTTCAAATACCCAAACATTGACTGGGGATACTACTCAAGCTCCAACACCCTCGCCCAACAGTCGCTACTATTTGTAAACTCATATGCTATGGCACAACCGGTCACCACACCCACAAGAGGAGAAAACATATTGGACCTGATCATCACCAAGATGGGGACTCTATGTTCCACACCAGTGATATACCCCTCATTGGTAAGGTCAGAACATACATTTATCTCACTGGACATCCATATCCCGTCACACCCATCCTGGGTAATCTTGGTGAACTTCTCATAAGCCAATGTCTCACTTCACCAAAGCAAGGTGGTATCCTTCAGGGACCCTGGAACAGTGGTAAATACGGCTCAGACTGCTGAATCCTTTACATATACATTCTATGGACACCTAGTGGACTGCATGGATTGTGCTATCCCATATAACAACAGTACTCACTCCTCCAATGGCAGGGGACCTGTCTGGTAGACCCCAGCCATTAATAAGCTATACAACAACAGGAGGAAGCTGTTACATGATAGAGCACAATCCCAGACAGGGAAGGCATCTGTGATCTGTACTAGCAGACAGCTACAATCACTCATGAATTTATTTAAGGGCCGCTTCTAACAGACAATTGCACCAGACACGTAGGACAATCACAAGGCCTTCTTCAGTTATGTCAGGAACCTGGGTGGACACTCACTGATATGCTGTGAGTTACTGCATACTGACTAAACATACCCTGAACCCACTGACATTGCCAACATCCTGGCAAACAGGTTCAGTGCAGATGTCTCCCCCCATACCCCCTAAGGAGCAACTATCCATCCCAACAGAGTGTAACCTCCCTGACATCACAAATTAACAGGAGAGTGCTGCCCTCCCCAAAGCGGACAACACAGCATCAATGGGACCAGACGGTGTCCCGGCCTGCATCTTACACAAGCTTCATGACAGACGTAACCCTAACATTATGTCACTGTTCAATATCGGAGTTACTACAGGATATGTACCCAAAGAATGGCGTGCAGCGACAGTGGTCCCACTCCACAGAGTTGGTGCCACAATGGACCACAGACAATATCGCCCTATAAGCCTAACTAGCCTGTTCTGCAAAGCTATGGAGCGTATTGTCATGGGACATACACATAGACATCAGGAACCTACAGACACTTTGTCCTACACATTTCAGCATTGTTGTGGGCAGATCTTGCCTCTTGAACCTGTTTGTATTCTTTAAATGGTAACTAGGTCCATCGACGTAGGGATGGTTGTCCACACAGCCTACCTGGACCTTGCAAAACCCTTCAACACAATACCCCACTCGGCCATTATGCATAGGCTCACAAGCGTCGATATGGACACATATCTCACACGATGGATTGCTACCTGGATCGGGGATAGCACCCACATGCTCAGAATTGCAGGTGCCATGTCTGACTATACACCAGTTACACATGGCATCCCACAAGGCTCAGTCCTGGGACCTCTCTTGTTCAGTATATATTTGTCTGACTTACAGGCTAACACAGGGGTAATATGGCTGACCATGTTCGCAGATGACTGCAAACTGGGTGCCATAATCAACTCTCCAGCTGGCACATGCATACTCAAACGGAGTCTCACAGAGATGGATGACTGGTGCCTGAGCCATGGCCTATGGCTAAATGCCATTAGTTGCATAGTCATCCCCTTTGGGAATAACAACATGCCCACACATTACCACATAAGTAGTAATCCATTACATACGGTAGGAGTTGTTAGGGGTTTGGGGACATGACTTGATCATACTGTCACCTTTGACAATCACGTTGCCAAAGTGGTTGGACGGACCTTCTATATAGTCCACCTTATCCCATATGGTTTCACATCTAGATAGAGTGAGGTCATTGTGCCCCTATACTCATCACAACCATGCTTGGTTACAATGCCACATTTGGGATGTACCTTACCCGACACCTGCAGCAACTGTAATGGCCACAAAAGTTCCTCACCAAGCAGATCTAGGGACTCACATGGATGCCCTGCACAGTTCAGATACAGTAACTCCAGCTCTACTCAGTCGCTTACCACCTACTCGGATATGATGTGTGCCTGTTGTTTACAGAAATACCCAACCCAGAATTACTGGACATGTTCCACCTCAGGATATCTGACTCCCTTGGAGCTACACACTCCAGGGATATATACCTCAGCACAGATGATAATAGGACATGCTGGAGGGACAGATTCTTATCCCAGAGGCTCCACTCACTCCGGATTGTAATCCCGGTTTCGCATAGGCAGAGCCACCCACTGACCACCTACAGGAGACATTTTGACAACTGGATGGGTGATCATATGTTTACCCCTGGGATATCTTCTGGGTCCCTGCTAGACAGAGGCACACTAGCCTAAACGTACATGGGCTATCTTGTGTGACCTACTATTCACAGGCACAGTGTAGTAATCTGACAGGGTTGCGAAAGCCAAACACACTCTGGCTAGGCTTGTACATGCCCTAGGGCAGATAGCCTACTATCGACCTCTGAACCTATGATAATGTTCGGGATGCACAATGTTTATTGCTGATACTGTTTGCAGGTTTTTAATCATCTTTGCTTTCCCAGTTTCTATGAACAACTTAGGTATCTGCAGAACATATTTGATTATGACAGGGTTCCACTATATTATATATGTGTCTGTTGTCATATAACTGTGTGCACAGGGCAGATTGCTGGATAGTGAGAGGTTCCTGGGTTAACACATGCAACTGCCAGATATGTGTGGCCCACTGCTGTACTCAGACCTGGCCTAAGTGTGCAAGCATGCCCAGTTCAGGCTTTCCGTGTTTTATTGCCTGACATTTGTCTCATTTATTCAAGTGTGTGAGCATGCCCAGTGTGACCTTTCAGTATGTTGCTGTCTGAGGTCCACTACATTTGTGATTTGTGTGTGAACATGACCAATATTAACATTTATACTATGTGTGTTGGAAGTCAGGTTCTATTCTTACTGCAGGACTCACCTTTGTGTCATAACTCAACAGGGATTATGCTGTGCCTGCAGGGTTTCCATGAGATACTTTGCATAGACTTATCAACATTTCTTCATACAGGATGACCCCTGCAATGCTGTCATGGTTTAGTGGTTCAGTACTATAACTATAGTGCACAGTATCCTGGGTTCAAGGCCCATCACTGCTTTATATTTTCATACTGAGCAGACCAGACTGTTTAAGGACCAGTAGAGCAAATATGAGCATGTTGGCTTTTGTTCAGCTATGCCCTACTTAGACCAGGCTTGTCCGACATTGCTCAATATTCACCAACATTATTGGACGTTGCCCAATATTACTCAACATTGACCACAGTTGTGCTAGTTGGTGTGTGCAATTTTGTTTGCATATACTACATGGTGGTAATTGCTGTTTAGCACTGCTTTATATTGCTTAACACATGGCAATCATGCCTCAGGTGGTGCTGCAGGGCTGCCTATGTTGGATGCACATACTACACTCCCTATACATGTTTGAAAGCAGGTAGTGTCAACTTAGGCATCCCTTTTACTATATGTGCGAGTCAGAGAGAAGTATCATTTACAGAGTTCCTACTGAGCCACTGTATGTGCTATGCGTTGCCTCTTTGCCAAGGCCAAAGCATACTGGGCATGCCTCCTTCTGCCTTCTGGGGCAGGCTCAGGTTGTTCCTCCTCCGAGTCACGCTCTGCCTGTGATGGCCTTTGCAATGGTGGGGGGCTGTTTGGCCCAGGCCTATGCTGGCCCTGCTGCAGCTGTTTTTGCAGGATCATGTTATGTAGCATAGCACATACCATGACAATTTGGGTACATGTAGTTGGTGAGTACTGCAAGACTCCACCAGATGTGTCCAGGCACCGGAACCGTGACTTAAGCAGTACAAACACACGCTCGATTGCATTTCGTGTTTGTGCGTGTGCCTCATTATGGCGTTCCTGTTCAGGTGTGTGTGCGTTTCTGATGGGTGTCATCAGCCACGGCTCCAGTGCATAGCCAGCATCCCCCACTAGGTGACCATGTGGGATGTCCCCATTGGCAAATGCCTGGTACAGCTGCGTCAGATGCCAGATATGGGAATCATGGTAGCTTCCAGGGCAGCCAGCACACACATTCAGTATTATGCCCTGGACATCACACACAACCTGGCAGTTGATGGAGGGGAAGCCCTTGTGGTTGAAGTAGACCCTACCCCGCTCACCGGCTGGTGCTTTGATGCATATGTGCATGCAGTCTATTGCACCCACTACCTCAGGGTATTCCATTATTTGCTGGAAGAGATGCGTATTGCTGGCCAATACCTCATGGGAATTGGGGAAATATACATGATCACCGACATGTGCTGACATGGCATCCAGGAACTGGTGCAGTACCCTGGATGCTGATGCCTGTGATATCCCCATCATATCACCAGTTGGTCTCTGGAAGGTACCTGTTGCTAATATTCTTAGGCCAACACATACCTTGGTTTCCACTGGGATGGGTTCCCCTCTGTTGGTTCTGTGTGTGGGGTGTGGCCTGCACAGCTCAACAATTTGCTGCAAGAGGTCTCTGTCCACTCTATAGCGCTCCACTATCTCCAGCTCATGTAGCCCCTGGTAGGTTACCCTGGGCCTGTACACTCTTCTCCGTCTCCTCACTGTGGGTTATCCAGCAGCATTCGCATTGTCACCACCCTCAGCATGTTGCATATGTCGCCTTATAACAGCAACGGCAGCCCCTAACATTTCTTTGTCTCAGTAAAGGTTTTTCAGTTTTTACTTCTATTAGCTTACTGCAGTGTTGCAGTGTCTCTTGTGAGAAACATAATGGACTGTTGTTTGCAGAGTTTTAAGTGCTGGGCTGGGCTAGTGTACTGCTTGTGTAACTGCCTGATTCTAATTTTTGTCACCTGCTAGCTCTGCTAGTACTCCCTGGTAACTTCCTACTATTTGTTGTGCTTCCTTTTTCCTTTCTGTTTCCTCGGGGGGCAGTGCCGTGCACACAAGCACAAACACGCTCACACTAGCTCACACTCGCACACACATGCTTACACGGACAAAAACTTGTTTATTCTTGTTAAAACGCATGCACACCAGCGCAAACGTGCTTACAACTCTTTAAACAGCCTTATACATGCTTACTCTGGCTTAAACGCGCACACTCACATTTACACGCGTGCACACTGTCTTACTCGGGTTTACAGGCTCGCACGTGCGCGCATACCCACTCAGCAAGAAACTTTAGTGTTATCCACGGCATACACCTTCAATTTCTTGCCTTTACCTAGCCTACCTGTTGACACACCTCTTTCAATGATGTGTAAATGACAGCTGACACATGCCACTCTGCTCCAATGAGCTTCACTTCTTTCATACATATCCCACTCGTGATGTCACTTATCTTCTACTCTGTTACTCCCCTTATCCTACTCCTACACTCCACTGACTGTGCTCATTTTCTATGTAAACTTGCGATTCACTATCCTAACCCTCCTTTGCATAGGATTGCCTACTAATGCTTGGTTACATCTCTTAGACTGAGCTTCCCCCCTTAGCAACCTCTACTCGTTGGCCATGTTGTCTTCAGCCTGCCATTCACTTGCATTGTAAATTCATGTTAGCAATAAAATCCACATTTGTGGATCTTAATTATTGATTTTCTGCTTTTTAGGGTGCAGCGCATTTGTGCGGCGCTGCGCTACGCTTAAACCCCGGAGATCGGGATGAGAAAAAAAAAGTTATTTTATTTTTATTTTGCATCACTTAACATTGCCAATGGCCATATTTTTGGCCATTGGCATGCTTCCTCCTGTAAATGCATCCTTTTTTTGGAGCTGTCACGGCTCTGTTTTGCTATTTGCAGAAACGTACTCAGTTGTCAACTGAGTACATTTCTGCAAATAGCACTACTCCTACTCGGACAGGTTCAGGTTTCCTGGATCGCAAATTTACCTCATTTGCATAGCTTTCGCCTGCAATTGAGGTAATTTGCATATCCCAGCCCTGTCCATGTAGGACTAGTTTTGAGAGCTCTGTTGCATGCCCCTACTGGCTGTTCCTGGATCGCTCGGCAGACATGTTGGCTGCATGGAGTCTTACCCTACTCTTAGACTCCGTGCAAGCCTTCGTGAATCCGGCCCACTGTCATAAAATCTCTAAATTTGTATTATAGCAATATGCTAAAATCCTGTCTCAAGCTTCAAATGAATATATTGTGAGAACCTAGAGTCAGGTGACCAGATGAGGTCATTCTGCAAGTCATCTTGGATATTATATTTTACAGGAAGTAATCTCAGAGGTTAGAGTATTCTGTTTGGAAGCCTGACTAGAAACACTGCTCACGTATTTCATCTCGCCTTGCCCAAGTAGGTTATTAGGGAACAGTAAATTCTTTTAGAGTCAGTCAGGAATATAGTGAAGCTTAGTTTAGAGATTGTTTTTTTATTTATTTGTATGAGTTTGTCCATCATTGTTGTTTTCAGTATTTTCTATGATTTGAACTCTCTGGTTTACTGTGAATATATATTCAGTAATTTTATTATTAAATATATTTAAAACTTTTATTGTGGCTGATCCTTGTAGAATGTACTTCACCCTAGAGAGTGCATATTTTTATTTGGTGACACTGTGGGCCACTCCAGAAGCCTAGCCATCCTGGTGAACTACTACCATTTGTATTGGTATTAATATTGCACAATATAATGGGACATCCTTTGTTAAGGGCCTTAGAGTATTTGATTGTGAAGTGTCTGGTGGCAGTAGTAACTACCTTATAGTCTGGGCAGAAGGGGGCATAGCTAGTAGACCTGTGCCAGCCTTTCCCAGGTGTGTGTGTGTGTGTGTGTGTGTGTGTGTGTGTGTGTGTGTGTGTGTGTGTGTGTGTGTGTGTATGTGTGTGTGTGTGTGTGTGTGTGTGTGTGTGTGTGTGTGTGTGTGTGTGTGTGTGTGTGTGTGTGTGTGCATGTGTATGTGTGTGTAAATCAAATCTCTGAAAGTGTGTATGTGTTAGCTACTTGGGGCAGGGAAAGAAAGCACTGGATTTTCAGAGAAGGTGCTGGAGAACTTAGCTTGGACATTCGGCTGAGGCCCTAACCCTACAGCTGTACCAGTGGGGACTCTTATTGCGGATCTAGAGGGAGACAGATATAGAGACATCCAGACCCTGGGCTGAGTGTGCTCCCTGTGTGCTCTTAAGGGAAATTGTACTTGATGCAGAGAGGTCTGCATCTGGAAATACTGAGTGTATCCATTTGTATTCCAAGTGCACATCCCTCTCCAGTGTCAGTGGTGAGGATTCAGGCTCCTTGATTACTGGCCTAGTGGTGCCCATCACATATTAATAGCAGTGGTAGGCATCACTCAGTGTTGTATGTGTGGTTGCCCAGGTAGATGATAACATCACATGCAACCTATACTACATGACTGAAAATAATTTGCTTGTAGCACAATTTCCAATAAATAGTTCTCAGGTGTTCTTTGGGAGTTGCAAAATCAAAGCAACTGATTTGGTAAAGAGGATTTGGGTGCAATAATCTATCTAGTAACATTCAATTCCATATGAGAGACCCTAAAGTGAACTAAATGATTAAGTAATCCATTCAGTCAGGATACTTCATTTATTTATTTTATTTTCATTACCATCATTGACCATGATTTTCCATTTTCTACACGAGGTTAGGGTATCACGTCACCTGTCACCATCTTACTCGATTAAGTGCCACTCGCCTACCTCCTTCAACAGTCATGTCAGTCTGTAGCAGGACTTCAGTTATGCAAGCCATCCATTTCTTCATTGAACATCATCATTTCCCCTTGCCTTATTTTTTTTTCTTTCCCAAATCTTCTTCACCAAATCATCTTCTGCTTTCCTGCATGCACACAAACAACTGTAATTTGTTCTATTCTACCATCTCTGCACTTGGAACTACTTTGGCTTTAGCTCTGATGTTGTAATTTCTTTGTCTGGCCCACAGTGTGTATTCTACCACCCATCCCAGGCAATTCACCCTCATTACCACTTGCTTCCTCCACTGCTCTGCCTTCACTGTCCAGGTTTCTGTACCCCACTAAAGTACTGTTTGTACCATTCTTTTGTACCCCTAACTTTGTCTCACACACTACATCTGGCATTCTCTGCCACTTGACTGCAGCATATAAAGATTCTAGATTTGACCTCCTCATTCAGACTTCACTTCTCCTAAACAACCCCTACCAGATACATAAAGCTGTTAACCTGTTCCATTATTTTTACTTCTGGCTCACTTTTCATCTTCTTCTGATTTCCCCCATTTGCTACATTGACAACTGTCTTCTCTGTACTCAGTTTCATCCCATGTACCTTCAGTTTTGCAATGTGTCGACTTATTATTAGTTCTTGTTTAGGATATGCTTATAATTCCAGATTTTCTGCATACAGCAGCATTACTGATCTGTCCTCTCTGACCTGTTTGTTAATTTAGTCCATCACCAGTAGTCACAGTCGAAGCCTGATATACACCCATTCCAGCTGGGAACCCCCCCCCCCTCCCCAAGTCTAAACATTGTTCTGACTTGTCATTGGCTCATTGTATATAGCTGCACTGATTCTACCAAAATTTCCAAGACGTTGAACCATTGAAGGATTGCCCAAGTTATTTATTTTCTAATGCTTTAAGTAAAACATAGATGCAGAAGTTATTTCTTCTAGCTTAGTTTTCATTGTCTTCCAATTTGTTTTGAAGTATTTGTGTTCTCAATATAAATAAATCAGAATGTATTTAATTCAACTAAGCTGATTTGCAGTTCTGACAGTGTATCCTCAATACGTAGGATCTTTTCTTGCACAGTTTTCATTTCTTTCAATCCCATATATTGAGAAATATAACTGGAAATGATCTATTTTTGTAGTGATATCAGTCCAGCCTTCATTACTAATTTAAGGTACATCATGCTGATGTCTATCGACTACCATTCTTCTGAGAAGAATGTGCTTTGGTCCACATGTCTGTAACAAAATTATCAGCAATTTTTGACAGAAAAAGGACACATGTTAAAGTCTGTCATTAAATTCCTTTTTCTGGACATTCTGTTAATCAGATTATCACAGTTTCTTTAAAGAACTAGTACAAAAACTAAAATTGTATTCCAAAAGTATAAATGTAGATGATGAAAAGCAATTGTGAAATGTTACTGCTGATCTTCAAAGGGCATGACCTTGCCTTCTAATGACAGTTTCATCTCCTCTTCTCATTTTACTGGGCACTGACAAATCAAACTGGGAAGACTTTAGTTAGCCTCTATTTCATACATTTTGAGGCTTTTATTACATATTTAAACTGGATTTACAGTGAGCTTTTTTTGATACATTTATTTCTGCATTTTCTGCCTGTTGTCTCATTTTGTATCAAAAGTATGGTTGTTTGTAACATTAACCTGGTTTGGTGCAATATACTTATAGTTGGACTCACGGTAGTAGGAATATTGTGATTTAATATATGGTCTGTTTTCCAATCAAAATGAAGTTAAAAGCATACATTTTCTGGCTTTATTATATAAGTAAGCTACTCTTAAGTCACCTTCATTTTGATCCATTTGTTTCTGCTTTTTCTGCCTTTCTCACATGTCTACACAAAAAGTTAAAGCTGCTTAAACTCTTGCCATAGTAGAACAACACAGTAGTGAGAGTGTTGTGATTTGCTGCATGATCTGTGTCCCTAAGCTTCATTGGTTAAAGTTTTTTTTTTCCTTTTTGATTGGCTTACTGAATTATATTGTCTATATTGCTATAGGACTCACTCAACAGTGGGTAGCATGCACAACAGCTTTATTCTACAGGAAAGCTGCCTAATCAAAATTACATTAGAACTTTAAACCTGCAGCAACTGTGAACTGGGATAAGCATAAATAAGATGCATGCTTTAAGCTGCAGGGGGGGGGTATGCCAAGTATAGCATTAGACCCAGCCCAAGATACTTAATGTACCTCCACACAAGTACATAGTCACCCCAAACTACCTACCCAGCATTTACCAATCTCCCACTTATAGATTCATAGAGTGATAGATTGTCCAAGTCTAACCATTTTTTCCAAAAATAATAATGATGTCCTGTATCCAAACAGGACATTGACAACCATGCATTTATAAACTACCTCTGTCCATAAGAGACATAGGTCCCAGGTCCAGTGCAAATTTCCTATTCCCCATCCACTGGTCTAGGTTCCACTTAACTGAGTAATAGACAAACTCAGCTTCATGTGGATGGGAAACCTGTTCCATAGTAGGGGCATTCTCTAGGACACATATCTGTCTCTCCAGCATGTTCTGTTTCAGTCAAAGACAAAACTCAGGTCCTTAGAGCTTGTATTTCTGGTGCTGTTTGACTTATGCATTAGCAGAAGATTCATAACTGTAAGTCAGTCATAGATCACGCCCAGCAATCCATAGGAGACTGAGTAGAGGGAAAGGGCTTTAAGGTGCACTGCATAAGGCAGGTTTGTTAAACCTCATATTCTATTTGTAAGGAACCCCTGAGGTTGCCCTAGTTGCTGCATATGCATGGTCAGGTACATACAGAAGAGAACATTGGGCTCTATGACTGGTCTGATAAGGGAGGAGTACAGTGAGATGATTACCTCTTTGGACCTAGATGCCATGCCCTTATTTATAAGTTGCACAACATAAAAGGATGCCCTCACCACTGAGTCCACGTGGTGCTCAAAGGTAAGACTACTGTCTATGAGCGTACCCAGATCCCTGAGCACTGGGTCAACTCTGAGGGGTGTATTAGCAACATGGTAATTAGCTGAGATGGTTGACTTCCCAAATGGTACAGTTATTCATTTTTTAGCATTGAGTTTAAGACCATGGCTTTGGCAAAAAAAATTATTCAGAAATAGGCCTTCTTGAAAATGCTAGTGTCTGCAGGGGAATTGGTGATAAGCACAACCCAGCATGCAATCATTTGCAAACCTGGTCAGCCATAAACCTTCATTCAACATTTGCTTCCATTTGAGAGAAATAGATGCCAGAAAGGAGTAGACCCAGTAGCAAGACCTGATAGGCTTTGCTAGTAACTGGCCTCTTGGTGCAGGTGGCCTTACCTATTTTGACCTTCTGCATCCTATCATTGAGCCGGTTGGCTATCCAGTGAGTGGTAAAAGTGTTTATACTTACATTAATGAGCTACTATATAATGCCCAACTGGGTATTGTATCAAATGCCTTGGCCAGGTCAAGATAAGTTGTGTGCACAGTCTTGCCTTCATCCAGTGCTTTGATGACCCTCTAAAAAAAGGCCACAAAATTTAATAGGCATGCCCTTCTTTTAACACAGTCAAACTGTGATGGGTTCAGTGTTTGGAGGTTACCTATGTCCTCATTTATCATGCCCATAATGATTCTTTCCATGACCTTACACATAAGGCTGATCAAACTTATGGTCCTCTAGTTACCTGGATCAGTGTTTTGACATCCTTTGTGCATGGGAATGATTGTAGCTATCTTCCATTCCTTGGGCACAAAACCTGACTGTAGGCTCCAGTTAAAAAGTGATTCAAGAGGAACAAGTAGGTCATGTTTTGCTATTTATTAAACATCTTAGGATGTTATCAGGGTCAACTGATGCACTGTTTTTGGCCTTGGAAAGTGCATTGATGACCTGTTCCCTATTAATATTTGGAGAGTTTGTAGTATGAGTTTTTTTCTTTGGACTATCAGGGGGGTAGCTGAGGAGTAATTTGATTTGAACCTGTCAGTCAAAAGGTAGGCAATGGCCTCCAGTTCAGTGTGGGTGATGCCATTTACAATAAGTCCTGTGCATTGTTGCACATTTCCCTTGAGGTTATGGACATAGCTGTAGAAAGCTTTGTTGTTGTTCTTTGCCTGAGAAGATATTATTTCTTCAAATTTAGCCTTTGAAGTATAAATTAACCCTCCTAGCTGCCTGTTTAGATTGGTTGGGGGCTTTTAGTGCATATAGTTTTGTTCCTTCTATGCTTGGCTAAGATTTTTTTTCTTTTGTTGTATATCTAATTGATATTGTGATTCCACCAGGGTGGTTGTCTTATTCTTAATACAAGTGGGCAAAGCATGCTGTATACAGCTATCAATATGGGTATACAGAGAATTTGTAAATAGCTCAGCATATGCTATGGTGTTTACTGGCTATAAGAGTGTTTGGAGTTTAGCTAATTTGTCATATAGTAGAGTGTAGCCTTGGAATAGGTCTAAAAGGTTTTTGGTTTCACTGGATCTCCGGATATAATTTTTATTTCAAGCAATACTGCCTTATTGTCAGATCTGTCAAGCGAAGATATTACAGTGGGTGAGGAACATTGCCCCCCACCATGTTTATAAGTACAAGGTCAAAGATGTTTGTACTCCTTGTAGGAGAATGGATCATCTGTTTCAGGATGTTGGTATTAACAAAGTTTAGGAATTGTTGAACTTGTGCATTAGAAGTAGTGTAGGATTCCCAATCTATGGAGGGGTAGTTGAGATCCCCCATGAATATCATATCGGGTTGAAAAGTGAGGGACTCTAGTGCATTGAGACAGGAAGTATGGATTTGTTGGGACATAGAGGGGAACCTATAGATTGCAAGGATATGGTACAAGACCCTGTTTATAAGATGAACATGTATGAGTTCCAGTGGGTCATACTCTTTAACTAGTCTGGATGTAAGGTACTAAAACTCCTCTACCTTTAGTTCCCTTTTGTGCAGTAGCTGGTCTAAAGGTGTAAAAGGCATTATAACCTTGCAATGCTGGGGTTCCATCCTTGACTTTAAACCATACAGGAAGTGGATTTTCTTGTTAAGACTTCTAGCAATGAGCAATATCACCTTCATATATTCCTTCATAGGTTCAGTTAAGTTGGGAGTTTTATCAATTTGGCATTGCCTAAAAAGGCACTATGGGGATAGAAAGGGTTTTTGCCAATGTCCATAAGGGGATAAGTGCAGACCATCCCTGGCAAAGCAGCATGGTCTGTCAACCATATTCTCTCAGGCCATCAAATATTGTACCTCTTTGGAGTGACACCAGAAGCTAAGCCATTTGTTAAAATCAATCATTTTCTAAGTAAGGAAAGGGTGGCAGCCAGTTGCTTGTCTGGTCTCAGGGTCCATCATATCATGCATGCATTCAAGTCCCTGAACAGCAAGTATCAGTATGACTTTTGCCTTAATACATGTGAGTATAAATGACTTGAGATGTACTTCCCTGGACTATATGAAAGCAGACATGATAGGACTCTCAAACTGTGTGCACCAGCAGATATGACCCTCACAGTGAGTAGCATCTTACCTTCCCCAAGGATGGTGCCTCAATATGAGAAAAAAATAACTGACTTCAATAACTGGATTAGCCTTTGGTGTCATTCAAAGGGGGATGGGGTACAATATTTTTCAGCCTGGGATGATATGATCAACAGGCAATATTGCTTCATTAGAGATGGTCTGAACCTCTCCTCTGCAGACTTTTGAATGTTTGAGAAAGCATTGCCTAATTCATGCTACCTGTTTTGGACATTGCCAAACAAGTAAACCTACCAAAATAACAAAGCAAGCAAAAGAAAATATGATGGTGCTACTGATGAATGCTAGGAGCCTAAAATGAAATTCCACTCCCTGCAAGCTTTTCTCACATAAGGGATATAAACATCTGTGTAGTGATGGAGACATGGCTTAAAGAGAGTACTCCGAATGTGCAGGGCTATAACACCTTCTACACATTTAAACAAGCTAATATGCAGGAGGGAAAACAAGATGGAGGTGTCTCAGTCTTCATTCAGAAGAGACTTACATCATGGTCTGTAAAGCAGCATGATGCCCTAGAGCTTTTTCATATCCAACTCACCATCAGTAAAATGCCTTACCATATTCTAGCCAGCTACAGAATGTCCTCTATAACCCAGGAATGCCATAGTACTTACTCATATGAACTGGAGTCATTCAGTATTAAACCAAATACCATCCTCCTGGGCAATTTTAACTACCCAACAATAGACTTGGAAACATATACCACTGTTAGTGTGAAAGCCCAAATATTCGTTGACTTTGTAAACACAAATACTCTGCACCAGCTAGTCAGAGTACCCACTAGGGAAAACAATATGACTGACTTTGTCGTCATAAATATGGCAAAATGATGCTCCTCCCCCTATGTAACATCATCACGCTCATTGTCCAACCACAAATCATTCTCCTTTGAGAATGCATACTTCCTACTAATACATGATACACTGGCTGCAGGTAAGCCAGAAGACATTCCCAAGCGCATGCTGTGGTGTTTGATTGCCTGTCCAGATTTCAACTTATGGGAGGGAGAAGATCTGTCAGGTCCTGACTGTTACCTATACTGGGCAACAAATGAACTGATGAGTTCTCCTGTATGACAGGAAATGAATGAGCTGTAGGGGTCTCACCCTGACATGGGTGTGAGTTAGCTAGGGAGGCATGATGGTTGACGATGTGGAAATATGCAGAACAGCTGATAAGGACTAACCTAAACTGGATTTCCTAATATAGTCCCTGAATTCCTGACTGCTAGGAAAAGCACCTGAGAGATAGCCAGTGTATGTTTGTAGATATACATAATGTACTGTTCATATCAATGTCATAATGAGCTAAGGCCTACAGTAAATAATACAATATGACTAATGATATATGTTATACCATTTCCAAAAAGGATTCAAAGTAAGTCAATGAACCTCCTATAATGGCACCTTGAATAATCAGAAAAATAAAGTTCTTAAAAGAGACTGTAATTTTCCTGAAGAACACAAACTGAAGTATTTTTGAAAGGATGCAAATCACCATGCAGCCCCCACAGCCCTGCTTTTCTAAATGTAATAACTCAATCATTGGGTATAGTTGTAAAACTTTCATCATTTCCAAAGTTTCAGAATTTTGAATTAGTATTACTGATATATGAATTGAAATGAATTTGAATATTTAGTTGACTGCTGCAGTTTCTGTCAAGGTTGCTTTGATATGTCCAAGTATCCATTCTGAAGTATGTGTCTGTCAGTTTTCTAGTTGTTATTCCCTCCATCCTAGGTTCTTCTGTCCTTCTGGACTGGTTATCTGAATCCTGTCTTTATAAATATAAGACAATGATATGACTCCTGTAACAGGCTGAGCACACTGATGATCATTGTGACTTTATACAGTACAGAGCAAGTTGCTGGGTAAGCAGTATTCCCTTCTGTGCATAAACCACAAAGCCATTATGTCCTGAATGCTGTATTAGATTGTCAGATACTGTGTATTAGATTTATCACCATAATTTAAGTGAAGATTGTACTTAACAACAGCCTGCCACAGTTCCTTGTAACCTGCAGAAGTAATGAAATGTCATTCCATCTTAATAAGGCCTTTTAACTGACAACAGCAGCATAGATTTGAAGGAGTGATTAAACCACTTTTGCAATGACATTGCTGTTATTTTGCTTGGCTGGTTGCTGAAGAGTGGAATAAAGCATAGGATAAGTGAGCAGCTATGTAGGGCACTAAGGAAGGCACAGCACCAAAGGTAAGGGCCAGGTGTAATTATTTATTTATTTATTTATGTATCTATTATTTTTGCCTACCGGCAAAGTCCAACTGGGTGGAAACCCCCTTTTCATTGGAGACCTGTGGAGAAAAGTTCTACAAGACACAGAGAGAAAGTAACATACATGCATGCATGCATGCACACATAGTTTGATGAATCATTTTAGACTGCAATAATTGTTTGAGTATACAGTAGTGAGAAAAACAAAAACATTGACAAAATGCATATGAGTCATCAGCCCACAAATATAATCATGATACTGCCAATACAGCGATATGAAAAATCATTCAAAGGTAGATTAGAATAAGTGTTGAGACAAAGGTTAGACCTATAGTATTTTAAAATAGTAAAACAGTGGCAAAGTAAACTTTCTTACCACTATAAAGTTGAGGAGAGTATGATATAATGTATGTAGTAAAGTAGATGTAATAGTACAGGATAAGATAGAAGATTACTGTATTCCTACACAGTGATCATGTGACAAGCTCCATTTTTGAAAGTTTATGAAGTACAACAGGAAAAAATGCACAACTAAACATAAATGGAAGTAATAGACTTGAAAATGTGGCTTTCAGTAATTAAGGACCACTTGTGAAACTAGAATCGTGAAATATGTGTCTTTTAGTAATTAAGGACAGCTTGTGAAATGAGGATTATACAAACTGCTAGTTCTTACTTTTCAAAAGCACTATGTTAGCTGTCATCTCTGCATTTTCAGCTTTATGCTGATGCTTTCAGTGGATGTCTTCTGAACATACAAGATAACCAGACTCTAAAGAAGTTTATTTGTTCAGGGACTAGAAACAGGCAAAGGTGCATGCTTGTGCTGGGGATGGAGTCATACAAAATTACACTAAATAATGTTCCTTTCTTTAAAACAGGCAGCTAATGGCATTTGGTTGGAATACAATGTTCTATTGCAATTTTATTAACAAAACAAAAAATGAAACTAAAAATCATGGGATTGAACTAGGTTACTAGGAATAATGTGACCTTTAATACAACTGAAGTTAGGCATGGAAGGGGATATAATATTTCTGCAATTATTTAAGTAATATCATGGTAAAATATTTGGCAAAGGACATTATGACATTAGAGGATAATCTCTAAATATCATAACATGTAACTACTTCACCAAGCTCTGTATACTATCTAATGTCTCCTGCCTTTAATTGTGTCTGACCATGTGAATTATGTATCCCTATTTGGGAACACCACAAACCATTGTAGATAATCACTTTGTTTTTATACTTTGTTGTATACTTTCAAATGTTATCTGTGTAATTTTGTCTATTTGGAGCTTTTCTCCCCAGGCCTCCACTGAAAATGGGCATATAGCCAGTCGGACTATCCCGGTAAACAAATGTAAAATAAATAAATAAATGTGAGTACACAGGATCCCATTTGTATATTGTCTTTTTGAATCTCTGTCTACAGACTTTTTTTGTAGCTTTGAAGTTTCCAAAATTCCTCCAGCTCCTTGAAAATTTCTGTGGGAAGTTCCCCAATGCCCTGGGCAAATCCCCCCTTGTAGTATAAATACCACCTCGGGTCTCCCCTAAAAATAAGCCACTAGCCCAGTGGGACTAACCTGATCAACAAAGGATAAATAAGGAATAAATAAATTAGTTCCCAGACCTCCTTTGATAATCTAAATACAGTAATTTCACTCTATTAACTTCCTTGTCATCAAACTCACTGTCTGGGTAGAATGAACATTATTTCAGTTGTAACTCATTGTATCACCACCAGGGATTCCAGCAAACTTTTATTTCTCTGGCATCTCTTTATTACACCAGAACAGTAGCTGACCAAAGTAGTTTAGTAGTTTCCTTCCAGTGACCAAAGCCTTATGGTTTGATGGCCATTATAAAGGTCTGTCATCCTCTGCTTTTAAATGGATGAGCTCATGCCCTACACGTGATTCTGTCCTGTGTCCCAAGCTTCTCTCAGCAACATTCCTTCTGAACTGAGCTATCTTGCCACCTCTGTAGTTGCCTTGCTTTTTCACAGCTTTGTTCCAATCAATCATTTTAGCTGTAAAAATGCCCATCCCACTTCAAATGCACAACGTTTATCATCACAACCACCAATGTAGAGGCTGACAACCAAACATCAACCATGACATTTGACATCCAACAGAAACAAACCTTCTTCTTTCCCTTTGAAATGCTTTGATGTGTGTGTGTTGACAGCAAGGTCACATTCTCTGCCCTTCTAACTGCTATTCTTCATTTTCAGTTTCTGCTTTAACAACTTATTATTTCTAATAAAGATTATAAAACAGGAGAGACATGTCAAAGCTTCAGATTTAAACCAGCACACTCTGAAAAACTGCTAGTATGATAATTTAATGGTAAACGTGTTAAGCTTTGATGGAAGTGTATCACACAGAACTGGGTTTGATGTTTCCAAGTTCTACTCATCATATTATATAACTGTGAGGAAGTCACTGAATAAGAAAGTTCACCTTAGTTTCATTTGAAAATGGGAAGTTATGTCTGATCAGACTTCTGCACAAAATAAGAAGTAAAAAAAAAAACATTTTGCGGATGATGATTGTGTTCAAATGCTACCTAAATTAGCCCACGTACACCATAAAATGTTTTTCTTTCTCAGTCACATGTCCCTGTCTTCATAGTGACATCTGGAAAATATCTGACCTAAATGTCTTTCCTACCAGTTTTTATATAAAAACTTTACCCTATCTAAACTAACTAAATGACTGCTTATCAGAAAGAGTACAAGAATTACAAGAAAAAGAAAACATGTAACTGCAGATGGTGCAAAGAAATCACAGATACTCACAGCCAGATTAGATTGCCACTGGCAATCTTTTCCGTCTTCGATGCCATAACTGCATTTTATGTGCTAAAGTTAAAAAATGAGTTCTTGATTCAACAAGGCAGTTTCAAAAGGGTAATTTGACTTGAGGGCAAAACCTAATTGAAACAAAGTAACTAAAAGATTTTCTTAACAACTTTGTCTGTCATTGCCTTTTGCCCTATCCATACCATTCTAACAGGTGTTGCCTATTGAAACAAGCTCGTCCGGTGTGGAAGATAATCTTGTGAGTAGCTGACAGTCTTCCTGACAGGTTGTTATTAACATGTCACTCCACCTGCAAATCAGTGAGTTCCATGTCAACCGACTGTTAGCTAACCATTAATCAGCAGGATAGGTGGAGCCCACAGAATGTACCAAGAGGTACATTTGTACAATAAATGAAGAAAGCTTGGCCAGAGAAGTTTAAAACTTGCACATTCCCTACAAAAATATGTAAGCAACAGGTCTGGGCATTTGTCTGTATTACTTACTTGATGGCACAACTGTCTCTACAGCTTGTATAAACGTCATACATAATTTACCACAGTTTCTTAAGAGAATTTCCGAGGTTATAAATGACAGTGATGATCCTGTAATAATATCATTTTTTTAAATAATTTGTTCATTTCATTATGAAGATCTTTTTTTTCTTTTTCTTTTGCATATAACTATATCAGATGTCAGTTAGATGCTGCATTGATTGTTTAATCAGCACCTAGAGGTCACTGACACTAAAGACAGTTCTATGCTGTTGTGTGCGCATGGTTCTTAAAAAGTCTAGTTTTAGGAGCAGCTATGTGGTTGAAATAAGTGCTTAGGGTCACAATACTTGTATGTACAGACTATGGGAAACATTTCCAGATCTCCTGAGTGAAGGCTTTAAGATCTAAATACATATTTTTTTTTTCATTTGGTTGAATATGTAGACACAGTGAGTGATCACACTGCCTTTGCCAGGGAGTATCCAAGATGATATTTACATAATGTTGGTTTATTGACTTTCAAATGTTCACCTAGCTCAAAGGCACACTATCCCTCAAGGTATCAATGACACTGTTCTATGTGCAGTAGAAGAAAGACATTAGGAAACTTTCACTTTACTAACAGTCCCATGATGACAAAACTGTAGACAAAGAGTAGCCAGGTATGAGAAGATGTTGAAAAATATATACATATATATATATATATATATATATATATATATATATATATATATATATATATATATATATATATCTTACAGCATAATCCAAATGCAGAAATACTAAAGCAATATCTGTACACACCTGTAAAAAAAGGGGCTTAAGATCTGTCCTTCAGATAAGATGTTAAACCGAGACTCCATCTGCTTGAGTTGGTAGCTCAGGTGGATATAAAAGATTCCATGGCACCTCTCAAAAAGAGTGGAAGAAGTTCCCCAGTGCCCTGGCCAAGTTTCCCCTAGTAGTAGTATAAATACCACCACTGGTCTGCCCGGAAAAGAGTCTACTAGCCTAGTAGGATTAATCTGGACAACAAAGGATAAACAAATAAATAAAATAAAAAACTGTATGTGCATAAAAAGATGGTGGTACAAGGGCAAGCAGTTATTTTAACGAAGAAAGAGCATTCGAAGTAAATATTAATGCCTTGGAAGTAGTGTAGATAAGAATTAGTACATGTGAGTGTCATGACATCAGAATTATAGCTGCCAGGAAGGGATTAGAATACACCATGTAGAGAAGAGAGGAAACTACATACCAAGTAAACTGTACAGGTTGTAGATAGGCTACACAGCTCAGTAAGTGACTATCATTATAATTTTATTAGGAGCATAGCAGTTTAACACCTGCCCTGGATGTCACATGATATCATTATCACCTGTTTTTCAGATAAAAACTTAGAATTTGGTAGCACGTAAGAACAACATGATGGACCTAGCTCAGTAACTGTTAATGCTAATTGCTCACACACATGTTCGTGCACTGAGTTTCCCTTGGAGTTACACACAGGGATTAGCAGTGCTCTCCTCATTCTATTTCGAACTGCATGCTTCCAGGATGCTCACTGAACTTAACAGATACAATGACAAGTAATGACTACCTAAAGCTTGTGTACCAGAGTGCAGAAAATGGTCTTTTATCCAAGATGTAGAGAGGTGTGAAACTGTGAATAACTAGCTTTTCATCAAAAAGGAAAGAGAATTATTTCAATTTTACTTAAATATTTAAATTGCACTTAAAGTGATCTGTGTGGTGATACTTCTTTGTGCTTTTCTGGGGTTTTCTTTAAGGTTTTTGCAAAAAAAAAAAAAAAAAAAACGTATGTGTTTGAATGTTTTTGTTTGTTCTGAGACCTTCATCTTGTATGTTAATTTGCAGATTTGCAGTTGTGGGAAGATTGTGTTTGTACATTATTCCGCACTTCTATTTCCACAAATATAATTACTTGTAAAAACAATCTATTTGTATTTTAAACCCTGCTGGACCATAGTCTTGTACTTTAATTCAGTTATTACATGTGAGTGTCATGACATCAGTTACAGCTAGCAGGAAGGGATTACCACACTAGATCACTTATATTGCACCTATGTAATACCTTTCAGCTCTCTGGGAACTTTCACCCCAATCCAGGTTCCCACATCAACTCATCTACGTCCATCAACACTACACACAAACTCCTGCAAACACCTAACACAAATCTCAAAACTCTCTCCTTTTACTCCATTAACATCCACAGAATTCTTAAAAAGGCATCAGAATTTCACTCCTGAATAGCCCAGTACTCCCCCAACATAATCTCACTATCTGAAATTTGGCTCAAACCACATAACACAGAGAATACATTTCTCCCCCCAGCTACAACATCTTACACCTTCACAGAGCACAGAAAAAAGGTGGAGGAGTGGCTATTATGTATTCAGACCTCCTAACCATAGTCACTCTAACCACTCCACCTCCCTCATTTCACCCTGCCAAACAGATCATTGCTAATTGTAAACTAAACAGCAAAACAGGTTGTATACTCTATAATTACAACCCTGCCACATCTTGGAACAAACTACCCCTGGAAATTAGGTCACTTAACCACTCTAAACAATTCAAAACTGCCACTCGTGAATACCTAAAGAAAAACTGGTCTTGCCACTGCACTCATCCCCCATGACCCTCTTTTTTTTTAGTATCCCACACCCCTCTCTCTCCTCTGCCCATCTAACCTACACCCTCCCACTACTTCCTCTCACACCCCTTCTTCCTTTCTGATCTTCCACCTGCACTGTCCTCTAACAGCTTCCTTTTATCTATTATTTTCCCTGATGCCAACCTCCCTTCTCTCATCTTTCCTCTTCAGGATTTTTTTTCTCCTATTTCTCTCCATATTACTTAATGGTAATTTATTATAAACACATGCTATTCTGATGATTTTTTAGACAATCCTTGTCACCTGCTACTGTCTCTCCTCTTATCTCTTACCAGTTCATACCATGTTTATTACCACAAACCCCCTCTATATACCTCTGATCGTATATCTTAAGTTTATTCTATGCTGGTTTACTGAGTCCATCCTAGATGTGCATTTCCGTTTCAAAATGTTTTGCCTCACAAAAGTGCTTTTTGGTTTCTCTACATCACTTTCTAGCATTGAAATATTATATAGATGTTTTTGAAACTTTTTGTGTACTCCTGAATGTATAATTCTTTTTTATGTGTATGTAACTGAAATGTATTTTTAAGTTTTTGTATCTGATGTATAATTTTCTCTCACCTTGGAGCATTTCTCCCTGGGTCTTTGCTGAAAATCAGCCACTAGCTCAGGCAGACAAATCCAGTCAGCAAATGTAAAATAAAATAAATAAATAAATAAACAAGTGCAAAACCCTAACAATAGTTGCTATTTGTATACCCCCTGGAGACAACATACCCTTACTAGAGGCTGACAAAACTATCATACTAGGACACGTTAATATCAATTGGCTTGATGTCTCCTCTAACTCCTCCACCACTAGAATCCACCTCGTTGGTTACACCCAGCTTATCTCTTCTCCCACTTTTTTCACAAACCTACAAACTCCAGCTCCATCCTTACTGGATTCTTGTCTCTCATCCTAACCTCTGTCATTACCCTGAATCCTTGGCAAACTCAATAAGTGGTCACACCCCCATATGAGTCCAAAGATCCTCCCCTCACCTCCCTAGACCTCACAAATTTAAAGAATGCCATAAGTTAACCAACTTCAACCCTAAGCCTTTCAACATCCATCTCTCTGCTATTGACTGGTCCTTCCTCTTAGACCTCTCCTTAGACAAAGCCATTCTCCAATTCAACTCCATCTTTTTAAACACTTTAAACTCCCTAGCAGCCCCCAGTACTCTCAAAGTCAAATCTTGATGTTCACAGTGGCTCACTAGATCAACCCGTTCTATAAGCCAAAACAGAGATTCTGCATGGAAACTCTGGACAAAAACAAAATCACTCGCTCATTTCCAAAAATATAGGGAACTCTGCAACCTGGCAAAAGAACACATAAACATTGACAAGAAAAACTTCTACAATATTTCCCTAACCTCACAATCTAGAAACCCCCCAAAATTTGGGAATTCTGTCAACCAAATTCTCCACTTGGTAACCCTTCTACACCCAATCCCTACCCCAATAACTCCCCCAATAAACTGTTACAGTCTTCAATACCTGCTTCATTGATACCATCAGCAAACTTATGCTAACATCCAACACAACAAATCACTCACCTCCCACCATCCCCTACTACAAAACTGCCCTTTCTCACTTAATCCCATCCCCACTGGCTATATTAAAAACCTTCTTCTCAAACTTAAAATATGTTCTCCATCAGCTGACAACTTGCCATCTCTCTTCCTAAAGGCTGCCACCAGCTCCATAGCACTCTAAGTTTCCATCCTCATTAACCGCTCAATCCGTGAATCCACTGTCCCAACTATTTGGAAGAAATTCCACACCATACCTATCCACAAAAGTGAAAACTCCGTTGAACTTTCTATCACTCTATTGCCATACTCTCTCCCCTCTCCAAAATTCTTGAGCACAGTGTCATAAACAAATTACTTCTTATCTCACTCAAGGAAGCCTCATCAGCCATACCCAGCATGGCTTGCACCCCCATCACAGTACGACTACTTTTCTCATTTCCTTTACTAACACCATCTCCCAAGCCAGACACAATAATAAGCTAGTGTCCTGCCTCTTCTTAGATCTCTCCAAAGCCTTCAACACTGTCTCCCACCCCATCCTCCTCTCCAAACTTGCTCAACTAAACCTCTCCCCCACAACAATCGTTTGGTTTGCAAGCTACCTCTCTAACAGACAGCAATCTAGCAAATGGCTCTCTACTCAATCTCCCTTTCTCCCCATAAAAATAGGAGTCCCACAAGGCTCTATTCTCGCCCCCCCCCCATTTAACATTTTCACTAACCAGTTTTACACTTCCTGTCCTCAGTCATCCCTCATACAATATGCAAAAGACTCTAATATCATCACCATTGCAGACAACACTTCTGACCTGCTCACCCTAACTCAAACCTCTTTTAACCTCACTGGATCTTGGCTTACTTTCAACCAACTCATGCTGAACCATAAAAAGACACAGCTCCTCCTATTCCTACTCAAATCTCTCAACCATCTGAAATCCTTTTTCACCATCTCTTCCCTTAATAATACCACTATCTCAACGGAACCCCACACAATGCTCATTGGAGTAATGATCAACTTAAATTTGACCTCCATTTACAGCACTTTATAAAGAAACCCCACCAAAAACTTGATGTGCTTTATAGAAACCAAAGGTTCTTCACCCCAACTCCAGAATATCAATTACCTAGGCTTATCTTCTCCCTAAACTCTCCTACTGCTGTCAGATCTTTACTAACTTGCAGTCCTGTTATCCACACTTGAAATCATGTACAATAAAGTAGCTCAATTTCTAGTTAAAAATGCCACCAAAATCACTCCACTGCCTTGCTGTACAAAGAGATGGTTAGAGTTTCCTAACCAACTCTTACTTACTCAAATTCTCATCATGCACTTTATCCTAAACAAGCCATCCTCATGCCCAAGAATATCCTGTCTTGTCTCCCTCTATAACCCACTTTGCTCCCTCAGAAGCTCAGACCAATGTCTCTTTCAGATTCATAAACCCAAAAAGTCATTAGGACAAAATCTCTATAGCTACAATCCTGCTCTAGCATGGAATAAGCTTCCCATGCCCCTCTGAAATATCACCCATGCACACAAATTTAAGACATCTCTCAGAAATCACCTAATCAGCGCTGGGAAATGTAATTGCAAACACCCCACCTAAATCTTCCCTTCCCTCATTCCTCCTTCACTACCCCCCCACCCCATTTTCCCTTACCACTTCTTCCTTTCCCATATATATGTGACCCATTCTTATTTCCTGAGCATTACAACTATTATTAAAAACTGCTCCCTGAACCCTTCAAAGTCTTACCCCATGTATTATGATAGTAAGTTTTTCTCTCTTATATCTATCTTACCCTCCCCCTTTCACACTGTTGCCTGTCAAACTTCTATGAATCTTGGATTACTAACACTTGACTTTCAATAACATTTCTTCTGCTATTTGCCAGTTTGCCCTAACTAACCTCTTCAATACTCACTTCTAACTTGCAGAGTTCTCTAACATGTTCTACCACTGTTCACCTGTTTAAATTTTGTATATAGTTTTTCTGCAATTATTTTGATTTTACTTTACTTTCAAAAGCTGTACTATGAATGTTTTACTTGCAAATTTAAACTGTGAATTTCTGTATTACTTGTATATTTTGTACTGTGGAGCATTTCTCCCCAGGCCTCCTCTGAAAAAGGGCAACCTCAGACTATCTAACCCGGTCAACAAATTTCAAATAAATAAATAAATACATTGGAATATACTATCTAGAGAAGACAGAAAACTACATAGCAGTGTATTACTGTCAGATGAACCTTAGGCATTTATTACTGTATTTTTTCCATAAACAGTGTTATTGATAAATTTCTGCATAGTCTGTTTCCTTAAACTGTAGTAGAAGTTCAATAGCAAGATAATTGTCTCTGCTCTAGTTTGTGCTTTAATGCTTTTATATTTATCTGCTTAAAGTTACATTCTGTGTCTGCCCCATCCCCCACTAACACATGAATTTAAAGTTTCTGAAACAGGTCCAGTATTGACTTTACTTGATTGGATGCCTCTCTAGCTAGCCTTCTTGTTCCTGTCTAGCTAGTCTGCTTGAAATTTTTATCAACTATCCCAGCCTTTTGATGTGGTGGTTTTATAAGGCTGTGTCTATGGCTTCTACCCCTTTTGGTAATCTGATTTCCAAAGTCTCTCCCTCCCCTCTTCCATTGCTGCTGTCTATTGTATAAGCTATTTATGTATTCTTCCACCCCCATTGTTAATCATAGATCCATAATACTGAGTGCCTACCCAGCAAACTAGCATTGCTCCTGAGTATACCTCCTTTACTACATAATGTCTCCTGTTCATTTTCCTAGAGGTCAGCAAAGCTTGGAGTCCTAGCCTACATTCCAGAAGTGTTTACTTGTACCTAGTGCCATCCTGGCAAACCTAAGTACCTTCGATTGCTGAATCACAGCTGCTTAAGGTATGCTGACTGATCCTGCTGTTTCCTGCTTTTCACTGTTTTTATTTTTTTGTAAAGAAATTGCTCTTCCTCTCACTGTTACTGCTGTAAGACTGTCTTGAAATCACCTTCAGCAAGGGATTTCCCACCAGCTTTTTAATTGGTTTGTGGTAGCATTGCATGTGTAGGTCTCTTCTACCATGTTTTTACATTAGGACTGTGTTTATTCAGCCTGTGGTAGGAGGAGTTTCCTGCTCTATTTGAGTTAGGAAATACACAAAATGACTTGTAGTGCAGTCATTTCATTGATCAAAAGACTATTTAGTGAGTTTTCTTTTTTTTCTGTGCCGCTATAACTTTTGCAGATTTGTGTAGGTTAGTATCGGCCTGTACAGTAAAAAAACATAACAATCAAATTTTCCCTGTAGAACAGTACATAAAACTGTACCCTGTAAAGCAACAATATGGAGTAAATATTTTGTGCCCAACAGGAGCAGTTAGTGGAGAATCGAGTAGCAATACCTAAAGATGTAGTAGAATTTAGTACTGTATAAATATTAAATTTACTAGAATTTTGTAGCATAATCTACTCCAATAAAGCACCATTATTAGTCTATACCAACAAAGCGCCCATAATAGCTATCTAACCTCAAAACACCACCCTCTTGTAGCTCAAAAACCAAAAAGAGTGCAAACATGGGTGATTAATGACTAGAACTAGCAGAAAGCACAAAGTCCAGGCAAGGCTGCAAGTACGAAAACAATAAAATATATGTTGTTAAGCAAATAATACTTTTGCCTCGAAACCTGTGTGGGACTTCCTCAGAACAAAGTGTATTAAAATCTCAAGCAACAGGAAGTAGCCAAGCTCCAACTGTTCAGCAAAAAATGGTTTAATATATAAAAGCACACAAAGCTTTCAAGTCGCAAGGCTCTTCATCAGTGTTACATTTCAAATAAAAAACACTCAATATTTATAATTAGTTCCAGCCTATCAAATTCAAATACACAATCACATGATTAAGTATATATATATATATGTAGAAATACACAAGTAGCTCCTCGATATATACAAAAACTCTTCGTAGTGTCCCAGGAACAAATGCAGCAAGCAAACGACAACAGTTGAGAATGTAAGATTAAATAACTGCTTCACAAAGCTTCGTAGTCAAAAGTTTAAATAATCCAGCGAATTTAATTTAGAAAATACATACAAACAAAACGTAAGCGCTTTCACGATCTCATATCGCTTCATCAGACGTAACGTAATGTAGCGCCTTACGCTTTGTTTGTATGTATTTTCTAAATTAAATTCGCTGGATTATTTAAACTTTGACTACTAAGCTTTGTGAAGCAGTTTAATCTTACATTCTCAACTGTTGTCGCTATTGCTGCATTTGTTCCTGGGACACTACGAAGAGTTTTTGTATATATATATATATATATATATATATATATATATATATATATATAAATATAAAGAAACATACAAAAGCATTCACAAATCAGACATTTGTCTATCTTTTAGAAGTGGTTTTATAGTATTCTTTACATTCAGGCCAGGATATCTATCTGCTCTGAAGTAATTAATCCACTTATACTCATAAAGTTCAGTCTTATTTATTATGTCACCCCCTCAGTTACCTAAAGTGATCTTTTGTAGAACTCTAAATTTAAAAGTATGACGCTTCCATTCAAAGCTGCCAATCAAATTAACAGCTACACAGAGAGAACAGAGCCAAACGAGAGGGAAAAGCAAGAACAGAGGTCGGAAGTTTGCAACAACCACATGAACACAGATGGGACCAGGACGGATGAACTATACATAGCTGAGGCCCATTATGAGAAGCCAAACCAAGACCTGAGCCCTTTGCATACTAATGTACTTAATTTATCTAGTATTAATTTAAATGAGTTTGAAATAAATGTACTAAGTAAAGGACTGTCTTTTGTACCATCTGTTAATGCAAATTTGAATGACGCTCTGTCTGAGTTAAGACTCTTTGTAAGGAATATTGATTTGAAACTCACTTTTAAAGTAGATATGCCAAATATTGTTGGGGGTTTATGAAGAAAAAGTACTTTTATTCCTAATGGTACACCTACTACAAAAGAATTTTACAATATGTGCGGAAATGAGTTATATAAAATATTCTTTCAGACTAATAAGAATAAATTTTATAATCTTAGTTATTTAGAAAGAAAAGCCTTTTTTGAACTTTCCAGTAGGAAATATGTTATCATAAAACCTGCAGATGAGGGTGGAAAAGTGGTCTTAATGAATGTTATTGACTATAATGACTGGATGTATAAATTATTACTTGAAGTTAATACTTTTAAGATTTCTTTGACAGATTTGAGTGATGTTATTTATCGTGCAAAATCTTTTTTGTATGAACTACTAAGGGAAGGTTCAATTATACCTGATTTGTATAACCATTTATATACTGCTAATCCGGTTGTTCCATTCATATATGGCCTCCCAAAAATACATGGGAGCCTATCTGTACCGCCTATGAGACCTATTGTCTCTGGTGGGAGATGGATTACTACCCCCCTTTCAAAGTATTTAGAGAACAAACTTCATGGTGTATTGCAATATAGCAGTAGCTATATAAAGGATACCAATGACTTTCTTAGTAGTTTACATAAATGGCTTAATGAGAATAAGAATTTTGATATCAGTAGTTTATTTTTGGTTACACTTCATGTAAAATCACTTTTTACTGTGATCCCAAATGAGTTAGGTATCCAATATGTAAGAGAGTTTTTAATTAAACATAGTTCTTTTCCCTCTACTAAAGTTTATACTATATGTGCAATGTTAGATGTTATACTGAATAATAACATCTTTATGTTTAATAATGAATATTTTTATCAAATATTAGGGGTAGCAATGGGAGCACCAGTAGTAAATAGTTATGCTAATTTTGTACTTTTTAGATAGGAGGAGCTTTTTACATATGAGAATTTAAATGGTGAAGTTAAGTATTATAATGATAATTTAAAATTTTATAAGTGTTTTGTTGATGACACCTTTTTATTATGGGCAGATGATATAGATTCCCTACATACTTTTGTTAACTATTTACGAGCAACTACAGATTTTTTGAAATTTGACTTGTCATTTTCTAAAAAAAATTATACATTTTCTTCATATTAAGATAGAAATTATTAATGACAAGTTTGAGACTTTGATTTATAAGAAAAATGTACAAACTACTAGGTATGTACATCAGACAAGTATGCACCCCAGGCATGCCTATAATAGTGTTGCGAGAAGCCAGGTCTTACGAGCTACTCGACTCAACACTGGTGAACATGGGTTCATGACAGAAATGGATAAGATATCAAAAGACTTTTATATCAGAGGGTATACGAAAGAAATGATTGACTGTAATAGACAGATAGTTATAACTCAGAGAAATTATATTGCAAAACCTTTTCTGTTGAGTACTGAGATAAGCACTGGGGTAGATAATAATAATAGAACTGGTGAACCTAAAAATATCAAATATATTATGAAGTATAATAGACGTACATTTCAAATTTAGGATATAATTAGGAAGAACTGGGGAATATTAGAATCAGATCCTGAAGTAAAGAAAGTAGTGGGGGAGTCACTACAATTTACATTTAAAAGAGAAGAATCTTAAAACAGTATCTATGCTATAAATAATTAGGTGGAAATCAGCATATTTTAGTTAATAAGAAAACTACCATGTTATAATTGTTCCTTTTGCAAATATATAAATAAGTGTAATGATTTTGTGCATCCTATTTCAAATAAGACTTTTTATTTCAGTACCTTTGCAACATGTATTACTGAAAATGTAGTTTATCTTGCTAATTGTGATAAATGTAGCTGTATCTATATAGGTAAAATAAATCAGAAACTAAAAGATCGGATAGCTTCACATCTCTCAGTGGTCAGGAGAAAAATAGATACTAATGCACTAGCAAGACATATTATGCATAGTGGCGAAGATCATACTTTTAACTGTAGAGTTCTACAAAAGATCACTTTAGGTAACCAAGGGGGTGACAAATAAGACTGAACTTTCTGAGTATAAGTGGATTAATTACTTCAGAGTGGATAGATATCATGGCCTGAATGTAAAGAATACTATAAAACCACTTCTAAAAGATACACAAATGTCTGATTTGTGAATGCTTTTGCATGTTTCTTTATATATTTTATATATATATTTATATATATACATATATACTTAATTAATCATGTGATTGTGTATTTGAATTTGATAGGCTGGAACTAATTATAAATATTGAATGTTTTTTATTTGAAATGTAACACTGATGAAGAGTTTTGCGACTTGAAAGCTTTGTGTGCTTTCATATATTAAGCCATTGTTTGCTGAACGGTTGGACCTTAGCTACTTCCTTTTGCTCGTTTTACTGTTTGCTGCTGGGTTCATTTGGTTACCTTACTACCTTTTTTTCTGTGTAAAATTGCCTTCTCATTTAAAAAGGAAACATACGAAACATATGACCGCAGATGGCCAATGGTTAAAAAGACAAGTAATATAGAACATTAAAGAAAACAATTTAAAGAAATCCATTTAGTATTACATGCCCATGTTCTGTATCAATTACAATGTACAAGTTACTAAATTAACTGCGCTTTTCATATCTCAAGGAAGTAATGATGCAGTAGATAAAAAAACGGATCAACTGTAAGTATAAAAAAACTCTAGACAAATACTTTATAAAAATAAATTGATCACTGCAACAAAATATCTGAAATGCCTGTTTGGATTTCCCTCCATTCCCCAACTAACTGGTATGTTCTTAGGGATCACTTGCCTGTGTACTATGGACAGCCCCTACAGGAGGTTTAAAGTGCTGCTCAGTGAAAACTACAGCTTGTTTGAATCTTTATTTATATATAGACACACACACACACACACACACACACACACACACACACACACACACACACACACACGCACACACAATGTATAGAGTGTTGTGTAGTATATATCCAGGTGCAAACTGATTCTGTATTCTATATCTAAGTGTTTATTTAATTTTATTATATATTAATATGTAAATGTAGTTTTTACATTTAGTTTTTTTTTTTTTTTTACATTTTTTGCCAATCCTTATTCTGTATTCCAGCTCATAAACTTCTACTTCACTCCAATCACTCCTAACTAATGTATTCTGAGTACTATGCCCTGTGGCTGGGTCTTCCTCTGCTGTAGACAGATTGGGAAGAGATGTCAAAACATAGAGTGGGCCTTCTTATAGCATACATCTCTGTCACTTATCTGGGGAGACTTTTGTGATGTCCTAACTGGATGTATCTGCTAATGTCCTGTGCATTACTACATGTAGAGTTAGCTCCAGCCCTGCCCTCTAATGTTAATTTTTAATGTCAGTCTTCCTTGCAGATAACGCACACCCCATCAGTGGGAGAGTGCAAGGTTGCAGACAGATATTTATTTAATGACATTTCATTACCTGGAAAATCCTACTGAGTAGGAGCCCATTTTTCAGTGGACACCTGAGGAGAAATGCTCCAAAGTATTACAAAGCATTTTAAGAGCAATCATCTTGCAGTCTTCAAAAAATATATAAAAACATCTGCGGATTAAATAATTATACCAGATTAGATATAATATGAAACCATTGGTCAAGTATACATACAAGTTACATGATGATGGTTTAATAATTAGAGAAAGTGAAGCCAGTTTATGCAGAATTTAAAGGTAAGTTAGTATAATGCAAACAGGAATTGTATTATGAAGTGAGAGAAAGGCAGGCATATGGTATATTTAGAGAGGAAGCTTGGGGAGAGAAATTGATAGAAGTAAAGAAATGAATGAAGAAGGAAGAGTAAGGAGATATAAGGAATGAAAAGGTATTTGTCCACATTTTGGGATATAATTTATCCTGGTGTTGAGCAAGAACAGAGCCATGTTTTGGCTAGAAATTCTATCAGAACAGTTTTGAAGGCTGGGAGGGAGGCAGAGCCAGACCCAGCACTAGGTGACCTAGACAGTGGCTTAGGGCCAGTGGGGGCTGCCACAACATTTAACTGTTAATAAAATATTTACAAAATACAAAAAATGTTTACATGTTTTTATCCATCCGTGCATTTTTCCATTAAGGACGCACTTTCTTTGCACGTGTAACATGTCTTACGACACGCACACAAGATGATTTTAAATACATGTTGGAACTTTGGCTATTGCTATACCAGTCCACTGGAACCTACTAAAGGTAGGCATGAGATTCAAAATGGAAATAGAGATACTTTCTCTTTGGAGCAGATGTGGACTGCATTGCAGGTACTCAGAGGTGTGTGTGTGTGTGTGTGTGTGTGTGTGTGTGTGTGTGTAAATGCCCTAGTTAAGGATGGCATGTTATTTAATTAGCTTGCTCAGTTTCAAACCTGTACATTTGATACAGGAGACAAGAGTCTTAATCCTCTACACCAACTGTCAGCTAAGTTAGTAATCAGTTTGCTGGTGCTTAATAAAAAAAAAAAAATCATCAAAACTAGAGGAGTTAATCTCCAAGAAATGTGAGTTTCAGTGCATTTTCAAGGAATGTAAGTTTCAAACCAAAACTGCACAAACCAGGACTAGCTTGAAGAACTCAGGAGACAGCAAATACAGACCAATAGGTTTTCTTAAGCCACACACAAAAAGAGTGCTTTCATCCTTTCTAACATTCAGGGCTTCATCAGAACTGGAAACTAACAAGCTGACAATCCCTATTTAACATCAAATTTATTTATTTATTTATTTGATATTTGTTAACTGGGTTAGTCTGACTGGGCAAGATGCCCTTTTTCAACAGAGACCCGAGGAGAAAAGCTCCAGTTACATAACAATCAATACATTGGTTAATACAAAAAAATTAAAGTAGGAGAACAATTGGTCTTTATACAAAGGAAGTAAGAAATGCATAATAAACAAGGAAAAGAGCATATAAGTAAATCATAGGGACATATTGCACTAAAAAAGAAAGTCGATGATTTAAAACAATTTGTACCATTCAGCATGACATTAATTGCAATGTAAAGCCTTAAGAGGAGACAGGGACTGGGGGTAGTAGAAGAGGAGATTAAGAGGAGGGAAGTTAGATGTGAAGGAAAATCACATCTGAGCAAATCATAAGAAAATGGTGACTTCAAAGCTACAACAGCTGTTTAAATCAGTCTGTGAAAACTCATACTAAAAATCACCAGAAATCATATAGCCACCTACGTTTATAACAAAATTGATTAAACAAATTGAATTTGATACCTCAAGTGAAAGTCTTAATTAAAATTTCACTTTAAAATGGGTGAAAAATATTTTGCATTTAAGAATGCAGACAATATCAAGAATACGTGCAGTCAGATGAAAGGTACACAAATAAGTGGGTATTGCAAACAATGCCCACTTAGCTACACAGAACATAAACTGCATTAGAAGAAACATAAATGGAAGGGTCATTCTTCCACAAAAGGGTAACTGTTTTAGTAAGGATTTGGGCTATCTGGCCATTTGTAACACCTGTTCAAGTTATTATGTGGGAAAAACTGAAAGGATGGTTGTAAAATAATTGACAAAACTCCTTTATGATATAGAAAAGGAGAATTAAATAATGCACTTTTTAAACATTCCATTGTGTACAAATGATTGAAAAAGTTTTTATTTGCCATTTTAGAAATAGTGGTTCCTAATACCAGGAGTGGTGCATGGGACAACAAACTGGAGTATAAAGAATTATCATGGAAATTTATGTTAAATGCCTGCACACCACCCAAGTTAAATTAACATATTTAAATAACTACAGTCCTTTGTATGTGTGCTACTAAACTGTAAGGATTTTATATATTTTAATATTAATATTTATAAACATAACATTGTTGATATACATCTTTTAAAGGTGACTTTTTTATTAAGACTTTCATTTGAGAAATCAAGTTCATTTTTTTGTAAATGTAGTTGGCTGTATGATGATTTTTGTGACTTTTAGCACGAGTCTTCACAGACTGTTTAAAATAGATGTTATAGCTTTAAAACTACCATATTGTTATACGGTAAGGTTCTATAAGGATTGATGAGGTTCAGCTTATCAATGGTGAACATATGTGATCGAGTAACTTGATTACACAGTCACTTTTGTTACATTATATTACTGATTCCAGTGGGGATACCAATGGTTGTAGTAAAGTGGAGGTAATACAGACTATTTATTCATTTATTTATTTATTTAACATTTGTTGACCGGGAAAGTCTGACTAGGTTCCACAGAGCCTATTTTCAGCGGAGGCCCAGGGAGAAATGCTCCAGATGCATGTCTTTGGAATGTGGGAGGAAACTGGAGTACCCGGAGGAAACCCACGTGAACACAGGGAGAACATGCAAACTCCACACAGAAGGCACCCCAGCCGAGAATCGAACCAGAGAACCTCTTGCTGTGAGTCAACAACGTTAACTGCTGCACCACTGTGCCACCCTAGTGGAAATAATCATGCTGTTCGGGCTGACAGTTGATCTACAAGGGACAACTTGGATGCTGTTTTACAACAAGATCAGAATGGAATCAGACAATTCTGAGAGACATAACCATAATATTGGAACTGTGACTGGAGATCCCTATCAGGAGACTTTCAATTTTTCAGGTTGGTTGTGAAAATGTTTGATTTTGAGCAGACTGCTGAGAACATTGAGGGTTGTTATGATTTTATTAGACTTTTGAAAAGAGGTTTATAAAATTGCATAGTTTACAAACAGAGTGCTTATTTGTCTGAGTACCTTTAATTAAAACTTGTTTGACAAGGGCTAAGATGTTACAAATTCCCCAACAATGTTGAATCTGACACAGCATTTTACAGGGAATTGGTATATTTTTCTGATAGGCATGGGTTTCTGTTGACGCAGGCAATTATTAGGTTCAATCAAAGTAAAATTAGGGACCTAATTTCAGAAAGCAGTAATTTAAATAGGACAATTACAGCTGATCTGTAATTTTACACACATGAGTCCAAGTATTACCAGGTTATCAACAAAGTATACAGACATTGTCAGGTTATGAGAAATATAAAGGAAAAAGAAAGTAATTAATGACAGACAACATTGCAACAGCTAAACAGCTTATCCTTTCTTGAAGGTAGGGCAGAATGATTTAATTACTAGGACCAACATTAATAGTTGCAACAATGTTTTTTTCTGATAATGGTGGAGGGAAAGTATTGGAAAAAGAAATGGAACATCCTGATTCCAATACATATTCCAACTGGCAGGAAGATATTGAAGAAATTGTCCATTTAGACAGTCCCCATCCCTGAAGATCTGAGATGTTAGTGAACCAAAAGGTTTTAAAAAAAGGAATAAGCATTCATCCACCACTGTTCACTCACCTCAAGGGGGAGCAACAGTAACTCCACAATGGTTCCAACAGGGAAAGAAAGGACGAAGAGGAATGAAGAAGAGGAAGGACAGGGAACTATACACATAAAACGGAGTTAATGAAAATACTAATAATTTGGTGATTGAACATGAAGGTATTGTAGTTTCTCATAAAGGTTTTAAAATTTTCAATTACAACAGCCTTGAAATTACACCTGAATACTTTTCTTTGTTTCGGAAAGGATTTATCCCCATATCCAACTAATGATATTGTTGATTCTGTTGCTGAATTTAAGTTATTTACTAGGAAGATAAGTTTAGCTCTCTACCTTAAGGAACAGGCAGGGCAGGAAAGTGTTACTACAGGGCTATGTGAAAAGAAAGACACTTTTAGCCTCCTCATGCATCCATTAGTTCAGGCTTGTGAAGCAGCATTTATTTCTAAAATGTACAAAATTAAAGACACAAACAAATTGCATGCAGGTCATAATTTGGAACATGAGGAATTTATGTTAATGAAAAAATTATAGGAGAGAAAACACTTAGAATACTGAAACCAAACAAAGGTAGAGGTGTAGTGCTTTTTTACTCTATTGATTAAGTTTGTGCTATTTTTAACATTTTGCATGATGACAGCATTTATCTTGAGGTTTCAAGGAATACAATAAATATAAGTAATAGGAGGACTGATTTGTATTTGAGGATTAGTTATTTCAGAGGTTTGTTGATGGACCCATTTACAATTTTTGAGAAACCCACATCCAGTGATCCCAGCTATATTTAGGATACATAAGGTACATAAAGGTATTTACATTCCTCCATTTTGACCCATCATGGAAGTGTAGGGATCCAAAATATACCCATTGCAGTGTATATTGATAGACTGTTAAAATCAAGTTTTAACAAGATGAAGCACATTTTCAAGGACTCCTTGGATTTCCTGGGAAAACCTACTAATGATTTATACAGCAAAGATGTCAGATTTCTTACTACTGATGTGATCAATTATTCCATTTGTATCCCTCAAGATAAGGGGATGAGTTTATTTGAAGAAGCAATCTTTGAGTTTTGATTTTTTGAGTGAGTATAATATTAAAGTTATTACGGAATGTGTTGAAGTGGTTTTAGGGAACAATTTTATATACTTTTATGGGGAGGCATTCAAGCAGATTAAGTTGTCATAATGGGTGCTGCTTTCACCCCTATGCTCAAAGATTTAGTGATGTTGATGTAGGAGAGGAATGACATTTTTTCCATTTGGCTATTACCAATAGTATACATTGTATTTAAGATATCTTGATGACATTTTTATTCTTTGGTATGGTTCACAAGAGACTATTATGGATTTTATGAATTTCATCGATGGGACAATAACATTTTTAAAATGTAACTACCATTACGATAAACATACTGTTAATTGCTTGAGTACAAGTATTTCTGCGGTTGATAGGAATTTCTCATCCAGCATTTATTGGAATCCCAGCTTAAGCAAAAGTTTTATTTATACCTTGGGAGTTTTTACCTTTGTAAGTTGAAGAAGGATATACTCAAAAAGCAATTCATTTGTTTAACACATATGGTTTCTGATGATAGCTTTTTTAATATCAAGAATTTTTTTGATATTAGTGGTGAAATTAAAGAAAGGAAGAAGGTTGATTTTCCAACAGTTTTGGGTGTTGGTTTACAGAAACTGATTGTCAATGATGCATCTAGGGACATGACAGAAAGTGTACGAAATTTTGATTGGGCTCTCGTTTTGCAGTACAATTCAGTGATTCAACATGTTAAGAACATAGTTACTAAGAATTGGAACATTTTTTTTTAGGCAGACAGTATGTTGTTAGAAATAGTGGTGAAAAAACATTCTGCGTTTAAGACTGCAGGTGATATCAAGAATTTATTGGAAAGAAAGCAACTGTGAATATACAAAAATGCAGGCATTGCAAGCAATGTCTGCTTATTTACATAACACATTAATTGCATTTGAAGAACATAGATGAAAGGATTTTTCTTCTTCAAAAGGGTAACTGTTTTAGTAAGGGCTTGATCTGTCTCACTATTTGTAACACATGTTCAAGTTATTATATGGGAAAAACTGAAAGGATGGTCTGTAAAAGAATTTACAAACACCTTTATGACATTGAAAAGGAGAATGTAAATAATGCACTTTTCAAACATTCCATTGCGTGTAAAGAATTTAAAAAGTTTCTGTTTGGCATAGAAATAGTAGTTTCTAAAACCAGAGGTGGCGCAGGAGAGCAAATTGGAGTGTAAAGAATTACTATGGTATTTTAGGTTAAATGCCTGAACACCACCTGGGTTAAATGAATATATTTCAATAACTTCAATCCTTCATATTTGTGCAGCTAAATTCTAAGAATGTTATACATTTTCTTAATATTAATATTTATAAACATGATATAGTTGATGCAAATATTTTAAGGTGACAACATTTACATGAGAAATCAAGTTCAATTTTTTAATCATTTTTTTTGTAAATGGAGGGGGCTGTATGATGATTTGTGATGATTTTTAATATGAATTTTCAAAGACTGTGTTAAATAGACATCATAGCTTTAAAACCATTTTGTTATGCGTAAAGTTTATATAAGGATTGTCAGCTTGTTAGTTACCAGTTCTGATGAAAGCCTGTATGTTACAAAAAATGAAGGAACTAAACTGTTTTTTTTTTCTTTTTGTGTGTGGATTAATAAAATTCTTAGGCTTGTACTTGATGTCTCCTGAGGTCTTCAAGCCGGTCCAGGTTTGTGCAGTTTTGGTTTGGTTAGTAGTTCTGACTTGCACATGTGCTGCTATTCTTTTTGTGACTTGTTGATTTATTTATTTTATTTATTTATTTATTTGCAGTTGGTTTACCAGGATAGTCCATTGGGCCAAGATGAACCCGTTTTCAATGGAGTCCTGGGGAGAAAAGCTCCAGTAAGAAGGTTACAATAGGTTTTACATTAGATTACAACGTTTACAAGTGAACAGATTAGAGCAAGACATTTCATGCAGTATGGCTTGAGAAACCAGGTTACAAGTAGGTTTTAGGTTATATTACAATATGTTCAAGTGATGCAGTTTAAAGCATAATGTTTCAAGTTAGTACAGACAGGTGATCAAAGTTTCAGAAGATATAATGCTGGTATTGATAAATGAAAGTTTCAAGGGAAGGGTTTACTGTTGCTCAGGCTAAGTCTATTTTCAATATGCAATTTTTTTAGCAAATGGACATCAATGTTTCTTCAATAGATCTTCAAAGCAGTGTTAGCAGTGCAACAGGCCGCATGCTTACCTTTGGTGCAGAAGGCTGGGGGTTCTATTCCCATACCATTTAGGTAGATTGCTAATGCTGCAGTTCATTTTAAGAGAAGGGAGGAAGAGTGTTGCACTCCTGAATGCGTCGTCCTTTGGATGAAATGTTAAACTGAGGCCCCATCTGTCTTTGTTAATGGTAGATGTTGTGAGATATTTTACATCTAACTGAGTTATCTAAAAGAGTAGGGGGAAGTTCCCCAATGCCCTGGCCAACTTTCCTCTAGTAATATAAATACCACCAATGGTCTTCCCTGAAAAGAAGTTACTAGCCCAGAAGGACTAACCCAGTCAATTAATATTTTTAAATGAAATCCATATCTCTGCCTCCATTTCAAAAATAAAGATGAAAATAGTATTCATGCTGACAGTTTAGAGCAGTGCTTATGGTAGTTGGGAGTGGCAGATGGGAAACCAGAATGGTTGCTGGTGGGGAGACTGGTCTATTCCACTGGTTAGGGCCTCGTTGTCCATGATCCAGCTCTGGATGGAGGGTGTTGACCTGATGGATACAGGTATGGAGTTCTAGGCCTTAGCAACATAGTATGAGTATAGACGATGCCCAGCAGATCCGATAGGTTTGTGGATAAACAGGAGTTTTTGACCACTGGATTGTAAGGATCAACTGGGAACATAGTTCTGTAGAATGATATTTAGTGCTAGACAAGGAGATGGATGCTGGATAATTTTATAGGTGTTAAGAAGCTGTGTATATGAATGAGTTTAAGTACTTGGGATCAACAGTTCAGAGTAATGGTGAGTGTGGATAAGAGGTGAAGAAGAGAGTACAGGCATGATGGAGTGGGTGGAGAAGAGTGTCATGAGTGATTTGTGACAGACGAGTACCAGTAAGAGTGAAAGGGAAAGTCTACAAGAGGGTAGTGAGACCAGCTATGTTATATGGGTTGGAGACAGTGGCATTGACAAAAAGGCAGGAGTCAGAGCTTGAAGTGGGAGAGATGAAGATGTTAAGATTTGCACTGGGTGTGATGAGGATGGACAGGATTAGGAATAAGTATATTAGAGATCATCCCAGGTTGGAAGGTTTGGAGACAAAGCCAGAGAGGCAAGATTACGTTGGTTTGGACATGTGCTGAGGAGGGATGCAGAGTATATTGGGAAAAAGATGCTAAGGATAAAGCTGCCAGGTAACAGGAAAAGAGGAAGGCCTAAGATAAGGTTTATGGGTGTGGTGAGAGAGAGAACATGCAGGTGGTTGGTGGGACAGAGAAAGATGCAGAGGACAGGAAGAAATGGAAACAGTTGATCTGCTGTGGTGACCCCTAATGGGAGCAGCGGAAAGAAGAAGTAAGAAGCTGTGCATATGTTAGTCAGTTAGGGAGTTCCAAACAGTTTAGGCTTTTTAGTGCTACATAGTGGTGGGTTCTAAAAGGGGTTATTTGCTGTAAATTTAGCAATTTTGTTAAAGCATTGTTGAAGTTTTGATTTTTATGATGCCTGGAAGTTAGCAAGGATGGTAGAGCCATAAAGAAGTGTGGGGAGAAGATAAGTGGTGGCAAGTGTGAAAATTATTTTGTCTCCGTAAAGCATCCCTAGTTTTTTATGAGTTTTTCTTATGCAATTTTGTACATGCAGGTCAAATTTAAGATTATCATCCACTATCATCCCTAATAATTTGCTATGAGAAGTGACTTCAGTGGTTGTATTATTGAAAGAGGATTTGTTTTTCATGAGAGAGGGATTTGGGGGGGGGGGGGGCAGTAGCTTAATTTTTCTTAGGGTTGAACATGAGTTGTGAGTTACAAAGCCATGTTTCAGTGGCTGTTAAAGCTTCCTGAGTATTTTTTTTTTGCTGTTGTGTCATGTTGTTAGATATGCATATGGATGTGGAGTCATCTGCGTACTGTATTAGGAAGGTCTGTCATGTGGATGTGTGGAGGGTGTTGGTGAGAATGTTAGGGGGGGACTAAGGATACAGCTTCGTGATACATTGATGATGACCGGGAGGTATGGAGACAGGGTAATACCATTTTACTGACTGATATCTATTGGACAGGTAGTTTTTGAACAATAGAATGGTGAGCTGAGAGACCTAATGAAGACATTTGAACTAGAAGTTTGCTGTGGCAAGCTGTGTCGAAGGCTTTAGACAAGTCTAGAAAAAAGGAGGAGAAGAGTTTGTCATTATCTCTAGCTTTACTGGCAGTATCTATATATGTCAGAAGTGCAGTGTTAGTACTATGGGAAGGATTAAAGTCATGCTGTGTGAGGGGTAAGAGTTATTTTAGTATGAGATTGTTTAGCAATTGTTTTTGAATACATTTTTTAAGTATTTTGGAGAGGGGGGGATAAGATTGCTATAGGCATAAAGTTAGTAAGGTCTGTTAAATTTCCTCCTTTGTGCAGAGGGATAATGTGTGACTTTGTCCAGATAGAGGGATGTGGCATTCCTAGACTGACCTGTTTATAAGAATTGAGACAGGATAGGCAATCCTATTGGCTGTTATTTTAAGATACTCTCTTGGAAGGTCATCAGCTGAAGAAGAGCATGGCTTGAGTTTGTTTAACAGTAGATTTATACAGTGGCGGCTGGTGACTTCAAATCACAGGGGGGCTGCAGGAGACGCTGAATGGGCGGGGTCAAAGGGAAGGGGTGTGGTCAACCATAAAGGGGAGGAGCTATGCACAAAACCACAAAAAAACTAACTTTAATTAAATACGCTGCCCTGGGTGGCAAACCATCATTATGAAAGTCCAATCAAGACAAAAATAAGTGTAGAAGAATAAAAATATTTCAATGCATTGGCTGCATGACAGCTTACTTAATATCTAGATGGAAACAAAAGGTTGTGAGGCATGAAAAAATAAATTACTTTTTAAATACATTACTGGAATGCCAGTCAAAATCAAGTATAAGAAAAACCAGAAGCACTCAACTCAAACCACTTCTCCTTGCACTGCAGTTCTAATTATAATATATTCAGCTTTATTAAAGTACCAAGCAACATGCTGAAAGTAGAAATCTATGTGATGCCCCACTTGTAAAAATGTTTCTTATCCAAAAAGACCTGCTGCCTGACAACTTGTTTCATGGGGAAAACATGATCAAAGTTAAAAATGAAAAGCAAACAAGAAACAAGCTCAAGATACATTGCTTAAAGGATTACTGTACAGGTTATGGACCACACATGATTGGCATTCTGTTTAGTTTACGGGTAAAGCCTGTAGAGATGACTGGAAGTCTCCAACAAGTGTAATGAGCTTTTTAAAATAATGGAATCCTGTCCTTTAATACCCAAGGCTTATACATTATCTAGTCAAGTATTCTCTGCATGGCAACAACAGAAAGGCTTTCAATGTTGGCAATTCTTTAACAGTATGCTTATTAAAGCTTACTTGCATCTTACGATGTCAGACAAGCTTACCTTATGGTCATTAAAGCATTGCTACTTAAACACAGAGCAACAGGCACTTTGAGTAATAAGCATAAATCAACAGTACAAAAATATGACAGAAACCAGACCATTCTGCAAAATCAAGGACAGATGAAAAGCCACTGTAGTACTTATGCAGTGTGTCCTCCCCATCCAAGGTAGATACAACTACTCCTTGCCTTGCTTGGACACATCCAGAGTCACTACATGGGGGAGTGGGGTGCAACAAGCATGTCACAATTTGAAATCTCTCTGGCGACTGTGATGGCCCTGACACATTTGTCATACCTCTCAACTTCAAGAGCAAGAAATCTGGACAAAGCCATACACAGAAGTGGGACAAAGGCACAACAATAAGGACAATTTTTAAATATTGCTCTAATAAACTTAGAAAGATAATAGAATAGGTCTTGCATTAGTATGAATTTTCTGAAGGGTATAAAATCTGAAACTCAAATGTCTGTCATTTTCTAACTTCAGTCTTTAGTGATCTGTCACTAATTTGCCAAAAAACACAATTTTATGAAAAATGGACCAAAAATGTGATGCAAAAATATAAAATAGACGCACAATACAGCTTTTACCTGTCAAAGAAGGGACACTTTAATATTAGTACTGCTACCTTGAGCAGCTGACAAAATAAAAGAATCTACATGCATTTCAAGTAATCTATAACTTTGATTATTACAGTTATTTCTTAATTGTAAACCCTCCATGTTTTCTTCCAAAATTGCTATTTTGCGGAGGGATTATTAGGGGGAAAAGCAACATTTTGAGCCAAAAATTGGGGACAGTTGAAAGGTTGGCTATGCCTAATTCTATAAAGCAATTTATTTGCATGTACCTCTCAACCTGTTAATGCAGTAAATCTGAACAAGGCCAAATATATTGGGGGCACATATAAACAGTACTAAAATTGCTCTTGTATAAATTGAGACAGTTGATAGAACGGCTCTTACTTTAACATGCATTTTTATGAAGGTTATGAAGTCTGAAACTTATTATTTAGTGACTTCTGGCAAATCATTTAGGAATTAAAACTACAAATTTTATGAACAACAAACCAAAAATAAGAAGCAAAAATCTATTAATTCTTTGAAAATCTGGACAGTTGGGAGGTATAGTTCAGCTGGGCCTGTCTGAGTTTGCTGCCCTCCCCCCCTGACAAAATAATGGTTGAACTGGAGCCTCTGCAGCCATTCCAATTAACCATTACTTGGCTATTTCACTCCATTTACCATAAACACTAATGTGCATACTGCTTTACTTCAATGATTGGACTTCATTTGAAAGTTTTATTTTGTATTTTACAGCACAAACATTAAGTCATCTGTTAAACAAAGCAATGCAGTCTCACAATGAAAACTTAGCATTAAAACTTCTCTGCCCTTGAAACTCACATTCATTGAAACAGCATTGAAACCCACATTCAAAGAAAATACATTTTGCCAGTGGCAGATAAAGATTAATTTTGGGCTGTTTTCGAATCATAGGCCCCTTGCATATGAAACATACATGTGCTCTTTGATACACCTTCCTCATTGTACTAAAAATTATATTCCTTGTACAATACAGTACACTTGTTAGAGGGTGTTTTAAATTTGTTTTGAACATTTTTCCAGTAAGCAATGAAACAAAACATATGCACCCATAATGGCAAAACTGCCCAGTTGAGAACATTTATCATAAAAAGTCTACTCAGACTTCCACAGTCCACCATTATTAGTAAATATACACAATTCTACAGTCCACCATTATTAGTAAATATGCACAATTCCACAGTCCACCATTATTAGTAAATATGCACAATTCTACAGTCCACCATTATCAGTAAATATGCACAATTCTACAGTGCACCTTTATCAGTAAATATGCACAATTCTACAGTCCATATTCAGTGAATTCAGTTCTTGCCATAGCTGTCAACCTTAGCACAAAAACCTGGACGAAGCCAATAATGGGGGAATACAGTCCCAAAAATAGGGACAAATTTAAAATATTCATCTTATAAACTTAGAAAATTGCTAGAAAAAAAGGTTGTGCTACTATGTATTCTGAAGAACATGAAGTTTGAAATTCAAATGCCGGTCAATTTTACTGCGGACAGAACAAAAACAATTTTCAGCAGAGACGCAGGGATTAATACTGCAGACACGTCTTTGTAAAATGGCAGGGCATCAGAGCAAATCCACACAAACACAGAGAGGAGATGCAGACTCCACACAGAAGCCACCCCAACCAAGAATCAAACCAGAAGACCTATAGCTGTGAGGCAACAATACTACCACTGCACCATCAAATCTGCAAGGAGTTAAACATTCAGAAACCTGAAGTCTGAAATTCAAATGCCTGTCAATTTTACTGCGGACAGAACAAAAACAATTTTCAGCAGAGATGCAGGGATTAATACTGCAGACACGTCTTTGTAAAATGGCAGGGCACCAGAGCAAATCCACACAAATACAGGGAGGAGATGCAGACAGAAGCCACCCCAACCAAGAATCAAACCAGAAAACCTATAGTTGCGAGGTAGCAATACTATCACTGCACCATCAATTATACAAGGAATTAAACATTCAGAAACCTGAAGTCTGAAATTCAAATGCCTGTCAATTTTACTGCGGACAGAACAAAAACAATTTTCAGCAGAGACGCAGGGATTAAAACTGCAGACACATCTTTGTAAAATGGCAGGGCACCAGAGCGAATCCACACAAACACAGGCAGGAGATGCAGACTCCAAACAGAAGCCTCCCCAACCAAGAATCAAACCAGAAAACCTATAGCTGTGAGGCAACAATACTACCACCACACCATCAATTAGGCAAGGAATTAAACATTCAGAAACCTGAAGTCTGAAATTCAAATGCCTGTCAATTTTACTGCGGACAGAACAAAACCAATTTTCAGCAGGGATTAAAACTGCAGACACGTCTTTGTAAAATGGCAGGGCACCAGAGCAAATCCACACAAACACATGGAGGAGATGCAGACTCCACACAGAAGCCACCCCAACCAAGAATCAAACCAGAAAACCTATAACTGTGAGGCAACAATACTACCACTGCACCATCAAATACACAAGGAATTAAACATTCAGAAACCCTTAAGTCTGAAATTCAAATGCCTGTCAATTTTATTTAACATTTTTAATCAGGACAGTCTGACTTGGAACAAATAAACAATTTTCAGCAGAGGCCCAGGAAGAAATAATGCAGACATGTCTTTGTAACATGGGAGGGCACAAAAGCAAACCCACACAAACACAGGGAGAAGATACAGACCCCACAAAGAAGGAACCCCAGCCAAGAATCAAACCCAAGAACCTGCAGCTGTGAGGCAACAATGCTACTACTACACCATCAAATAGCAAGCATTGCAGCATTTACAAACCACAGATATTATGAGGAACAGATCAGATCGAATATGAGGTAAAAATCTGAAATTTTTTTACAAATGGTGGTGGGTAGGGAACTCAAGTCTTTAACACCTGCATACAGGGTACAGGGTTCAAGCCTGAGGCATTCCCTACCACACCACCATAAGCACCTGGGGCATTTACACACACACACACACACACAGAGAGAGAGTAAAGCACTGGCACCTTACCTGAATGACTACATCCAGAGTTAACGTCCGTACATACATCCTTCCCGCGCAATACTGAAGACCCGCGAGATCCCAATGCTCCTTCCCGATGCCGACGAGATCCCTAAGGCTCTGTCCCGAGTCCCTGCTGCTCCTCTTGCAGTCTGGACGCGTCCCATAATCCTGGTGGGTCTGTGCACTGTAAAAGTGCACAGACGTCTCCTTGTGTCCCCCTATGGGGACGGCCGGGCTGCCTTGAGCATGCGCATAGACCGATAAGTCGGGACTCGGTCTATGCGCGAAGTCCGCGAATTTTAAAAAAATATTTTTTTTTATTTTTCATTTTTTTTTCTTTATTTTTTTATTTTTGAGGGGGCTGCAGTCCGGCAGCCCTATGCCACGAGCCGCCCCTGGATTTATATAGGATATGGACACAGGTTTGAAGGTAAAAGTGGATGTGGTGATATGTGCCTGCTGGGTAGGTTTAGGATTAAATGTTGGGGAATTCTTGATTAGAAATGCTACACTCTGTATGAAATAAGAGTTGAATTGTAATGCAGCTTTGAGTGGTGAGTTTCTGGAAGAGGGGTTAGAGTTGAAACTTTGGTCTAGATGCAAGATTTCTTTAATGGCTGTCCAGATCTTTTTTTAAGGTTGTGTTTACTATTATTCTGAAAGTTATTGTAGTATAGTTTTTGTCTTCATTTGTTTGCTTTGTGGTATGATTGTGAAGCATTCCCAAGTTTTCAAGATGATGTGTTGTTTTATATTTTTGCCATTCTCTCCATGCATTTTCTCTATCCTGCATTAGCATTTTACTCTTTATGGACAGTCAAATTGCATTTTTTGTTTTTAGTCTCTTCCTTCTAGGAGGTGCAAGGCTATTTAGGCTATTCAGGAAAGTTCATTCACAGCATCATCTAAGGGGATGATTTATAGGATGTTCCAGTTAATAGATGATAGGGTAGTAATGAATATTTCTGGGCTAAACTTCAAAAGGTTCCTTGTTGTTTTAAAAACATGCTGTTTAAGTGGACGTTTGAGATGTCTGGTTGTATAGATTGAGAGATGGTCACGGAGACAGCCTGACATTGTCCCTGTGGTCATGCTTTTTCTAGGATCTGATGCAAGAATCTAGTCTAATAGGGAATTTCATGTCTATAATGTGTGAGGCTATTAATTAGTTATGTAAAACCATATAGGTTCATACTAGATGTCGGAGAGTTAGAGTTTATGTCCAACCAATTGATATTCACCTCACCTAGTAGTAGATATCCTACCCATTTCCTGAAAAATGAGCAAAGCAAAATGCTGCTGTTTCCCTCCCCCAGCTCCAGTAGCACTGGAACCACAAATCAGTCTAAGTTTGTCTGTGTCACATTCAGGATGTCGCCCATCTATAGCATGGAGCCAGGAATGTTTGAATCTGTGTCACATTCAGGGTACCATCCACCTATATGATGGAGCCAAGCGTGTTTGATTTTTGTATATGAGAATAACTGAATTATTTTTACATCTTTTATGTAATGTATTATAAGTTCTGTGAGACATTTTATCAATAATGCTGTGTGGGTATAAAAAAATTTATAACCTGTTTCATAATGTACAAAATGTCTACAAATAAGAGAAACATTCACAATGAAAATATATTTTAATTTTGGTAGTATAGTCAAAAAATTATATAAAGTACATAACAACAGGATTCATTTGCTTCATTCCAATATGTGAAATATACAAATACTGCATGCTTAGCAAGACTGAAAAGGATGCTGAAGTAAATTCCAAAACAGTTTACACCTGAGCCAGGTTGCCACACTGAGTTTACATTTTAAATCAAAGGGGTCATGATTCTGAAAGAAGAAATGAGTGCTTCTCTTCACTGTGAATACAAATGAGGAAGCACCCATGCCATCATGGGTGGACAACTTCTATAGTCATGGATCCAAAACAGTAAATGCTCTGACATTCCCAGCCCAAGAAGTAAAAACTTGCATAGTTTGCAGTAAATTACCAGTTTGCTGTGATGGATTCTCTATGTGGTGTATGTTGTTGATGGAGACCACAATGTTCAATGATGATGGAATTTCTAGGGTACCATATACAAATGGGTTTTATTATGGTGCAGTCCAGTCCTGTACCATGTTCTTTATAATGTAAATGTATAGCTGTCACTCTTTTTCTAGTATATATAAAGGACTGCAGCTGCTACTGTGTCTATGTACCTACTGTAACTATACACATCTGTATACAAATCTGAATTAGAAAACTAAACTCTGATGGAGTTACATGCTAGCATCTGCAACACTGTGCTAACTCACTTTGTACATGTTTTGTTTTATATACATACTTCATTATATTGGAAGAACAAAGCATGCATTTCCAAAGGATTAACCATTGTGAACAAAACTCAAAAAGTATGGCTAATTCTGCATTACCCACAGATGAACATGATGTACCGGCAGAATCTACAAAAATGTCCATTGATGCATTTTATAATCACTGCCAGTTGTGTTTATTTATTTATTTATTTATGTGTGTATGCATTTACTGTGCAAAAGAGTTCCTATTAAGCTAGGTTATAGCCTCACAAGTAGGGTCCAGTTGTGCTTTGACTGGGAAAAAAAGAGACACAAGGATAATATGCTATATTGTTGTATATTTAATTTTAGGGCAGCCACGGTGGTGTAGTGGTTAGCATTGCCACCTCACGGCAAGAAGTTCTCCAGTTTGATTCTCAGCTGGGGTGCCTTCTGTGTGGAGTCTGCATGTCCTCCCTGTGGTCATGTGGATTTTCTCCAGTTGCTCTGATTTCTTCTCACATCCCAAAGACATGCAGTAGGTGAACTGGACACTCTAAATTGGTCCTAGGTGTGAGTGTGTGCATGTGTGTGCCTTCTGTGGAAAGTTGGGCACCGGGCTGGCAATTCAACACTGTAAAACTCCACTGCCAATCGTGAGTGGACAGATGATCCGCTGTGGTGACCCCTAACCGGGAAAAAGCCATAAGAAGTTGTATATTTGATTTTGTGCTTTAATGCTACTTCAGTATCTTGCCATCTGGTGTCATCACATATTATCATATTTAGCTGGTTTGTACAATCTTCAAACAATGCAGTTAGTTTGCAACACACTAAAAATGTTTATGAATCCAGCCAGAATATGAGATCTACAGACTGTACCAAGCACCATCTGTCAAATGTTTAGAGAAGAACCCTGTACCAATGGGAAAATGCACAAATGGGACATCAAAAATAAATAACTTTATATGACCAAACTTCATTCAGCATCAGAAATATTTAAGCTTAGTCTTTACAATTAGGAGAAATAAAAATATACTAAAGCAGGAAGCAGCTCTTTTATGGCAATGTGCCCCAAAATAAGCTTGTGGTATGTACACGCTGGGTCCTTTCATTTCTTTTACATGTGATATAGGATTTTCAATAGAACTCGGTACCTTAAGGGTTCTTAGGTATTTTCAGTTAACTTATGATAAACATCAATTAATGCCAAAGGAACAATGTGGTGTCATTAGTGTTTTCCTCTGTGAGCAATACAGCTGACAGTAGGCCATTTGATGGCTTATATTTTTGAGATCTTTCAGAATGAATGAGCAGCTTAGGCTTATCTATCCTGCATGAAGGATTTAGATGTACATTCATTTGAGGAAGCTATTGGATGTCACCCGTTATTTCAAAATTTCATGCATTTCACATTCTTGCAAGGCACGATCCCAGTTAAAATTTCGATCTTCATTCCGCTGAGCAGTTTCTGAGCAGTGAGGACCTTATCCCTCTTTGATCAGGCAAATCATACATAAATAATGCATTCAGAACAGCATATGAATTGCTCTCAGAATATCCCCTGAGGCCTACACATTGATGACAGAAGTAACATCTGTAGCTTTAACAACTTCAACTTAAAAACAATTTCGCAACAAATTGTTTAAATACCTGAAATGCAACTTTACCTTTGACCTTTGTAAATTAAATACATACTTTTGAGTCAAAGGTATAGAATCCCTTGCATGTTGGTAAGCATAAGAAATTCCTCTAGGCCACTGAGGATACTAAACCTAAATTTATAAAATGCCCCCATCACTTTTAAAATGTCCTTAGAATATTCTTACATACTGGCCACTCAAGACTTACATGAAGACTTGTTCATGAAACCAGCCATGCGTGTACTTGCATCATGAAGTGCATTGTTCATACCACGCTCTTTTTAGGTAATATAAGAACTGACCTATAACATATATTATTATATGCAAACAGACACAGAAATACAGACACAAGGATACATTGTGCTTCTGTGTTACACTACAGATGATTAAAAAAAATGATTCAAATAAAGTTGTCTTGCAAACATCATGTTATTTAGCAAAAACATCTATAAAATTGTTACTTTTGTATTATAAATTTTTTTTATGCATAGGCAGTATGACAAAGGCAGAAAATGTATATTTCATTTCATTGTTAACAAACAGGAGTGAATGACTAACACAAAACAAACAAAAGTACTGTTGTACTATTTGGGTAAATGTTGTGCTGCATGCAAACCTCAACAAATTGTCTTAAATTTCATGTATACAGACATTCAGTATTTTTATTAATGAGCAAAAAGTTGATAGACATAATGTTTTCTCTTTGTAACGTGAATTCCTTTTAAACTAAACTTGATTCCAGAATCTATCAGCACAAAACTTGTTTAGCATGTATCAGTGTTATGTGGTGCATGCCTAGAGTTTCAAAAGCTGTCTATCCACTGAGAAGTCCACTTTACATGAGCTATTGCTGTCCTTTTCTTTCAGTTTATCTGGAATCAGGGCCAGCATTAGGAAATGCAGTGACCAGTTTAGTCCATTTTGCAGGTACCCCTCAGCTGACCCCACCTCCCATCATGCACCACCCCAGCCCTCGTTCCACCTGCTGGTTTCTTGGACATGACCTTTTCAGAGTTGGTATCAGGAATATATGCTATTACTATGTATTAAAAATAACTGCGGTGGTGGTGCTGCGGTAGTGTTGTCGCCTCACAGTACGACGTTGTCCTGTTCGATTCTCAGCTAGAGCATCTTCTGTGTGGAGACATGCATGAATGGGTGTACCTTCGTTGAAGATTGTGCGGCAGAGCTGGCAACTCAGCACGTAAAAATCTACTGCCAATCATTAGTGGACCGGAGTTCTGCTGTGGTGACCCCCTAGCCGGGAAAAGCTGAAAGACTCAATAACAACTATGTATTTAAAAATAAAACAATATGCATATTTGTCAGTTTTAAGTTCATCAAACTTGACAGCTGCTACAACAAAATTGCCACGCTTGCTACTAATTCATCCTCCTTTACCCATCACTGTAAAGCTCACCCTTAGCAGGCTGGAACTTCCCTTCCACCTCTCCTACATTCAGCTTACAACAGTACATAAAATCTTAAACAAACCATTAGCCTGCCCATCTCTTACACCTTTAGCCAACATATATTTCCCTAAAAGAACTCTCCCATGGACAAAGCCAGTACTCATAATCAGTAGCATAAAAATGGAACTCCCTACTTCTAACCACTAGAACTATTTCTAAGCTACACACCTTTAAATGGTCCCTTAAAGAACACTTTACAAAATCATGGACCTGCTCCTGCACCAACCATGGCTGAACTTACTCACTGTACTTCACTCACTCCCGTCAACCTAAGACTCACAACCCTCCCCAACCTCCTAATCTTCTCCTTTCTTTTGGTTTTGCCACTACCTTACCTTATCCACTTTCTCTCTATAGACCTTGGCTCTACCTCTTTCTCTTTCCTATATACCCACCTGCGCTACCTGAAGACACCCCACCCTACACTCTTATAATCTCCTTCTCTCCATGCTTACTTCATTCTATAACCATAATATGCAAACTCATTCATACTAAGACATCACTCAGTTTCTCCTCACTGTGTCTAATCATGTAATCTCCAAAATCTCTTTCAAATGTCTTATTAGAATTACCTCAGATCTCATTTATTGCATATGAATTTATATAACAAATAATATGAATAATGAGTTTTTCCTCACATATTTTTCTATCTCATGTCATTGCTTTTCATTGCATTCTACTGTGAAACATACGTTTTATCATTTTCTCATTACAACATTTTTTCACTTCCATGTTGTGTAGTGTAACATGATAATTTCTAATTTAAAACATCTGTAATTGATTTCTGAAAGATTGTGATTGCTTTTCTTCCTAGGTCTCCACTGAAAAAGAGCACTTTCTGGTCCAGTCGGACTTTCTGGCTAAACAAATGTCAAATAAATAAATAAAATAAGTTAGCTTTTATTTTGTCATAAGACATTAAAATAAAAGTTATGTAACTGGACTCTTGGATTACCCACAGTTCTAACATCTCCTGTAGGTCTTCTTTCAGAGACTTGCTTAACTCCTTCAGGGACAACATAAAGGATCTATTTGATGGGCCACCAGCCCTGTATCTACATGCTGCTTCAGCAGGTGGGTCCACCCTGGCTCACCAGTAAACATGTCCACAAACTCCTTCCTGAAGCTAGGTAGGAAATGGTTGCCTCCCTTGTCTTGCCCCGAGCATTTCATTTATTTTTTTCTCTCTTTTTGTGTCCCTCTTTTCTCTTCTTTCTTTCATTTGATTCATGCCTTAATTTCCTTCATATCCCATGCCCAACAATTGAACATACTGTAATTGCTTTGTTCTTTCCATATCATTTTTCATAGAAACATTATATTATATGGTGTTATTTTTCTTATCTATTTTAGTAACTGAGTCCTTGCGAATCGGACTATATGATTGTGTTCACTTGTGCTACATATTATCCTGACATATATTATCCCTGTTGCAGTGATATTCATTAAAGTTTATTGTTATTTTGGTTGTATTTTTGACATGCTGAGCCTGAAAATGGTCTAGGTGGATCAGTGCTCTAACTTGGTTAACAAGCTGAAATCAATTAAAAATATATCTTTGTAAGTTAAGTGCTCCCCACGCTCCAGCATCTATGGCACAGGCTGCAAACGGCAATAAGCAGACCATACTACTAAGAAGCAATTGAAATCTAGCGAATCTTCTGACTCATCACAGTCTCCAGCTCTTGCCTCCCATGTCAAATGTCCTTGAATGCCAGGAAGTACTGGACAGGTTAGTCTGTGGGGCTCCGCTTAATAGTTGTGAGAGGACTCTTACCTTCATAATACATTCTGAGTTTGTATTATCCAGCAGTAGCTAGGATAATTGTTACCCAGAGCAGTGGCCATTCCCCTTTACTAGTGCCCCCTCAAACTAAACTAAACTTGAAGAGAAAAAAATTCATCTGCAAAAGAGAAAAAAATCATTCAACCCATTTAAATATCCATGCATATGCATGAGTGTTTAAATGGTTTGAAAGAATGAATACCAGCACCAAATCAGTGCCAAACTAATTTAAATGCCAGTATTGCACTTTAGCACCGATCATTGCATATTCACAGCCCATAACAGCTTGCCTCCTATGAATTGCCTAGCTATGTTTCTGCTCCTGGCCTTCCAATCATCTTCAGCACTTACTCTAAATGGTTGGATCTTCTTACCCGGTTAATTCTCAAACCTAGTTACAGCCTATGTGCTTCCACAAAGCCATGTAAAACCACTGGATTTCCTTAGAATCCACAGCAATAGTAATTATAATGATCTCAGGCCTCTCCTTAGAAAAAGCATTGCTTACACACCAACCCACTTCTGTTTGTGAAAGTTTATTTTTATTTATTTAATTATTTGCTAAACTGGTAAGTGGAATAATACATGCACATCTTTTCAAGCCATATCCCAGGTCACAAAAGCAACACTAAGGATTAGATGCAGGGAGTAGTCACTAAGCATCATATTTGAGCAGGTGGGAAGAAATCAGAATGCCTCAAGGAAACCCGTATAGACATATGGAGAACATATGAAATCCACTGACTTCATCTTTCTATAATACACTCCCCTCCCCCCTCCAAAAAAAAAAAAAAAAACTCATTCCTATCTGACCATAATCTAGCTTTAGGTTTCTGATTGCTACATATTTTGTATGTGAGTCTGAAACATTGATACCCCTGCAGTATGTTTATGGAACATGAAGATTCTAACACAGACGTTCTCATTGTCAATGATGTGGGGCACTAGCCTATAGTCTGATGAATCTTCTTTGCCTTTTGAGGAGCACAGCTACCAGTTTACTGCTAAGTGGACTCTATTTTACTTTTGTCCATCTATGTTGTTGGAGGACATTCCTAAGAATGATAATGTCTAGTAGACTGGCATTAACAGGTCAATTCCACATCATCCAATTTTCCAAAGATGGGCCAGGATGTATACCCTATTGTCTGAGCAGTGCCACTATTGGCAAAGTGACTTGAGTGACCTTTCTGAATATTCTTGGGACTAACAAGAGATTATAGCAGAAACTTGTAGTGCTTTTCTATCAGAGGATAACACAGAAACTTGTAGCACATGAGACAGATGGAGATAAGTCAGCATGCAGCCTTTGCATCCAGAGACATAGGGAAATCCGTCATTCTGAGTAACATTAAAATGGAGCATAGTATTTGACTTTAAACCTCTTACAGATGATTGATTGTGGATAGCCTTCAGGTCCAAAAAGGGCATAATCTGTCCTACCTTCTTTGCACTTAGGAAAACTCTGAAGTAATGTTTCTGCTTTTCCAACTATCATTCACTGAGTCATTCAGTCATATATTTGTTGCTGTCAAGTGGAGAATTTGCCTCCTGAGTCTGCTCTAGTGTCAAAACTCATAACCAGTGGCCCTGTCTTTCGACCACAGTCCCTACCCCTTATCAAACCTCCTTTAGAATGTCTCCATGTTTGTGATATCCAGTATCTATTTAAGGAGCTTTTCATATATATTTGATGAAGAAGTATTTCCTCATATCCAAAACAAAACTGCCGCTATAGTCATACTTACTAGTTATAAGGTCTGGGTGAGTTAACGTAAAGTATTCTTTTTCGGGGTGTAGACCAGGCTATCTGTATTTTATGTTCCCTCTTTCCTTTTCCGTTCTTCTATTATAGGGGCAGCTCTGGAAAAGTACCCAGAACAGTCTACAGACCCAAATAATGTCCTTAATTATTCCTTATCTTTAGGGACAGAAATTATACTCTGTTCATTTCCTCATCTCACATTTACCTTCCCATCCATACTTGCCCATATATATCTTTGACTAGCCAAAGTTCACTGTTCTTTCTTTGCTGCGGACATGTCCAGTCTTCTATGCCCTTTTAGCACATTTACTTTCTAGTTCAAGCATAATTCAGAGCACAACGCGCTAAATACTATAAGCACATGCTAGAGCAGGGCCCTTTCCTTCTGGTTTGTGAATGCTAGGATGCAGAATTTGCTCAGGATCAGGATATTCACCTGCTCTCTTGCAGTTTTCACTTCTCACCCTTTACAATATTGATTAATTGTAGGCTATTCTTCCTCCACTCTCTAGCCTGCTTGGTCTACACCCTGGAAAGGAATATTTTACGTTAACTCACCCAGACCTCTCTACCTTAAATGTGTATAATTAGTAAGCGTGACTAAGGCAGGAGAAGAGGGGTAACAAAAGTATAATTAATAGAGTCATCATGTTTTGAACATAACAAAGCTATGAAGAGTGCAGTAGAAAGCTAAGACTTATAATGTATTTAGCAGTTATCACTAATTGGATTTAACAAGCAAAAAGTAAATAAACAAATGTAGAGAAGCAACTCAAAATACAATTAGAATCTCATTTAGAAATGAATGCCCATAAAGATGCCAGATTACTAGAATTATAATACCAATTTACCCCGGTCTCCAACCCACAAACTGTTTCCTGCTGAAAGTGTACTTTACCTTTTAAATAACACACTGTGGAAGTATGACCAAAGCCACTTTAGGTTCATAGGGTCATAGGAAGGTACTAGGCTATCGGCCCAAGGGCCTACGTAAGCCTAGCCAACAAGGTTCTCTGGCTTATGCCACCAAGGAAAGTTATTTTCCTGTGCCACTGTCGAGCAGAGACACAGAAGTGATCCCGGGGTGTATTTCCTATTTCCCATCCACTCATCAAGATTTTTCTTGTAGAGTGCTAATGAAGAACTTTGCTTGACATAGATGGTAGCCTGTTCCAACGTATGGGAAGTCTCTGGGACAGGAATCTATCCCTCCAGCATGTTCTGTTTATTGTGGTGACACGGTTTAGGTCCCTAGAGCATGTAGCTTGGAGGGATTGGGATTTCTTTAGGTGTAGCATGTCCAACAGCTCTGGGTTTGACATAGCTTTATATGTTATGCAGTGATCACCTTGGAGTAGGCGATATCCTACAGAGTAAAGCTTTAGTTTTTTGAGGTGGTCAGTGTACGGCATTTGTTTGAGGCCAGTAATCCTCTTTGTGAGGTACTTCTGTGGCCTTTCCAGCTGCTGCAGATGTCTTGTGAGGTACATTCCAAAAGGGGCATTGTACTCTATAATGAGTCTAATGAGTGTCGAGTAGAGGGGAACAATGACCTCTTTTTTCCTGGATGAGAACCCTTTTATGATGAGGTGTGCCATGTAGAAGGACTTCCTGAAAACTGTGGTGATGTGACTATCAAAGGAGAGACTACTGTCCACCTGGGTCCCAAGGTCTCTTATCATGCATTCGATGTTAAATAGATTGCTGCCTATGTGGTAGTTCATGGGTACAGAGTTTTTACCAAAGGGGATTACACTGCACTTTTTGACACTGAGCTTGAGGCCATGGCTCTGACACCAGGCATCTGTCTCAGTGAGGCCCTTAAGTAGGATGTCCACATCATTTGGGGACTTCACTATGGCTCCTAGTTTGCAGTCATCTGCAAACTTTTTTAGCCAAAGGCCTTCTGTGTTAACCTGTACTTCAGAGAAGTAGATACCAAACAGGAGAGGTCCCAGGATTGAACCCTGTGGTACTCCACTTGTCACTGCTTTGAGGTCAGATTTGGAGTCTGCAACTTTTACAGTGTGGATTCTGTCAGTGAGCCAGTTGGCAACTGATCTTGTGATGTATGGATTTATACCTAGTTTAGTGAGTTTAGCTATAATTCCAGAATGGGGGATGGTGTTGAGAGCCTTGGCAAGGTCAAGATAGGCTGTGTGAACCACATTATCCTCATCTACAGCTTTGGTGACTGCCTCAAAGAAGTCGTTCAGGTTCAGGAGGCATGATCTGCCTTTCACAAACCTGAATTGGGTGGGATCCAGAGTTTGGAGGTTACCAATGTCTTTGTTTATGAGTTCCATGAAGATACATTCCATGGCCGTGCAGACCAGGCTCATCAGGCTAATAGGTCGATAGTTTCCGGGATCAGTGGTGGCTCCCCCTTTGTGGAGTGGGATAACTGTTGCTGTGCACCATTCAGTGGGTACAAAGCCTGATGCAAGGCTATTATTGAACATGGTGCTTAAGTGGGGAGCTAGTTTGTTCTGAAGTTCATGTAAAACGCAGCCTGGGATGTTGTCCGGTCCCATGGATGCTGTGTTTTTGGCTTTAGAGAGTGCAGCTTTTACCTGTGTAGTTGTGATTACACAGACTCTGCATTCTTCCTGTATAGATATGGGCCCTTTAGGGGGTGAGAGGGGGGTAAAGTTAGCACTGAACCTATCTGCCAAGATGTTGGCAATATCAGTTGGTTCTGTAATTTTCGTGCCTTTGTGCTGTAACTCAGAGCAGATCTGGGTGTTGCCATCGAGATTCTTGACATAGCTATGGAATGCTTTGTGGTTGTCCTTGGAATTAGTGGCAATTTTGTTTTTGTAGCTAGCTTTGGAGGATCTTATAAGAGATCTCAGCTTCTTACTGAGGCTGACCAGGGAGCTCCTCCCTTTTGCAACAGTTTCTTCCTTCTGTTGTACAATTTGTTTATGGCAGGGGACCACCAGATTTGCTTCCTTTTTTGGAGGATAGCGTCATGGTTCTGTTTGGGATAGCACAATCCATGCACTCGTGTAAGTGCTTACAGAGTGCATTTGTGTAGGATTCAGCAGTTGTAACTGTATTGTCCATCTGCATGGATGCCATGAAGTTCACCACTTCTGTCTTAAGAAGCATGAAGTTGGCTTTGGAGAAATTTTTTACTGTGGTTTCCTTAATGGGGGGTGGGATGTGGATATCAAGGGTGATTAGCTTATAGTCAGATTAGACCAACGAGGAGTTGACTTCAGGTGTGGAACACTGGTCACTCATATTGATAATGACTAGGTCTAGGATATTTTTGCCCCTGGTGGGGGTGTGGATAAGTTGATCTAGGGCATTGGAGTTTATGAATTCCAGAAAGCGTTGAGCTAAGGAGTTGGTACATGAGTAGTTTTCCCAGTTAATGGTGGGGTAGTTGAAGTTGCCCATTATTAGGGTGTTTGGTTGAACCCTAATATTTTCCAGTACATCAAGAAAAGAGGAGTGGGAATCCTGGGGCATGGTTGGGGATCTGTAGCAAGCTACAATTTGGATTGCAGTTTTGCCCAGAGTTAGTTGCACTTGGATAACCTCGGATGCATTATGCTGAGCAACTAGCCTGGAGGTGTGGATATCCTTAATGAATATGGACACACCTCCGCCTTTGGTGTTTCGGTCCAGGTTACATGGCTGAAAAGTGTGGTATGAGTTACAGCCTGATAGTGCAGGGGTGCTCTCTGAAGCCTTGAACCAGGTCTCGGTCACTGCACAGATATCAATGTTCTCCATTTTAAGGAGTGCCTCGAGTGAGTGCATTTTGAGATTTAGACTTCTAGCATTGAGTAGCATTACTCTCAGTTTTTGCTTGCCTGTTCCTGTTATGGTGCTGAATTTGATATTTGAACCCTACCTAAAAAAGGCACTATAGGGGCAGCAAGAGCCTTAGCCAGTATCCGGAATCCCAGGGGTGACAGGTGCAGGCCATCTGTGGCAAAACATCGTGGTCTGTCGACCATGTCATCCCAAGCAGACAGATACTGGATACCCTTAGAATGACACCAGAAGCTTTGCCAATTGTTGAAGTCAATCATTTTGTCCTTGTACTGCGGTATCATTCTGGGCGATGGCAGAATGCTACTCAGGGCTAGGGTCATACCTGCCTGGACTACAAGATCAGAGAGCTCTTCCATGTCTCTTTTCATGTAGTCCAGGGAGGTACATCTCAGGTCATTCACACCAACATGGACAATGACAGAGTCATATTTGTACTTGTTGTGGAGTGACCTGAGTGCGTGGGTTATGTTACAGATTCTGGCACCCGACAGGCAGCTGATAGTAACCTACTCCTTGTTTAGCCTGGTGAGTGGGACATCAGTGTGCCTAACTATAGAGTCACCTATGACTAGTGTGTTGGGTAAATTTTTTTGCCTTATTGGCTGTGGTTGAGTGGCACACTGAGTCAGTGGGCTATGTGTCATTTGGGTTGTGTTGGGGGATGGTGATTTCTTGCATTTCTGCTTTGGAGGTCTCTGTTGCTTAGACATTATTATTGAGAGCCTCTGCGAATGCTTTTGTGTTACTATGTGTGGATTTTGGTGTTGTAGATTTAGTGAGACTATGTAATGAGTGTGGTGTGGTGCAAATGTTTACCTTCTCCTCATGACTGTCAAAGTGCAAAGCTAAAACCTCCAATTTATACAGCTTTTACAAGCAACTAGATTTCACAAGAAACTAAAAAGAAATCCCAGATAGAAGGATAAAGCACTGACCATGCCTCAGATTATATAGATTTGAATAGCAGCACTAAAACATGAAAGACCCATGGTGGATGGAAAAGACTGCCTGATGCTGGCTCACTTATCCAGGAAGAGGGAGTTGGTGTGGTCTGGTGCATCACTGACCCCAAACAGAGTATTGCAGATGGTAGCAGCCATTTGGGACATAATCATGTATCGGTCAAACACACGTGCACTCCCAGGCAGCACCAACAGACACAGACTTAACCAAACTTAACAGACATAACTACCATAAAGAAGAGCTAGGCCAGGGTAGTAAAGGGCACATGCAAGGCAAAATAAGCTCAACCATTCCTTTGAACCCAATTCTCACCTTCAAATGGAGCAAATTCTCCAAAAGTGCTTTCACCCTGGTCAGAGAATGAATGGGTTACAGGGCTCTCACTCAGGTTGTATATAGAATGAGCCTGGCTTTCAGCCCTCCCAAGGAAAAATGAATAGGCCAGGAGGGGCTAGAAGGAGGAGCTATTGAGCAGGGTCTTATTAGTGACAAATAACTATATTAAATCTTCAGAAGCAATGCGGAAAAAAAAACCTACAGTTCTAATTTTAACCCAAAAAGTAATTTTTAAGTTATTATTGCTTACTAACAAGACAGTTGTTTACACAGCAGGCTATCTTACTAGTGTTACAGTTCCAGGATCTATGCCATCTATACATCCATCCATAAGTGCAAACAGATAAGACACACGTGCACACACAGTTCCAGAACCTATGCCATCTATACATACATGCGTAAGTGCAAACAGATAAGACACACACACACACACACACACACACACACACACACACACACACACACACACGCACACACACACACACACACACACACACGCAGACACACAGACAGCTGCACAGACAGACACACAGACACACATGCAGATCGATGTTAAATGTTGAAAAAAAATTATTTTTATATTTAAATAGAATTAGCTACGCCCAATGCATCATACTTGAATTAAATCTATAAAGGCACACACAAACATATACATACAATCGAATGGATGTTAACTGCTGACAATTATTTCTTACTTTTTAAATAACAAAAGTGGATGGAAATTTAGTAAAGTTTACACAAATTTTATTTATTAATGTGTGCACAAGCATGAAAAATCTTTAGATTCAGTGCATGCACAAACAGGGCAAGTTCCATGGAATGCAAATGACCTCATAAGTAGTTGAATCTTATGCAAATGACCCAGGTGGAGAGATCCAACAAGCAGAAAGGCATCCATGAAGATTCCGTGGCAGTGTCCGTAGTGTACGTGGAATTTTTCTGCATACAGGATTCTACACGGACAGAAGGGGATGTAAAAGTCTACGAATATGGACATAACTCCTCAGAAAATGTTAGATGACAGACATATATGTACAAAAGGTACATTGTGGATGTCTGGAAAAGGAAGGGAATATGTAAAATTAATAATTTTTTTAAATATTTTCAGCATTTTTTGGCTATCAGAAGCACTGCTCAAACATGCTTAACAGAAATTAAAAAAAAAGAAGATTTCTAATATGGTTTTCACAAATATACTGTAGGACCTTGCTTCAGTTCCATACAGTGGTGCGTATGTGCTGTTACCAAGCTCACATGGCTATGAACCATGTAGTATCTAGGTTGTCCGCACGGATATGTATGCAAATGAGGTGGATTTCCTGAATTGCTAAAAGGCACAACCTTGTCTGCATATCCACTTCATGTAGGGCCCTATATGATGTTGATATT
>NC_056733.1:1711722718-1711820218 GCF_019279795.1 Protopterus annectens
TCGGATAACCATGTTTCAACAGAGGAAAAGGCTTCCTGTGTGACTTTTTGCAGTTTGGGTAGGTTGAGTCATCTGCGTATTGGATGAGTGTGCCATGTTTGGTGGCAGAGGCTAGATTATTGGTGTAAACAGAGAAAAGTAGGGGTCCAAGGATGGATCCTTGGGGAACCCCTATGGAGACAGGTAGTTGGGGAGATATGTCATTCTGCCATACAACGGATTGTTGACGGTCAGACAGGTAACTCTGAAACCAGTTGGTGACTGATTGTGAGAAGGATAGGTTATTGAGGACAGAGATAAGTTGTTTGTGTGGGACCATGTCAAATGCTTTAGATAGGTCTAGGAAAGTAGCAGAGGAGAGATAGCCATTGTTTTTATGCTGAAGGATAGTGTTAGTAAAGGAGAGGTACATATATATATATATATATATGTACTCCACTCCCCAACATTGACACCACCTCCAAAAATAGAAAAATATTGCCACCCAATACAAAGTAGACCACCAAATCCATCCTAGCCCTCACCAATAATAGTTCTCCCACCTCACATCCAAACCCATCTTTCCTACCAGCAGACCAAAACCTTTTCTCCTTATCCCAGCTAGCACAATATATAAATACCCTGGCCGCCGACAAATTACCTGCAGAATATCTAAAGATCGCAGCCAAAGTCATCTCCTATCCTGTCTCCATGCTCATTAATTGCTGTTTATCAGAACAATGTGTTACCTCTCTGTGGAAAATTTCTCATAGAATACCACTCCACAAAGGAGGTAACTCTGTGGAACTATTGAATTACTGTCCAATTGCCATTCTATCCCCTTTATCTAAAATCCTTGAAAAATGTATACATTCCCAAATAATGCACTATCCCTTCACTAATAAACTGCTAACCATCACCCAGCACAGATTCTGCCCCAGTCACAGTACTACCACAGCCCTTATTAGCTTTACCAACACAGTAAACCAACATCAAAACAATGGTAACCTATTACCCACTCTATTCCTAGATCTCTCCAAGGCCTTTCAATACTGTCTCCAATCCCAAACTCCTTTCTGGTCTCTCCGATCTAAATCTCAGCCACTCCTCACTAGCATGGTTTTAAGACTATCTAACCAAGCACCAACAAGCAGTAAAATGCCAAAATTACTTATCTCCCCATCTACCTGTCATCCACAGGGTCCCCCAAGGATCCATTCTTGGACCTCTTCTTTTCAATGTATTCGCCATCCATCTCCACAAAGCTAACACGCCACTCTAGTCCAGTACGCCGATGACTCTACTCTAATCTGCTCTGCCTCATCACTCCCTCAACTCCAGGACTTGACACAAGAGTAATTTACCACTGTTGAAATCTGGTTAGCCAACTCTCAAGTAATACTTAACCACAATAAAACACAGCTAATGATATTCTGTCCCACTAGGGCCTTAAACCCCATACCACCATTCACAATATTTTCAGCTAATAACACCCCTATCACACCTGTCCAACATACCAAACTTCTCGGGGTTATCATAGATCACAACATAATACTTGATATGCACATTGCACAGACAATAAAGAAAGTCCATAAAAAACTCAGAACCCTATATAGATGCAAAAAGTACCTCACCAATGACAGTAAAGCCACCATCGCAAGAAACCACCTACTATCCACACTCCTCTATGCCTCCCCCAAACTCATCAACCTAAACAAAGCAGACTTAAACTAAACACCTGCTACAATAAAATTGCTAGGTTTGCTACTGACTCACCCTTCAGGACACATTACTGCATAGCAATCAAGCAACTGTCCTGGTTAGAATTACCCAACCTGCTCACATATAACCAGCTTACAATAGCCTACCAAATTCGGTATTATCCCAATAGAGTTCCTGGTGTTTAAGGTCTACTTAATGTCTACTCTAACAAATGCCTATTAAGATCCACCAATAAAGCACTGGCTGACATAGGCAAAATCAGCAATAGCTCTGGGAAATCCTTGTTTTTGATTTCTGTTTTAAAAGCATGGAACACCATCCCCATAGATATTAGGACCACTGAAAACAAAAATAATTTCAAAAAAACTCCTCTGGTTCAATTTGATAGTTCTTGGTTATGCAATTGGTCTGACCCTGGGTAGCTTCACTTAATTAGATCATATCATACTTTAACCATCTATGAAAGCTTGCAACAACTCTTTTCTGTACTCTTAATAAATTTGTGTTTACTGTACTAGCCACTGATGAATGTAACCAAATGACTGAATTAAAATGTCCTTTCAACTGTATTGTTTACATAACCTTTAATTTTTACAACTTTTTGGACTTGAAACTGCACCTTATTAACTTTTTATGTCTGTACTGTACTTTTATTAGCATGTATTTTATTTACTGTATGTGCTGTACTAATCACTGTGCAGCTTTTCTCCCCCAGGCTTCCTCTGAAAATGGGATCCATGCCCAGTCAGACTTTCCCAGTAAACAAATGTAAAATAAAATAAAAAAAAACACTCCATATATATATATATATATATATATATATATATATATATATATATATATATGTGTTTTATATATATATATATATATATATATATATATATATATATATATATGTGTGTGTGTGTGTGTGTATGTCTGTATTGCCTGACATAACAAACCACCAAAGGAAAAAACAAACTGCAAATTAAAATAAAATTAACAAATGGCTCAGGCTCACAGCAAACAGCAAATTAGGTTTATTCAACGTGAAGCACTTTTCGTCTCGTACACTATCACTGAGACTTCCTCAGACAAGTAAAACCATAACACAAATGATTAAACTCGTTTTAAAAAAGTTCTTCATACACAGAGAACCAATCAGCGATCTTCTCTGATATTGCAGCAGGCTCACTAAACTACCTAACAGCAACATGCTTAAAGAGGCAAGCAATCAATAAAAACCTTTTGCTTGGTATTAAGTTTCACTGACAATTCAGAATATTACAATTTCCTAGTAAAACACTAGGTTACTGGTTTACATTGTACGAAGCAACTTATAATTACTAAAATACATGAAAATGCATATAAGGAAAATATAAAACTTGTAAGATAAAAAATCAAAAAGTCAGTTATAACATATCCACTTACAAAAAATATGACTAAATAAAAAGAAAAACTAATAACTTATAGCAGTTGGAAACACTCATAAAAATAAAAGAACAATATGAGCTATCTCAACAAGCTCCTCAATTTTAAAATGCATGTCAGGGACGTGGTTTCATTTAACCCAGGGGCATTATAGGAGTTCAATCTAAGTTGCCAGACTAGTTCCCTTTTCTCTAAAAATAATTGAAAGGGGCCATCCTTATGGTCATCAGTTACCTGGTCAATCACTCTAAATGAAAAACTGTGATCGGGATTGTCGTTGCAGTGTCTAGCTAGGGCATTGTTCTCACTCCTTTTTCTAATATTGTAAATATGTTCATATACCCTGTCTCGTAGTCTTCTATCTGTCTTTCCTACATAGAAAGCTGGGCTTAACTGGCACACTGCCAGATATACTACATCTCTCGACTCACAGTTGAATCTACCCTGGACCTTGTATTCGCGTCCACCAATAGTGAAATTCACCCCAGTGCAAATAAACCTACAGTGGTTACAAGATTCACATTTGAATGTACCTTTGGTTCTTACCTCTTGCCTCAATAAAATCCTTCAGGTTCCTACCTTTCCTAAAAATCAAATTAGGACAACTACCCAGTTTAACTAAAAGGTCACCATCACTTAGTATAATGTTCCAATTCCTAAAAAGGATTCCTTTCAAAAGGTTAGCTTCTATGCTGTACGTAGTAATGAAACTCCTCACAAATCTGTTGTCATAATTACTTGTTACCCCTGCGATAACTCCAGCCACTACACTGGAGTCCGCTAAAGGGTACGGGTTAAACAAATCATCATGAACCGTGTTCGTTTGTACTGTATCCAAACTACCTGAAAGAATAGGTCTGTAAAACCCGGAACTCCTCTTATGCTGCACCTCACGTATCAAGTCAACAACAAGTTCAGTGGGGTAGCCACGACTAGTGAACATTACGTTTAAGGTTTCACATTCTTCAATAAAAACTACATCATCAGTGGTCATCCTGGGCGCTCTAACCAATTGGCCCTTCAATGCCGATCTTTTCTGGTGCAATGGGTGGCAGCTGGTGTAGTGTAACAGAGTATTAGAATATGTAGCCTTACGATGTATACAAGCTATGAAACACTGGTTTGTCCTGTCCTTTCTCAGGTCCACATCTAAGTAACAAATGTGGTCCCTATGGGCAACATAGGTAAACCTAAAAAAAGAAGTACTGCTGTTCAAGAATTCGACAAATTTGTGTGCCTCAGCCTCTGACCCTTTAAACATTAAAAAAGCATCATCTAAAAATTACGTATAAAACCCCACTTTATTCATCAGTCTGTTGTTACTAAAAAATAGTCTGAAACTCCCAATGGGCCATTACCAAGTTCGCATAGCTCCCGCCACAAGGGGAACCCATGGCTACACCCACGATCTGTCTATAGATAGTGTTGTCAAAAGTAACAAAGTTATTGCTTAAAATTATGTCCATCAGTTCCTGAAATAATCTGACTTCCAAGTTAGTGGCACCATGTGATAATAACCTATCAACTACCATTTCAATCCCGACAGTGTAAGGAATCGTAAAGGTCAACCACATCAGTTGTCATAAACAAAATATCATCTTGGTAACCAAAATTTTCCATAGCTGTTAAAAAGGCCCATGAGTCCTTACATATTTGCTTTTCCTTGACAACAAATTTTCTTAACAGGGAGTCGACATATTTAGCACAAGAGTACGTAATCGAGGACCTAGCATTAACTAAAGCTCTCATTGGGGGATCTGCCAGGTTTTTGTGAATTTTCAGTAAACCGAATAATGAAGAAATTCTAGGATGCAAAATAGACAAATAATTAAAGGTATCCAAATCAATTAAACCTTCAATAAAAAAAAATCATTGATAAATGAATTAATCCTCCTATAGGCCACATTCAGTTCGTTTATACAAGACATTTCATATGTCCCACCATCAAGAACTGTGTTCATTCTGGATATGTAATCCACATTGTCCATAATTACCAGTCCACCACCTTTGTCAGGTTTAAGCACTCTGACCGGTAGTGCTTTGAGAGCATACAAAGCTCTGTCCTCCCCTGTTGACAGGTTTTTAAAGTCAAGTTTGTTCCGTCGATTGTGCAGAGCCCTAAAATCGTACTCACACGTGTTCAAAAAGAGAGATGACAGGGTTTAATGGGGGATTGAATGTACTGACCACCCTCAGTTGGTTACTCATTTCACAACTGTTACCAAAAAGGACGGCTAAGTTCAATTTGAGAGTATACAGCTTCAGGTCAATTAATGTCTCGGCCAACCTAAAATGGTTAGAGGGAACAAAGGTCAAACCTTTGCTAAAAGTGTCACAAAGTTCTGGTTCGGTTTCATAGTTGGAAAAATTGTAGATCTTAAAGTCACCAGATGTGTTGACCATTATCGTGGTTTTTGTCTGCTGGAGTCATTCGACTCAATCGTGGTCCCCTTCCCCCTGGTATTGTAGTTCCGCTGGTGGTTCTGACCCTTGTTCACGGATTACACTCCCTTGAGGGAAACCAGTATTTCTACCATTGGCCTGATGTTCAGTACCCTGCTGGAAGCCACTATTGGCACAGTCGTTCATCTGGTCATCAGCCACTACTCCCCTCCGTTGTTCCTCAATAACTGAATTGCCATGGTTACTACCTGCCACAATGACAACATCCTTTTGACCAGAAAAGTTATTGCCTTGAGAGGGTGGTGGCTTCGGGTAAGCTACACCATTTTTATAATCATTTATGTCCCTCCTTAATTTCTTCATTTTAATTTCACTATTTTTCACAAGTTGTTGTTCAATAGAAGACAAAACTCTCTTGTATTCATACTGATATCTTGAAAAGTCACAGTGTGACACAATTTCAGAGTTTAAGTCAGAGATCTCTTTAGAGAACTTGTCCCCTGTAAATTTATAATACCTACACATGGTATCCATTAACTCAAAACCATGCCTATTGAACATATCGATTAAGTCAGAAAAAATGGTGTGTTCTCCTCCAAGCCAGAGGAACCACCCCTTCCTTTTTGCACTCCTCAAAATATTTAATTTCTAACTGCAGTTTTTTAGCTTTAAGGGATTTACTGTCAAGTTCTTTATGCTTCAAAGCAATAGGGACACTTACCCCAGCCGGTACACCCTGTCCTTCCACTGGGTCCTGCCTGCCAAAAAAAGGCTGCTTACGGTGCCAAGTGTCCACATCAGGGAGTCCAATGAGCTCGACAGTGGTGTCCCTAGAGTTACCGTCCATGAAAGTCCCACTAGTATTAGTGTTAGTGTTAGCACTCAGCCTGCTGCATTCGCTAGTAGAAATACAGATCAAATGGTCATTAACGTTAGACACGTTTGTCAAATCACCAGAAGGAGCAACAGAGTTGTGCAGAGGGCTGCCCTTCGGTCTGACTGCAACCCCTGGTTGAGAAAAGCCATCCAAACGTGCAGCCAGTGTGTTCAGTCTGTTATTCATGGTTGAAATCAAAGCAGTCAAACTCCTCAAACTCGCTGAGTTGTCTTCCTGCCCCAATGGTGAATCAGTAATCACTTCCATTTCGTTATCGACATTGCTGGTCCCCGAGCCAGAAGCCATTCCAAAAGAAATAACAAACCACCAAAGGAAAAAACAAACTGCAAATTAAAATAAAATTAACAAATGGTTCAGGCTCACAGCAAAAAGGAAATTAGGTTAGTGTTTTACTAGGAAATTGTAATATTCTGAATTGTCAGTGAATTGTCAGTGAAACTTAATACCAAGTAAAAGGTTTTTATTGACTGCTTGCCTCTTCAAGCATGTTGCTGTTAGGTAGTTTAGTGAGCCTGCTGCAGTATCAGATAAAATCACTGATTGGTTCTCTGTGTATGAATAACTTTTTAAAAATGAGTTTAATCATTTGTGTTATGGTTTTACTTGTCTGAGGAAGTCTCAGTGATAGTGTACGAGATGAAAAGCACTTCACGTTGAATAAACCTAATTTGCTGTTTGCATGTCTGATGAAGTGCCATTTTGTAGGCATGAAAGCGCTTACATTTTAATAAAAGGTTTGTTTCTGCCTGAAGTCCTGGTGGTCCTGGAGTACTTTTTGCTAGTTCCAGGTAGTGGATCCCCTTACATTGACACCACACACTAAGGTAATTATTGACATTTTCCATTTGTATTGAGCCATCATCTTAGGTGACACTAAAATGCAGCTCAAGGCCAAGGGCATACCTGACTGAGACACATAGTCTATCAGCCCAGTCATGTCTCTGTATACATTCCAGAGAGGTATGTCTCAAGTCATACATACCAACAGGAACTATGACATAGTCATAACAGTACCTGATGTTGACAGACTTATGTGCATGTATGATATGGCATATCCTGGCACCTCACAGACAGCTGACCATGACCTTTCCCTTATGTAGCCGGTGAGAGGCATATCAGTGTGTCTCATGATGCAATCACCAATGAGTAATATGTTTGATTTTGTATTTTGCCTTAGGTGTTTGACTGGTGAGACAGTGGTGCATGACTTATTATGTGTACTGTGTTCTGTGAGGTAAAATTATGTGTAGCGAGATTGCGTATGGGTGTCTGAGGTATCTGGTGTTTACTTATATCCCTGGTAAGGACCTCTGCACATGTAGGTTTGTGTAATGTGGGTTTGAGTGGGGTAGGAGGGCTCCTTCTAGGCATTTACTTCTCTGCAGTCACAGCCACTATCATTGGCCTCTGACTGGCTAAATTTGCAGAAGATTGCAAATTAGGAGCTGTCATTGAATCCCACACTGATTCAACATTTATTCAGGATGGGCTGACATAGACATGGACTAACAGTAAATGTCAAGGAATGCACAATACTATCCCTTGGGAAGTTATCCATCCCTGGTAACTAATGTATTGACTGCACACCTCCAACAGTTGACACTGTAGTCAGGGACTTACGGACACATAGATAATGATCTAGCCTCTGACTGTCATGGGTTGGTAATATTTGGGGATGCATTCTATGTTATGCGACCTATAAACAAAGGTTTGGCATGTAAATCCAAGACAGTTATTGTTCCACTGTATTCAGCATTCATCATACCTCACAATGTGTGCAATGCTGCTTTTGGTATGTAACTAATCAAGCATATATGACAAATGTCACATCCACAGAGGTTCCACATTAAACTGATACACAGTGTACATAACATGTCCTATGCAGACCGCGTCAAGCCTGCATCTGTGTGTTCTGTCCCTGACATGCTTTGGAGGGAGGTATATGCATGCCATGCAGGGAGGTGTCAGACCCTACTGTGTAATTCCTGCATATCCAAGAAAGGACTAGCACGAGCATTGCCTCTCCTACACGTGTGTGAGTCAGAAAGGGGAGCAGACAAGATGGACTATGCAAATGAGGTGTGTGTGTCTGTAGGTGACCTGAGTGTGACAGTGGTATGTGAGTGTCTGCATGAATACAGCCAAGCTCAGTTCTAGCCCTATGTGAATGTATGTTGGACAGCTTTGAGCTGTGCATGGCAAAGCTGACAATTTATCATCTCCACCCCTAAACATGAAACCTGGCTCTGCCAGAATTTGCACTGGCATCTCTATGTTCAAGGTTAGATGCTGGGCTACTACCTGAGGGTGACTGTTGTCTGCTGGGACCATGTCCTCCATGGGACTGCCCAGGACCATGAGTCCATGGCCTGCCACATTTGGTGTGGACAGCACACTCCCCTCTGGAATGCTGGATGTACTGCCATTATGGGAGTGTGATTGTGCATGTCCATGTGGACTCTCAGCAGATGTAGTTGCCGACCTACATCCACGAGCCCGATGCTCAACTCCAACCAGACGTTCTGTCACAGATAATGTGCATTCCAGGGCAGACAGTGTGCGATCTGTCTCAGACAAATGTCTTTCCATTGCATCAGTCAACCAATCCAGGGTATTAGAAATACAGTGGAGGCAGTCATGGATGTCAGACCATTCTGCATCCATAACCCTGAGAATTCGTCTGCAGTTCCTTTCAGAATGTGCCTGTGCCTCCATGATGGCCCTAAATGTATGTCAAGTGACACATGATGAGACACCTGCAACAGGTGGTGGAGGAGCAGGCCTCCTACGAACACTCCTATCAATCCGCCTGTGTGGAACCTCACCAACTGTGTGGCTATGGCCAAAATCAACACTCACTGCAGGCACAGTAGCCACATTTCCCTGTTCAGTGTCTCCGACTGTCCAATATCTGTGGCCTCACAGGACTGGGTATGCGTAGGCATACTGACTGTGTACAGTGATAATGAGGGCGGATGAGAGATGTAAACCTCTGTGACATATTCAGGCCCTGCAACCCCCAGCTGTGCCTCACACTGGCCACCATTTTCATCAAAGCCTGAAGAGACACTGATTCAGGCCCTGCAACCCCCAGCTGTGCCTCACACTGGCCACCATTTTCATCAAAGCCTGAAGAGACACTGACTTCAGGTTGTGAAGGGGGATAAAGACCATTCTCCCAGGTCACCTGTGATATAAATGGGAAAGTATCACATTAATGCCTGCACTACTATGATCTGCAGTCCTATGTTACACTGCTGTCTCTATTACACACTTGTACTATCTGAGATAGTAGGACATAAGGTCATTCTAACCCAAATTGGTAATCATTTCAAAATAACAGCTCTTTAAACTGGACTCTCATGAGCAATACATAAATTATATACACTGCTGACATTCTGCAGAACTCTGCACAGTTTACAGGTATGGCCATCTGAAAAGCTGTGGACACACCTACAAGCCCTAGGTATGACCCTAAAGTGTATACAGTCAGAGCATATCTGTACATTTTTCAATCATGCAGACAGTACATAAATCCAGCCAGCAGGCTTGGGATGACACGTTAGTTAATGCCTAGAAGTAAATCTACATCTGTCACAAAAATGTTTTGTGCTTACCAGTAGCAGGGGCACAGTGTCTTCCTATTCCTGATGGTCCTGAAAAACATTTGAGGGAGAGGTAATGTAAACAACATCACATGTTACAGTATAACACACTGGTACTATGTCCAAATATTCCCCATTTTCAGTAGCTGCTATGTTAACAGGTATGTGGGTCACAATGTCTGCATGAGCTTAAAAGTGCAGGCAATCAAGCTCCCCCCACCCCATAAAACAACTGACACCCCTATAAAACTATGTACACCCTGATACATTAAATGTTACAGTATTCCGATGCTGATTACATACAGATGTGTGTCCTACTGCTGCTGCAACAGGCAATATGCATAGTGAGAGAGGCTGTAGAATGTGGAGGACAACAACACTTATGAGTAACTATGTGACCAGTGGCAGCCTTCGTGTACAGCCAGACCCTGACTGAGGGAACGTATCTCACAGGAAATTGAGGTATGTGTTTAAGGTAAGTATTTTAGCCAAAGGTATAAGCCATGGTGGTGCAGCGGTAGCATTGTCGCCTCACAGCAAGAGATTCTGCCGTTCAGTTCTCGGCTGGAGCGCCTTCTGTGTGGAGTCTGCATGTCCTCCCCGTGGTCAAGTGGTGTTCAAAAGACATGCGTGAATGGGTGTGCCTTCGTTGAAGGTTGGGTGTCGGGCTGGCACCTCGGCACCATAAAAATTGACTGCCAATCATTACCGGACCAGAGTTCCTCTGTGGCGACCCATAACCAGGAAAAGCCAAAAAAAAAACAACAACAACATTTTAGCCGAAGGTATCATTAACAGAGTAAAAGGCAACATGTTTGTTGTGTCCTTGAACAAAGAAGGTGGTACATTTACCATTATGTCAGCCATTTGACAAAACCTATACAGCTACCTTCCAGCGCTATCTTGGAATAAGCTTTTTATGTCCCTTAGAAATGTCACTCATACTCATGAATTCAAGACATCTCTCAGAAATTACCTTTTCAGTACCTGGAGATGCCCTTGCAACCATCCCTCTTGAAATCTTCCTTTCCTTCTCTCATCCTCTCCTTTTTCCCTCTCCCTAACTTTCTTTCCTTCTTCCTCCTGTTTCCCACTTTCCAACGATGTCTTCTATCTTCCTGAATATTTATATTATAATCTATTTTTCTGCACTTCTTTGACAGCTTGCTCCTTCACACCTCCCCAACACTTACTACTTATCTGAATTGCATCTTTTAACAAGATCTCTAACACATTCTGCATCCTGACATCTTTCCGTATTTAACTTTTATTGTCTTTTTCTTATTTCCTTTACTCCTGTTAATTCCTTAATATTTGGAAAATTGGTACTCTAAATTTATTTACTTGTATATATTGTACCCTGAATTCTGTACTTATCAAAAAAATTGCTGTGAATTTATTGTACTTGTATAATTTGCATTATGGAGCTTTTCTCCCCAGGCCTCTGCTGAAAAAGAGCACAAGCTCAGTCAGACTATCCTGGTTAACAAATGTGAAATAAATAAATAAGTTGGACAGCTGCCAAGTCATGTGTTATGTTATGGTAGTCTTCTGGAATGTGTGTGCTGGCAACCCTTGTTACTAGCATGACCTCCATATTTGTATGTTACTTGTGCAGCTGTGCTTATCTTTAATATCTGTAGCAAATGATTGTGTGTTGCAGTCTGATATTACTGGGCCTCCTTTTGAATTACATAACTTAAAATCCTCTGTGAATGCATAGTAATGCATGACCTGACACTCCATGCACTTTCTAGTGTTGTAATAGGAATATGTTAATTGTGATCCTATCTGAAGGCCTTTGACTTCAATCATTGAAGAGCAGACAGTCCATCTGAAATGCTTTGGGTGGATAAATAGGTGATGAGACAGTCATTCATATTAGAATTCACAGTGGTGATGTACACACGCATGTATTTTAAATTCTCGACACCACTGGACTAGAACCCAGGACCATGTGTACCAAAAGTTAACACTTTTAAAGCATTTAACAGACTGAGCTACTGAGTCACTGCTATAGTAAGTGTATTTTTCATATATAATTGCATACTTACTTATCAAAAATTTTTACTGTGAATTTATTGCACTTGTATAATTTGTATTGTGGAGCTTTTCTCCCCGGTGTCTGCTGAAATATGGTGCAAGCTCGGTCAGACTATCCCGGTTAACAAATGTCAAATAAATAAACTCCACCCTAAACGTTGCACTGCAACTAACATACCTAATTCTAATTAGCCCCAACATACCTCCTCACAAGCCTAACTCTTTACTTCTCCCCTTTAATACCGTACCCTGGCTTTTTTGATCTGAACTCCTCAGTCTAATACATCATGTCACCCTTAATTAATATCATTAGCATTTATGACAAATGTTAACTATATTAACTTTCTGTCTTTTGCCCATTATTTTCTGTAGTTTTACTTAGATAGCAGCAGGTGCTTTTTGCACCACATTGAACTAAAGTGAAACGATAATAGTATCTAAACTCCAAAGTAAGCAGCTTTAAAATTCCACCGATAAATATAATCCAACAAATACTGCTATCCCTAGTACCCCTTAAAAGCAATATAGAACCCCCATTCAGTCACTTGTAACATACTTAACTTCATTGCCTTATTGCTTCCATCTGTTCTCTTTCAACATATTGACTGCCTTGCCCATATCTCCTTTCTTATAACATACTCATTCTTTATCCACCCTGTCATTTCCTCTCTAATTTTACTGATAGACTGAATATCAGTACTTCCTCAGACCTTCCCTTTCTTTTTCCTCTTTTCCTTTATTTTTTAATTATGTTTTGTACTTGTAAATGAATTTATTTCATAATGATTTCATATTACGTTGCAATATTGTAAAACAGTTACTTATATATATATATATATATATATATATATATATATATATATATATATATATATATATATATATATATGTTTGTGTGTGTGTGTGTGTGTGTGTGTAACTTGTTGGTTTGGGTGCCTTTTTTGGTCCCCTTGGACCCCATTTATACTAGCCAGGTCCTAAGTGCACAAGTCCATGTGAAATCTACCAGCATTCTTATATCCCCCCAGATTTGCTCCAGTATTACTGGCACTGGTCATTGATCTTAAGGGCATCTGGGGGCTCAGCCATCTGTGCTCCCAGCTGGTGTTTTTTTTTTTAATTCTTATATACCCTCTCCACTTTTTCCTGGTGTACTGTATAAGTGAATTTGTTGTTTTGAGCTGTTTAAAGTGGTTGATTTGAATGATATGTGTCTGATTTTAATTGTAATGTTGTATAGTTTCAACATCTTAAGGTTCAATTGAAACTATACAACAGAGAAAGACCAAAAAAGATATCATCCTTTAGTACATCAAAATCATGCAGAGCTGCAGAGATAAAATATACAGGACATCGCACAATACTGTTAATGAGGATGATGATGCATTTTTCTGTGCACCCTAGTCCTACCAGCTTTTATTAGTGATTACTCCTTACTGATTTTTTCACTTTTAAGTTAAAATATTCCAAATGCCTTTTACACTTTAATTACTGAAAACACTCTGACACCTTTACTAGCACCCCCAGCATTATGCACACGTCTCCGAAATCAATTCCCCAAAATGTACTTGTCTGCATTTTTGAATTAACTCACAATTAAAATATCTTGTTTAATTCCTACAGTCTTGTTTTATTTCAGCGTATCCTCTTTGCGCCGCACATATTTGTATCATATACAGATGTATGCTTTTCCTTTTAGTCATTTAACTTGCACACGAAAAGACAAATGCAGGGTTAGACTTCCGTTATCTCCTTCAAGTACACTTATTTTATTCAGCTTATAGTGAATATACAAATATCTGTCTGTTTTCATTCTTCTAGCTAAAGTTCTGCAAGTGTGAATTAGTGCTGGCGCCAACAAAAGAAGCAACCGAATATTATAGTGCTTTCCAGGACCCTGTGACCTTTCCTGTGGCTGTGTTTGCAGACACCCTGATTTGTTACTTTGTGCTGCAGAGTGCATCTAACATCACCTTCTATTTAGTCATGCCTTTCAGTTATGACTCATGACAGCTGTGCAGTCAGGTAGCAAATTAACAAATTCTTTTTTGCACCCTGTCAATAAATTCAGATTGATTAGTTTGCAACATTTTGAGGGAAAACAGAAGTCGAGAGATGTTACTACTGAAGTGAAGATGTAGCATTAACTTGTCATTTCAATGTGACAACCAAAGATGGTAATTTGTTTATGCTTCTGACTGATAGCACTTCATCTGCATTTTCAGAAAAAAAGTAATCATGCTAACAGTTTGTTTTGTGCACATCTGAGAGAAGCTACTGTAAGTATTCCTTCAGCATGCATGTATGAACGTTGCTGCAAGGTCTCCTTAGCATGTATGTATGAATGTTCCTTCAAGGTCCTCTTCAGCATGTCTGTATGAATGTTGCTGCAAGGTCTCCTTCAGCATGTATGTATAATTGTTGCTGCAAGGTATCCTTCAGCATGTATGTATGAATGTTACTGAAAGATCTCCTTCAACATGCATGTATGATTGTCGCTGCAAGGTCTCCTTCAGCATGTATGTATGAATGTTATTGCAAGGTCTCTTTCAGCATGTATGCATGTATTAATGTTGCTGCAAGGTCTTCTTCAGCATGTATGTATGAATGTTGCTGCAAGGTCTCCTTCAGCATGCATGTATGTATGAATGTTGCTGGAAGATCTCCTTCAGCATGTATGTATGATTGTCGCTGCAAGGTCTCCTTCAGCATGTATGTATGAATGTTATTGCAAGGTCTCTTTCAGCATGTATGCATGTATTAATGTTGCTGCAAGGTCTTCTTCAGCATGTATGTATGAATGTTGCTGCAAGGTCTCCTTCAGCATGCATGTATGTATGAAAGTTGCTGGAAGATCTTCTTCAGCATGTATGTATGATTGTCGCTGCAAGGTCTCCTTCAGCATGTATGTATGAATGTTATTGCAAGGTCTCTTTCAGCATGTATGCATGTATGAATGTTGCTGCAAGGTCTCCTTCAGCATGTATGTATGTATGAATGTTATTGCAAGGTCTCTTTCAGCATGTATGCATGTATTAATGTTGCTGCAAGGTCTTCTTCAGCATGTATGTATGAATGTTGCTGCAAGGTCTCCTTCAGCATGCATGTATGTATGAATGTTGCTGGAAGATCTTCTTCAGCATGTATGTATGATTGCCGCTGCAAGGTCTCCTTCAGCATGTATGTATGATTGTCGCTGCAAGGTCTCCTTCAGCATGCATGTATGAATGTTATTGCAAGGTCTCTTTCAGCATGTATGCATGTATTAATGTTGCTGCAAAGTCTCCTTCAGCATGCATGTATGTATGAATGTTGCTGCAAGGTCTCCTTCAGCATGTATGTATGAATGTTGCTGCAAGGTCTCCTTCAGCATGCATGTATGTATGAATGTTGCTGCAAGGTCTTCTTCAGCATGTATGTATGAATGTTGCTTCAAGGTCTCCTTCAGCATGCATGTATGTATGAATGTTGCTGGAAGATCTCATTCAGCATGTATGTATGACTGACGCTGCAAGGTCTCCTTCAGCATGTATGTATGAATGTTATTGCAAGGTCTCTTTCAGCATGTATGCATGTATTAATGTTGCTGCAAGGTCTTCTTCAGCATGTATGTATGAATGTTGCTGCAAGGTCTCCTTCAGCATGCATGTATGTATGAAAGTTGCTGGAAGATCTTCTTCAGCATGTATGTATGATTGTCGCTGCAAGGTCTCCTTCAGCATGTATGTATGAATGTTATTGCAAGGTCTCTTTCAGCATGTATGCATGTATGAATGTTGCTGCAAGGTCTCCTTCAGCATGTATGTATGTATGAATGTTATTGCAAGGTCTCTTTCAGCATGTATGCATGTATTAATGTTGCTGCAAGGTCTTCTTCAGCATGTATGTATGAATGTTGCTGCAAGGTCTCCTTCAGCATGCATGTATGTATGAATGTTGCTGGAAGATCTTCTTCAGCATGTATGTATGATTGCCGCTGCAAGGTCTCCTTCAGCATGTATGTATGATTGTCGCTGCAAGGTCTCCTTCAGCATGCATGTATGAATGTTATTGCAAGGTCTCTTTCAGCATGTATGCATGTATTAATGTTGCTGCAAGGTCTCCTTCAGCATGCATGTATGTATGAATGTTGCTGCAAGGTCTCCTTCAGCATGTATGTATGAATGTTGCTGCAAGGTCTCCTTCAGCATGCATGTATGTATGAATGTTGCTGCAAGGTCTTCTTCAGCATGTATGTATGAATGTTGCTTCAAGGTCTCCTTCAGCATGCATGTATGTATGAATGTTGCTGGAAGATCTCATTCAGCATGTATGTATGACTGACGCTGCAAGGTCTCCTTCAGCATGTATGTATGAATGTTATTGCAAGGTCTCTTTCAGCATGTATGCATGTATTAATGTTGCTGCAAGGTCTTCTTCAGCATGTATGTATGAATGTTGCTGCAAGGTCTCCTTCAGCATGCATGTATGTATGAAAGTTGCTGGAAGATCTTCTTCAGCATGTATGTATGATTGCCGCTGCAAGGTCTCCTTCAGCATGTGTGTATGAATGTTGCTGTAAGGTTTCCAGTATTTCTCAGTTTCCTATGCTTGTGTCGCCTGAAGTGCAGTGTGTTTCTTTCTAGGCCTAAGTGACACTTGTTGATTGCCATTCTGTTTTTATACAGAATTGCCATTGTATTTTAAAGTAAATACAGCACCATGTACAGCATGCAAAAACTCTCACTTCTTCTAAATTTCAGTCTTCTTGAGATCATAGTAACTTTTATATTGAATATTATTAAAACAATTTACTTTATACAGAGCCTTCCAGACAAAAATGTACATATGAAAGACTTCCCAAAAAATTTACATTTGGAAAATGTTAAATGTTTGTTATATTGATATGCCCTGTAATATGCAGTAAGAACTGTATACTGATACATACTAAATGTATTGTAAACCGAATATTAATGACTTTGAACATGCACCATCTAAAATGTGCATAGTATGGATATGTGAAATTAGACTAGATGTTATATTCTGTATATGCTCAGTACTTTTACTCCATTGCAATCATTTAAAATAAGAAGCATTTCTTTGTAGCCACACCACAATCAATCCATCTTTTGATATGAAAACAACTGTTTCAAAATGTTGACCTTAACATTTGTTAACCATCTTCCTGCCGAGAGAGTAGCCTAGCAAGTTCTAGAAGCAGATCAGGGAACGTGCAGTCAGGAAGGGAATCAAGACCACTGTAGAACATACTTGGAATTAAGAAAAGGGAAAAGGAAAAAAAAAACTGCTGTATTTGTCGTACTGTAAAATTTCAGTATAAAAAACTGTGATCATCATCATCAACACCCCCTTTTCCCATTTTCTACATAGAGTTGGGATGTTGTGTTAACTGTTGCCGTTTCTCTTGATTCAATGCCACTTTCCTATCTTCTTCAGCAGTTATGCCTGATTGTCGCAGGTCTTCGCCTACACAATCTATCCACCTCTTTACTGGACACCATTGCTTCCTCTTGAATTCTTCCTGTCTGTCACAAATATTATTCACCAGATTGTCTTCATCTTTTCTGCATATGTGCCCAGATCGCCGTAATCTGTTCTCTTTGACCTTCTCTGCAATTGGAGCTAGTTTGGCTTCTTCTCTGATGTCCTCATTCCTTCATCTGTCCCTCAGTGTAAAACCTACAACTTGTCTCGGGCACTTCATCTCCATCACTTCTACCTTCCTCCACTGCTTTGCCTTTATTGCCCAGATTTCTGTAATATTCAGTAGTGCTGATACACCACTGTTTTGTACACCTTACTTTTCAGCTTCTTTGACATTCTTCTGTCATACTACCCCTGATACTCTGTGCTAGTTGGCTGGAGCCCTTGTGATTCTAGCTTTGACCTCCTCATTCAGACTTCCCTTCTCTTCAACCACCCCTCCCTGATACTTGAAGCTGTTAACCTGTTCCATTATTTTCCCTTCTATCTCAGTTACAAGCTTTTTCTGATTTCTCCCATTTGCTGCAATTATAACTGTCTTATCTCTACTCAGTTTAATCCCACATGCTGTAAGGTTTGCATTCCATTCCCCTATCCTTTGAAGAAGTTCTTGCCCAGAGCCAGCCTTTAATGCCACAAAATGCAACTTTGTCGATCCCCTCCTACTTGTTTGCTAGTGTAGTCCATCACCAGTATGAACAGCAGTGGAATCAGAGCTGAACCCTGATGCACACTTACTCCCACTGGGATCCCCACTGTGAGACTGAACACTGTTCGTACTTGAGTCATTGGATCTATGTATGTAGCTTCCATTAATCCTATCAGTGTTTCTGGGACTTTGAACTACCACAGGACTGCCCAAGTCAGCTTTCTAGGGATTTTGTGATATGTCTGCACCAAATCCAATTGGACACTTTCCTCATCTCTAGTTTCTTCTCAACTATCTGTCTCACTGCAAACATTGGGTCTTTTGTGCTGCATCCTGATCTGAATCTAAACTGCCACTTCTTTACTAGTCTGCGATCATATTTCGCCAATTAAAGTAGTGCAGCTAGTCCAGAAGAGCTGCCCCTTCTATCCCCACTTACTTTATGTATCCCAGCTGCACGCCTCTCAATTGTTCAGCTATTTGCAAAATATACACATTTTTGCCTCATATTTTTGGTCTGTTTCTCATACAGTTTGTGGTGTTCTGGCAAATAACTGAGGTCTGAAATCACTAAATGACAGACAATTAAGTTTCAGTCTTCATATCTTTTCAAAAATGTGTTAATGCAAAATGTATTATTCTATAATCTTTGCAACTTTATAAGAGCAATAATAGATTTCCTGTTTTAAGAGGCTGAGAGATAGGCCCAGCTAGCTTAGTCTCTACCACTTAATCTGCAAATCAATCCATCTGTCTTCCACTCTGTCAGAAGGGAAAAATGTTTCTTACTTTCCAATTTGATCCAAATTTCATGTGGTAGGGAAGTCAACAGTTTCCAGTCCAATCCCATCACATTTCTCACTTAATGCTTTGTTTACCATTGGTATGTCACACACCGTCTCTCCTTAAACCTTTTTTTCACATAACATTGTATCTGTCCCCATCTTAATCTTGATTGCTATTTTCTGTCCCTTTCCAGCAGTGCACCCTATTCTTCTTCTTGTAAGAATTCCAGAACTACATGCATTGTTCCATTTGTTGTCTTATACAGGCCTAAATACATCATCCCATTCCTAACATTCTGTCATATGACCATGAATACATACACATATTTATTTTACTCTTCCAGTCACTACTCTTGGATTGACTTCTTCTTCCTCTTCTTGACACTAAAGTCCATGTCTCACAATTTCCTTGCAAAACATCCATGAATGTGAAGTCCTGAGTACACAAACCCTTATATGTTCTCACACTAAAACAGTTTACAGAGAAATGTAACACAAGGTAAACACACAGAGGAGTAACAGCAGTCAGTAATAGACATAAAAGAAAATCTGACATCCTCTTTTCTATGAGTGTGTAAGCCCAGAGAAGATACAAGGCAGTACATTTCAAGCACTAACATGTTATTCTGCTATATGTTGTGAAAAACAAGCAAGCAAACAGATACTGCCTTGATCTGTAAAGCTGAAGTAACTGTCATAGGAACAATCTGGTATTGATCAATGAAACATAAGTTACTGTCTCCTCAAGCTCTTAGACTAAGCCTGATGGTTCCTACAATAGTCACTATGATCCTCTACTGTGCTGAGCTTTTGAAGCAGGCCCTTCTCACAAATCCTATATTATGTGCCTGGATTATCTTCTTCAGGAACACCATCACTCACTTGGAAGGGGTAGCTTTCAGATCATACTGCTAGACTAGAAAGCAGTCCAGTTTTGTATGTCCTGGGTGATGTCTTCTATCAACAGATTAAATTGGGTAAAGCCTAGGATCAATCTATTTGATGCACTATTTCTAACTACTCCTTTCCTACTTCATTACCACGTTATTTTCTGCTGTCTAAACTCTTCACTGTCAGCCTACATAGTTTGGTTCCCAGCACTATCCCTTCAATTCCACAAAAAGCCTGTGCTTTGCTGAACTCCATATAGAGTTTATCAAAAGTCTCTACCTGCTAGTAAAAGAGTTATAGAACTGGGTACGGTAAGTCTGGCAGAATCTACCTAATATGAATCTGTGTTGTTCTGCTCTGGGAACGTATATAAGCCTTGATTCAGGATCTTCTCCATTGTTTCACCCATCACTGAAAAGAGGTTTACTAGTCTGGAAATTCTTGTAGTGCTCCTTTTGTCACATTCAAACATGAGTACTCACAGCTCGCTTCTAATCTCCAGAGACTATGAGAAGAAGATTTATGTCTGATATTCATCTAGTGTCCCAGTGGTCCCCTTTTAGATTCTGAATGGAATCCCATTTATCCCTCTGCCTCATGTTCTGATGTCAGTATCACCTTTCACCTTTTCAACCAGTAATACTTCATCACTGCAGCCACCTCTCTCTTCTAGCCTGCCCTCAGAAACTGACAATTTGCTCACATTTTCTTTTGTGAACTCTGATTGGGATAACTCATTTAATATTCTTGTCTGTTTCCTGGCATCTGTATAGTTCTGACCTTCCTAAACTAATTCAGTTATTTTTGCACCAACTTTTTTTTCTCTTCCACATACTAAAAGAAAATTATTTTCTTCCCTGTATATCTCCTACCAGCCTTTGTCCCTCTCTTCCTTGGCCCATCACACATCAACTTTGTTATTACTGTATTTCTCTGTAAATAAGACCTAACCAGAGAATAAGGCCTAGCATGGTTTTCCAGGGTGGTCATGATATAAGTCTTACCCCAAAAATAATCCCTGGTTAAGATCGTCAACAACACACGACGAACGTGTTGAATTATAAAATAATAATATTATCGACACCTGTTGACTGAGGTTATCGTACTCTGCTCACCATTTTTGGACCATTCGGACACCCAACTTCTTCTGTTTGCAGAAAGTCATAAGCTTCTTTCCCTGGGAGTCCTCCATGATTCTTACTGTAACCAAATCCTCACTCACACTTGACGGTTGAGATCCTTGGCCCATAAACACTGACAAGTGTACTTTGATTCTTCAAAGTACAGACAACGCACGTAAAACGTGCGCACTTGATAATGAATGGATGTGGTTGTATCTTCTTAACCGTCACCATTTTGTGTTGCCACTCCTGTCTCATAAGTCTTCAATTAACCCCCCCCCCCTCCAGACAAGATGAGTGCAAAAAGAAAAAGCTAGTCCATCAAGTTCAAGAAAGGAATCATGGAGGACTCCTGGGAAATAATCTGATGACTTTCTGCAAAGAGAAGAAGTTGGATCTCCAAATGGTCTGAAAATGGCAAGCAGCATATGATAACCTCAGTCAACAGGCCAACGAGGGACATGCTAAGAAGTGCAAGTGTGGATCATTTTGGCAACCATTATTTCTTGAGCTGTAAGACATCATCTGTGAATGGATTGCTAACAGGAGAGCAAAGGCTTTGGTTGTGCGAAGGGCTGATATTCAAGCATTTGCCCTTGCAATGGCACCACAGTTAGAAATATCCCCAGAAGAATTCAAAGCATCACAACATTGGCTGGATGGCTTCTTTCAGTGATATGAACTGTCTCTAAGAAGATCAACAGCACTGTTCAAGCTGGAAGATACTGAAGTTATTAAACGTGCACTTGCATTCAAGTCCTTTGTTGATGGCATCGACTTTTCTAAATACCAACTCTCCGACATGATTGCTATGGATGAAACTGCAGTGTTTATGGGCCAAGGATTTCAAACAACAATTGATCAGATGGGAACTTCGTCAATCTACATTCCCTCCACTGGTTAAAAAAGTGCACGTGTTACCTGTATTTTGGCAATTCATCTAGCTGGAAAGAAAATCCCACCTCTAATCATTAGTAAGGGCAAGAAAGATAAGATGGAATGTGTTTTAGGCATTTACATTCTTGAAACAGAAAAAGCCTGGTGTACACAAGTAGTTATAAGGAAGTGGGTCAATGTAATGCTGCCACTTGTTTGGCGAGGTGGCGAAAGAGGTCTGCTAGTCTGGGATTCAGCCAGCACTCACCGCGCTAATGACATGAAGAACTTCCTTGCACGGAGAAGAATAGATCAAATAATGATTCCTGCAGGAATGACTGCCTATCTCCAGACTCTTGATATTGCAATAAACAAGCCATTCAAGGACCATTTGCGCATGGAACTCAATGACTACATTGAAAATAGAATGCAGAGAAATCAGCGTGGAAACTTTGTGAAGACTAGCCTGCAAGTGGTCGTGACTTGGGTGAAGAATTCATGGGATAAAATCACTAACAGCTGTGTTGCCAATGCACTACAAGCAGGCTACATGGACAATCATTGCTCATTTAAGGAGAGCTCTATTGCTAGGCATGACAGATTGGGGCCAGTGGTTCTACAGGAAATGGAGTCGCAAGAAATTCAGGCCGAAATTCGGGGGTCAGAGACTTATGACAATGTTCCAGAAGAAGATAACATAACTGTATTTTCATAACTTTTTCATTATCGGGGCAACAGAATGGATTGCTTCTGCTTTCAGCTGCCAGCAAGTTCTTGTCAGTTTTTTGACTTTATTGTATTAATGTAACATTTCATTATCAAGGGGTAATTACAAAGTAAGGCCACTAGTTTCCAGACTTCATTTTTATGACTTTCCATAATTCTTCTCTTACAGTTTGAGTAAGGAATAAAGAAAGCATCACCACTCAAAAAGTGACAGTTATTCACCTGTTTTATTCCCCTCCTCCAGTACACATATATTGAGATTTTTCTGCACTTTCTGTTAAGCATGAAATATTGCACCGTGAAAGCCAAGATGTAGTTATTCTGAAGTTGAAGTGTTTGTTGCGCTGTTTAAGTAGAATTGTCACACAACTGTTAACATGTTACCTAGAAGTGTTGCCCAATAACAGAAAAGTACCAAATAAATGCCAATTTGTGTACATGAATAAATGTCAATTTGTGTACATGAATAAATGTTGAATTATGTACATGAATATATGTCGATTTTTGTACATGAATAAATGAATAAATGTAGATTGTTGTACGGGGGGGGGTAAATAAGGCATCCCCTGATAATAAGCCCTAATCTGTATTTCGGTGGGGGAAAATTTATAACACCCGGTCATATTTTCGGGGAAATACGGTAGTAATACCACTCACACAGCTCACCCATTGACTCTCCTCATTGTCCCTCCATTCTCTCTATTTCTTCTCCTTTTCCTTAAAAGCTATTTTCACCTCCATGGTGATTTATGCTGGTCACTTTATTCTCTTTGCAGTTATAAACACTCACTGGTGTATTTACATGCAAATCTCATCATCTTTCTTTGGGAACTAAGGACTTTAAGATTTATTTGCTATGATCTATTTGTTTGCTATGATCTGTTAGCAGCTAATAATGGCTCATTATATTTTTTCATTCAGGCAATGGCTACATATTTCTCAGCAAATCAAAATATACTGCCTCTGTTAGACAAGAGGCCTTTCAACTAATGGAATCATGGCTAACTTCAAACCTTTAATAGTGCATGAAGTGTTGAGATTACACTCCATCTGCAGCAAAAAGAGAAACTTCTAAACAGTTTCTCTAGTGTGAAAACCAGACATAATAGTTACGGGGTGCTTAACAATTGTTATGACTGGGTCTTGTTCTAAGGACTAACAGCAGACAGTGACATTAGGCGAATAACAGTGACAGAAGAAAAAACACTTTGTTTCTATGTGCTGTCCATACTTCTTAATTGTCCTTGAGTTTGTCCCATACTTTTGCTCTATCCCTATAACTTTTTTTGATTTTCTTATAAATCACTGGGGATTACAGTCCATTAATAATGCCAAACAGAGTTTTATACTTCTTATCATTAAGAAAATGTATAATGATGCCAAACCTGCTGTTCTATTCACTTTTAATGTGAACAAGAGCAATATTTAAAGAATGGCTCTCATTTTGATCCTTTGTCCTGTCATTATTTTCAGATTTATCCAGAATTCTTAAGCAAAGAAGCTGAGAGAGAAAATGTTGCTTGACGGTGTTAATTGCTTTACTGACTTTCAAAGCCGTTAAAACACTTTGTGATTCTACATTTTTTTTTCTGCAACTGGTAGTATATGGAACAGATAAAACTCCATGCAATACAAAGAATTATGATTGGGTCAGCAATCATAACCTTTTATTACATGTTCTCAGCATGGACTCCTAGAAGCATGTTTCAATCACCTAAGCCAGCTTTGACCAGAGGCTCAATCATAATCCTCTAGCTTCATCAACTAAAAGGCTCTATTACATAAACTAGAAGTTTATTCTGCCAACAAATCATATTTAATGCCTGATTACAATAGCATATGTTTCTAGAAAGTTTGATGGTGTATAAAAATGCACTTAAGAAACAACCCAGGATACATAAAAAAAATTAAAAGAGAAATTATAGGCAGGATTTTGGGCTACTGAAATTCATTTTAAAAGATTTTGAAGATGGCCGGCACTCATAAAAAAAAGTTAGTGTGACCTTGAAATGTGACACTTTCTTGCTTCAGCACTGTATGAATCATATATTCTTTTGTCACTGCACTTAGCAATGGGCAGTTAAAACTGAAAACATTTCAAAAAACAAGTGAATGTGAGTTTCATAAGTTATGTTGTGATACATTTTTAAAACTTAATGAAATATTAAAACAATTAAATTTTGAGAAGTATATGAGAAACTGAGTTATGAAAAGCAACACATCTTTAATTGGAAATGGAAAGATGAGAACAACAAATCAAGATATAAAGTTGTTAAAATAACTCTTACAAAACTTTAGGTAAAACATTTGAGAAAAAAATGAGAAATATATCCTGGGGAGCTAGATGCAGAATTCATTAATCATCTATTAAAAATGCCTGAAGATGTAACAGCTACATATTGTGTTTGACAGTGTTCAAATTAAAAGCATAATGTATTTTTCTCCAACAAAGAAACTGTTACTTTCAATGTTATAAGTGACAATAAAAAAAGTTCTTCTGTTCTCAACTTGAACTGTGATTTGTGCACATAGCTAATGATTTTGATTGGCTATGTATAGCAGCTCTGTAGTTTGATTTGTGCACTTTTTGAGTGTTTTGATTGGATGAGAATAATTTTCATCATTTGATCATTTGTAGCTGATTGGTTATTTCTGATTTTAAAAGCAGGTGTGTTACACTTTTGTAATTTTACTGGTCTGAAGAAGCGGTGTTGTACCGCGAAAGCGCTCACCATATACATTCTATTATTTTTATTAAAGTTGTTATTTTATTATTTCAGCAGTGGTGTGTCAAGTACATTTTGGAATTCTTGCACATTATTCTTGTGTTTTGGCTTGACCTTTACCTGGATACCAATTTTAGTTTGGGTCATGAAATAAGTATCCAGCATACAACACAACTCAGATGAAACCAGCTATGCAGCTGACATTGGACATCACACGGCATGCATCACATTGTAACAATGTGGTGCTACAGTTTGGTTATGTAGCACAGACCCACAGTGCTATAAACCTCACTGATGCCATTTATGAGCATATAGTGCACAACTCTAGGAAGGGCACAGATGAGAAGAATAACACAACCTATGCTGACAGCAATTTGTGTTATGGTAGTGATTCATTGACAGGTGTGATAAATTCTCTCATTGACATAACTGCTGTACTATGAGCCATGAATTACTAAGATGCAAGGTGATGTCATAATTTTGCATGAGATCACTTTAATATGACCAACCATGACATCAGGACTTCACTGCACTGAGGACACTAGGTTTGAATATGGGCAACCTAGGCAAACAGAGGAAAGATGGGATACCTGCTAATGTAACTTTGTACTGTGTAGATTAGTCATAATGGATGTCGGCAACAGGGCCATAAAGGAAATGGTGTATCTGAGTCTGTGAACATTCTGTTATGGCATGACAAATCATGAATGGCTTTGGATGGGGAGTGCATTGGGACAGGAAATGCTGCAGAGGGCACACAAAGGCCCCTGTATAGCCAGTGAGACATGGTAATGCATGTTGTGTATGTGGGGGGGGGTGACATGGTAAACAGTATAATACAGGGATTCATTACACTGATGTAAACAAAACTGTCATGATAAATCCATTACTGCAGTGTATCCAGAAAAAGGGGAAATGGGGTATTACAATAGATAACAGGTAAGTGGAACTGTCTGGGATTGGTGGCCAATACATAGTCATATGGGACACACACACACACACACACACACACACACACACACACACACTGACTGGTATGTAATCCACAGGTATGCATCACTTGTCAGACTTCTAAGAGTAGGCAATAACTGAAAAGGTTCACCACCCAGGAGACCAATGTATTACTGCAGGCCCTCTACAGACATTGCTCATACATCCTGACTAAAGATAAGGAAGACAAACTTTCTCAGAGCAGGTATGTTGGGAAGTGGTACAGAGCATCAATGCTGTGGGTAGCCACAATAGCATTCTACATTATGTTTGGCAAAGGATAACTGAAATGGTATTGCATGCCACAAACAAGACGTAGGATGTTACAAGGGACATACCCACCCCAGGAGGTGGATCATCAACACACAAGAAGCTCAACAAGGTGGAAGAGTTCCTGTTGCTCTGTCTGTTGAAGTAAAATACAGCCTCACATGCAGTGGGGGCCTGGATGTGGGAGCTAGACTGTTGATGATCACATGATTGCCTGTTGGGGAGGCAGCAGGTTAGTATTAGCCATTACATTACCTTATTGTACAGTGCACAAATTGTGAGGCAGGAGTCATTTTAGCAATGGCAGGAACCTGCACAGCTACGTAAGTAAGCATCCATATGATATTCAAAGCTGCTGCTATGTATAAGTATGCCTGCTGTTTGAGGTGTTATATTTATTTCATTGCTGCTGCAGATATATTGTCTTTCTGCTTTCTCAGGTTGTACTGGATGAGTGTTAAAAACACAGGGACATAGCACATGCCTGGTATCAGCAGGTAACCTATGGCTGACAATGATGGCAACATGCACATGACATGGTCCATTGACACAGTGGCACTGCCAGAAATACAAACAGTGAAGACCTCAAACACATCTCTCACATACAAAGACCCTGTTCAGAGATAGACTGAAACTCTAGTGTCACTATTGTTTGACATATGTCCTGTAACTGTGAACCTCACCCAGGTTACATAGAAGTATCCAGCCTGGACAACATCTGTGAGTTGCACTATCTCTGATGTATGCATAAACTCCAGAGGGGAAAGTCAAGGTGCTTTGCAGTACCCCCTCATATGCCCCTAATCTGAGTATTACAGATGGTATTACCAGTTCTTGCTCAGATTAGTGATGCAGACACAAATTGCTGCTAGGCATATCATTATTGAGATGGTAAGTATGCTGCAAGGACTGCAGAATAAAATGAAACACCTACACGGGCTATGAGATGACATCTAATGCCTGCACAATGACATTGGTTACAAGGACTGGTAGCAGATGATGATGATGCTACATGGCATCCATTAATGCATCCTTGTGACAGATGATAAATGCCTGCTAGTCTGCATCTCCTGATTCTGTCATCCATGACCATAGAAGTGTCTGATTGTGAGGTAAGGGGTCACAGATCAGGAATGCCCAGATAACACAGGCCATTCCTGACACAGTAGCAGTCTCATCACTAACCACACAGGCCACCACACCTAGCCATGGCTAGTCTCATACAAGTGGCCACCATCACTCCTTAAAACCACTTGTGTGACACATCTCCAGACTGCATGTTATCACTTCATAGTTATACACTATCACCACCTATAGAAAAATGGAACATCATGTTTGCCTGTCATCATCATTGGGTCATCAACATCATTCATCTGATAGCTTCCAACATAAGAGACACCAGCAAGGTGCACACAGACATTCCTGTAGTGCTATACCAACCAGGCTATAGACTACATCAAGCCCAGAGACTGCGGATAAATGCAGTACACATCGACAATGGTTGTGATTTGGCAACTCCATCTCAGTTTTATAGAATATGAACCTTGACTTCTCACAAAGTGCTTCTATTTTGCATGGCTTCCACATCTGCCTTGCATATCACTGTATCATATAACATGCCTGTTGTCACAAGTCACTATGTCCCCCCAACCTGTGAATGATGACCGTGCCTTGAATAACTCCTACCCCAAGTAGATAAGGTAATGTGTGATGCGAGCATGACTTGGATTAGATAATGCATGCATCATTTTTATTCTGTGCTACCTATGTCATGGCCCAACGTTACCTCTAGGCATCAATCCATATGTTACCAGATGGGTAGCCAACTGGCTCACTGATAGAACCCACCTAGTTAAAAAAGGATAAGCAATCAAGCAGTAGACCCGTATCGAGTGGCGTGCCCCAGGGTTCGGTCTTGGGGCCTCTTTTATTTGGGATATAATATAATATAATAATATGGGCGGTGCAGTGGTGCAGCAGTTAACATTGTCGCCTCACAGCAAGAGGTTCTCTGGTTCGATTCTCGGCTGGGGTGTCTTCTGTGTGGAGTTTGCATGTTCTCCCTGCATTTGCGTGGGTTTCCTCTGGGTACTCCGGTTTCCTCCCACATTCTAAAGACATGCATCTGGAGCATTTCTCCCCAGGCCTCCGCTGAAAACAGGCTCTGTGCAACCTAGTCAGGCTTTCCCGGTCAACAAATATTAAATAAATAAATACATAAATAAATAAAATATACTTTTCTGAGGTACAGGGTAAAACCAGTGGGCTATGCCTGACCAAGTTTGCAGATGACTGCAAGTTGGAAGCTGTCATCAATTCCCCTGGTGATGTGGATATCTTCCAAGAGGGTCTCACCCAAACAAATGACTGGTGCCAGAAATATGGCCTCAAGCTAAATACAAAAAAATGCATCATCATCCCCTTTGGGGAGAGAAATGTCTCCACAAATGATGACATTAAAAACAACATTCTAAGCATGCAGTCAGTTGTGAGGGATTTGGACACCCAGATTGATATCAGCCTGACTTTTGACCACCATGTTGCTTACATTGTATGGAAAGCTTTCTACATGGCCCACCTCATAAGTAAGGATATCTCATCGGGGGACAAGGAGGTCATAACATCCCTGTATTCTTCCCTTATAAGGCCCATTATTGAGTATAACACTCCATTCGGCATGTACCTCGCAAAGCACATGCAGCAGTTGGAGAGACCAGAGTGGTTCCGAACCAGTAGAGTCCAGGGCAAAGATAATACAATAAGATAAGGCAATACAAAGATAGGCTAAAAGCCCTATGCCTGTACTCTGTTTCATACAGACTCCTCAGAGGTGACCTCTGTCTGGCATACAAGACAATCTCGGACCAAACCTTGATGGGACTGCTGCATATCCGCAATCAAGCTCCACTCGATTAACCCCCACACATACACAACCTCAACCTGGTCTGTGACATCAATAGGACTTGCTGGCAGGACAGATTCGTGTCCCAGAGACTCCCCCATCTATAGATTAGACTCCCTCTCCACGTCAAGCAGAGTACCTCTTTACCCCTTTTTAAGCACAATCTGGATACTGGATGGAAAATAGAAAATACATCCCTGGGATTCCACACATGTCCCTGCTGGACAGGGGCATTGGGTGCTGATTTGTCTATGCATGGCCCAAACTCTTAGCTAGACTTATAAGGGCCTCAGGGCCAATAAACTAGTAACTTCCTATGATCCTATGATTCCATGACTGCATTCACAGTATTGTTTGCTATTTCTGCTATTGCCTGGGTGTTGCATTAGAAAGTCATCATCCAGTGCTATAATGCATATCCAGCATCCCCTACAAAACGTAACAGTGACACAATTCTATGTGGCCTACTACTGGATTGCATGTATATAATGGGGTCTGTACCTACCTACATATATGCTTACCAAATAGATAATGCTGTAGAATGTCACCCTGCATGAAATCTTGGTACACGTTTGATATCTTCCAGATATGAGAAACTCTGGAAATTACTGAATGGTGCACAGACACTTTGTAAATGACACCCTGTACCATTGTATGCAACTTGGCAGTTGCAGAAGCAGAACCCCTTACTACTGATGCATCAAACACTCTGTGGACTAGGCAGGACCTTGATGGCAATGTGTTTGGAATCACTGGCTCCCAAGACCTCATGGAAATGGACAATGTTGTAGAATACCCACATAGTGTTAGATGTCTTATCTACAGTCCTTGGGAACCACATGTGATCCTCCACATGCTGGAGCATGATATCAAGAAACTAACTTAGGCTGATATCTGTGAATTTCCTAACATGTCTCCTGCAGGGTTACTTAAAGGATGGTTAAAGACACACATACTTTAGCTTCCACAGGGATGTTGAGTCTACAAATCCCCTTCAATTATGCATGTAGGTGATACCATTCAATGAGGTCTCCTGTCCAGATTTCTGTTCACACAGAAGTTGCTCTAAATCTGCTAGTCAGTTGAATGGTAGTGTGTTGGGCACTGATGGTACCACTTGTTTTGGCACAGTGAGCTACAGCACTCCATGTCACAGGCACTGGCTCTGACAGTGGCCACTAACCAGTGCTACTCTGGGATAGCTACTGCTATCTCATAATCCATCATCCTATACACATTCAATTTTTGGCAGTCAAAATAGTTGATCGCCACTGCGCTGCTTGCTTGCTTTATACACTTCTGAATCGCTTTGCTATCTTTGATAGAATAATTTGAATAGTTGGTGTTCCTAATTTGCATATGGAGTCTTATTTCATTACCATCATGCTGGCATTTGCATATCCTGAATGATATTCTGTTTTTCACCATGCTGCTTATGTCACAGAATTAACAATAAAGTGTCTACTAAAAACACGACAAAGAGTTGAAATTAGTTAAATTACTTTTGTTTTTTTAATATGTTAAGGACTTCTTTAGAAAGAATAATACCTTCAAAGTAAATCCAATCAATCCAATAAAGATGGCAGGAGACTCCATGGCAAAAAGCAGAAGAGGCAAATCTTACTAAAACAAAATTTATTTAAAATGCGTGCACAGTAAGCACTTTCAGGCAAACATACCCTTCATCAGACAAAGTGAAAAAACTAAAAACACTTATTTAAACAATGTAGCAACCGATCAGAAACTAGTATTTAACCATCCTTTTTCTTAAGACAGGCTTTAACGGTACAACTGTATTTAAACCAGGGCTTCTATCCGCACCTAGTCTTATAATCCATTTAGTTTCATAACATTACATCACCCCCCACCCTCATGTTATTGTGTACAATCTGTAAAACCATGAACTTAAAACTTTATGCATGTTGAGACACAAGGCGATGTCTACCCTGAATTATTGGCATGATGGCAGGAGATAAATTTGCAAACCAGTACATCTTATATGAGGTTACTTATTGATTTCTTTACTCTGGAGGAGAACCAGCTGATAAGCAGCACTGATTCCTTGAAAAGAGACATTGAGCTCCGATTTAAAGAGGAACATCAACATTAATGATTTGTCACTTACAGCATCAGCATATGATACTAAACTGCAGCGTATTAAAGTCAAGAAGCTAGTACATGATTTCAATGACTTTTCAGCTGGTCGTATTTTTGTTTGGCCATCTGAGAATGTCGATAGTCAGCGAAGGTTAAACTCTGCTAACAACAGAAGGGAACCTGCCTCTAATCAGCAACATGAACAGCTGTTGTCGGAACAGCAATTTACAGCTTCTAAGGGGCATTCATGGAGGACACCAGAAGCAGCTATTGGTTTCAAAGCAACGAAGAAACGACCAGAACAAAGGGAATTGTCATCCTTTAAACAAAACAGCTCCTCTGTGCCACAAGATTTGATGCAAGGGAGCAATGCATCCACTAGTTTGGGAGCTCCTTCTTTATCGTCAGGAGCCAGACCAAAGACAGCAGCAGGCTTTCAGAGCACAACCTTTCCAATGCTGCCAGTTCCAGTGAAAAAGAAAAATCCACAGAAACGGAGTTTCTCAATGCAACAAGAACAGAAGAGATGCAGGGTCTCACAGTGACAGAGGGTACTTTTAACAATATTGTTTACAATTTATCTAATGTTGAACTTTCGGACATGCGATGTTTTATATTAAACAAGGGCCTGACCTTTGTTCCTGATGTTTTATCTGAATATAGTCAGGTTATTGTGGATGTAATGTGTTTTGCTAGAAACGTTTTACTTAAGAACATGTTTCATGATACTGCAAATGAGGGAGCAGTAAAATTTAAAAAAAACCTAGTGATTTATTGCCGAACACTAATCCCACTGTAACTACATTTGTAAAACTGTGTCAGAATGAGATTGAGCAGTACATGCAGAATAGTAGCAGGCACAGATACCGTAATTTAACAGATGAGCAGTGAGCAGCTCTAGAACAGTTGCATCAGGATGATAGGATTGTGATAAAGTCAGTGGATAAGGGAGGAGCGATTGTCATATTAAACAAAAAGATTATTGTAACTTTTTTATTGTTACAGGACACAGCCATCTTTGCACCACTTTCTCCTTTGATGGTTTTTTCCTTAAAGGATAGGGTTAAGTCTATTCTATTCAACATGGAAAAAGTGGATTGTTGACACAGTCCATGTATGATTTTCTTTTCATTGAACATCCGAGGATTCCTGAATTTAAGGGTTTGCCTAAGCTACACAAAGATGGCTCCAACCCACCTCTGAGACCGATTGTCTCCGGGAGGGGTTGGGCCACTGAAAACATTTCAGTTTGGGTTGAATGTGCCTTAAGACGTGTGGTTGAATTGTATCCCAGGATTCTGAGGGATACTGCACATTTTTTAACTACTTTATCTAATATCATGCATGATTTTGATAATGTTGACTGTATGATGTTATGTGATCCGATCTCGCCTACATTCTGAAAGATGGGTTCGGAGCCGAGGTCAGCACGCTTATGCTATAGAGAGAGGCCTCTCATTGGCTGAGCTTTCTTTATCCCAGGATGCACCACCACTAATCCCCCAGATCTCATTTGCCGCTTACAGAGCTTGGACGTGGTCTCAACATTGGCTGGGCTAAGTACTATATTAATAGTATCTTTTCCTGTCAGAAATTTTCTTTTTTTCAACCCAAAAGCTGTTTTAACAGCTATTATTTGTGTATGAGTGTGTTTCTTGCTGATTTATTGATTTTTACTTGAAATTTCCTGTCAGAGAAGATTCCTTTCAGTCAGAGGGGCCTTCACTGTTCTAACTGCTTTATTGGTTGTGTGTGGGTCAAGTGTCCATTTGAGTTAAAGGGTCTTGACCCTCCTTGCTTTCTTTCTTTCTTTTTTTCTTACTGTAAAAAAAAAAAAAAAAAAAAAGGGAAAAGTTTCTCTTTCAGTATTTATATATTGGTTGGCATATTTGTTGTACCTGTATCCTAAGCTGTTTAAAATTTACTGTTGTTCCTGTTTTTTTACAACTATGTCTAAGGAACATAAACCATCCGGTTTTAAGAAGTGCACAAGGTGTGGATTTAAAATGTCTATTACGGACGACCACTCCTCGTGCGTCTATTGTCTTGGTGCCATACATCTCCAAGAATCCTGCAGTGTGTGCCATGCGTTTTCCTCTCGAGTCATCCAGGAGAGGAAAAACAAATTAATCCTTAGAGGATTAATCAAGCCTTCTTTCGAGGAGGCTTTATCTTCCTCTCCTTCTTCTAAGAAGAGGAAAGCCGCTCCGACCAGTCAGTCGGAGCCGACGGCTAAGAAAGGCAAGCAGACTTCTCCATCGGCTCCACGGACTTCGGAGCCGAGGTCGGAACGGTCTGCCTCGATGCCTCCTACCTCGACCCCCCTGGTTTCGGAGCCGAGGTCTGGAGCATCGAGAGGCGGGTCATCCTCATCGGCTCCACTGATATTGGAGCCGATAAGGGTCATCGGCACAGACACTTCCCCCTTGGAGCTGAAGTCTTTATCGGAGCCGAGAGAAATTTCGGTGAAGGCTTCCTCGGAGCCGATAATAGTGGAATCCTTTCGGAGCCGATCCCCAGGCCCTTCGGAGCCGATGGAGAAATCGGTTCGGGCACAGTCGGTATCCTCGAGATCTTCCAGGATGTCTGATTCGGACATCGACAGGGTACTCCTTTGACTCTTCCAGTCTCCGGTGTTCCAAAAGATGGTTTCGGCTCCAGCCCATTTGGCTTCGGAGCCGATGGTCCACTCCCTTACAGTTCTTCCTCCTCCAACAGCTTCGGCACCGTTGGAGCGGGTGTTGGTGGAACCAGTGGAGGTGTTAGGGTCAGACCCGACCCTTGCTCCGACTCTGGCTCCTAGGTCGGAGTTCAGTGCACGGACTTCTTCCTTTGGCCCTAGGGGAGAGGCTTCGGGATTGATGCCTTCGGTCCCAAGTCTTCCTCTTGGTGCATTGGCGGCGGGAGTACCGTCTACTGTCGTGGCCACGGAGGGGGGACCTTCCCAGGATTCTGGTGGTCCCGCCTTCAGGGCTATAAGGAGTGCTCTAGCCAAATCTTCTTTGGCCACCTCCACAGTTTCCCCGGCTCCTTCCCTACTCTTGGAGACTGGGTCGTTGGCAGTTCCCCTGTCAGCAGACAGCAGAGCCCCTGGGCCTCAGGTTACCCCCACTAGGGTTTCTCCCCCTCTTGGAGGTCCTTCTGAAGCCTCTTCAGATGAACCTCCCAGGAAGAAAACGTGCAAGAGGAAGCACGGTGACTCCCCTGATGAGTCTTTGACATCTGACACTGATCTCGATGATGCAGAGGGGTCCCCCAAGTCGTCCTCGGATGATGTCTCCTTTGTAGACATCCTTGAAGCCCTAAAACAACGAGGCGGCTGGCAGTCCAAACCTCCCTCTGCTGATGAGTCGGTGTTCCTGAAGGCCTTCGGGGCTCAGCCCTCCACCTCCTGGGTGTCTCCGCCCTTCGACGAGCTCTTGGATTTGATCTGTCGAAGGGCGTGGGAACACCCGGACTCTGTGGAACCGGTGCCAGCTCGTCCAAACAAATTTCTTTCAGCACCCCCAGATAGAGAGTTCCTCACGAAAGGTGTGGCTGTGGATGCTATGGTGGTGGCATCTGCTACACAGCAGGATGTAGCAGAGGCTTCTACGTCCATCCATCCTCCTAATAAGGAGTCTAGGAGCATGGATCGGTACGGCAAGCACACCCTTAGCTTAGTGGCCTTTACTTTGAGGTCTCTGAACTACCTAATGCACTTTACGAGATTCCAGAGGGATCTGATTAAGGAGCTATCCGATACCCTCTTAGGTAACCTGCCTGAGGAGCTGGCCCAGACGGTTGGATCTCAGCTGGCTACGATGTCATCCATCTCGAACTCGTCCATGAGGCTCATCTCGTATGTGGCCGAGGGGGCGAGTAGAGCGGCAGGTACAGGCATTGCGCTACGGAGGCAAGCCTGGCTTCGCCTGTGTCATTTTGCGGAGGCCTTCAAGTCTTCATTCACGACGCCCATTTGATGGGTCCTCCTGTTTGGGCCCAAGGTGAAAGACACACTTACCCGCTGTGAACAGGAGGGTAAGACTCTGACTGCCGTAGGGGCACGATTTTCCACTCCCTTTCAGCCTTATTCCAAGGCTAAAAGAGGAGGGAAGATGTGGTTCCGGAGATCGCAGAAGTCTTACTCCTCTCAGCAGGAAGGTTCCCCCTCCAGAGGCAGAGGGGGAAATTCATCAGGAAGACGCCGTCCCAGAGGCGGCAGAGGCCCCCACAACACTGGAGACCGCGAGTCCTTTCGTGGCTCCTCACCTTTTCATAGTCCCTGAGGGATTGCCCGGCTGTGCTGCTCCGGAGCCAGTCGGGGTCATTCGAAGCACCTAAAGGCCTGGGAAAGGATCACTCAGGACCGATGGGTGCTTCAATTATCGCCGGAGGTTACACCATCCCATTCTGTTGTCCCCCCCCTCAGTCCAAAAGAATCCCGGACCCGCCACCCAGTCAACGGGATACCGCAGCCATAGAAATTTCAAAACTGCTGCAAAAGGAGCCATCCAACGGTCCCGCAGACCAGATCGGATTAGGGACTTACTCAAGATTCTTTTTAGTGCCAAAAAAGACCGGGGACTTGAGGCCCATTTTGGACCTAAGCAACTTAAACCGTTCAGTCAAGAAGTCCAAGTTCCGAATGGTCACTTTACAAACCATTCTCCCGTTGTTGGGGAAAGGTGTTTGGATGTGCTCCATAGACCTCAAGGACGCGTATTACCATATCAAAATACATCAAACGTCCAGGAGACACTTGTGCTTCAGCCTAGGAAGCAATCATTTTCAGTTTCGTGCACTGCCCTTTGGTCTCACCACAGCCCCCAGGGTGTTCACCAAATGCTTGGCAGTAGTGACTGCTCACTTGAGGAGTCTAGGATTCCAGGTGTTTCTGTACCTAGACGACTGGCTTCTAACTGCCACCTCAAAGCATCTACTTCTACAGAGCCTGCAGGCCACAACATCACTGGGCAATTCCCTAGGAATCACCTTCAATTGGCCAAAGTCTGTGTTACGGCCATCTCAAAGGGTAAAATTCATAGGGGCAGAGATAGATTCAAATCAGATGCGGGTCTATCTACCTGCAGACAGAATTCAGATCATACAAAGTCAGGTTCGAGCCCTACTCCCCAAGTCCAAAGCCCCAGCCAGAATGGTCTTGCAACTATTGGGATCAATGTCTGCCACAGTTCTGCTAGTTCCCTTGGCAAGGTTACACATGAGAATCCTCCAGTGGCTTCTCTCAACTCAATGGTCCTTTCAGGAACTCCCTCTCAATCATCTAATATGGATCACAGAATCTTGCAGAAGAGACCTTCGCTGGTGGCTAGTGTCTTCCAATTTGGATCAGGGACGACCCTTTGCTCTTCCTCCTTCGGCAGCCACGTTGACCACGGACGCCTCCCAGATGGGGTGGGGGGGGCATTCCCTGGGCAGGTCAGTCCAGGGCAAATGGCATCCGGAAGAGACCTCTCTCCACATCAACATCCTAGAGATGAGAGCAGTACTCCTGTCCCTTCAAGCCCTTCACTGTTACCTCCCTCAGGGCATAATTGCTGTTCACACGGACAACATGTCAGTTGTCTGGTACCTGAACAAGCAGTGAGGGACCAGATCCTATCCTCTTTGCAGAGAAGCGATGAGGGTCTGGGAATGGGCAATCTCAACCAATCGCTTCCTAGTGGCAACTCACATACCGGGCAAATCCAATGTCGTAGCCGACAGGTTGAGCAGGACCATTCTCTCTCCTCACGAGTGGTCTCTGAACATAAATATTACAAGACAGATTTTCAGTGAATGGGGAGTTCCTTGTTGCGACCTCTTCGCGACTCCTCTGAATGCGAAGTGCAAGGATTTTTTCTCCCTATCCCCGGCTCCGGGGAAGAGCCCTATGGACGCGTTAGTCCATCCTTGGCCCACTGGCCTGCTTTATGCCTTCCCTCCAGTTCCGCTACTACCCAAGGTAATTCAGAAGGCTTCTCTCTTAGGGAGCAAGATGATCTTAATTGCTCCTTACTGGCCTCGTCAAGTCTGGTTTCCCTATCTTCGAAAACATGCTCTGGAAGGTCCATGGTTCCTGGACCAGATCCCAGACCTACTGACTCATCAGTCGGGACTACTACACCAGTCCCTACACACATTAAGATTGACGGCCTGGCTCCTCCTCTTCCAACCATAGTCAGGAGACATGCACTGGACCCAGAGGTAGTGCGCATATTGTCTTCAGCCCACAAGTCGACTACGAAGAAACTTTATTCTAGCAAATGGAAAAGATTTGCTATATGGGCTCAACTCCGGGGCCTGGACCCCATTTCAACTCCCGTAGCAAAAGTACTCAAGTTCCTAACCTCTCTTTTCAACCAAGGCTCTTCTGTTTCTACCATCAAAGTACAATTGGCAGCAATTTCTAACTTTCATGAATCCATAGACCCACCTTTAATGAGCAACAGGTTGTGTAAGACCTTCTTGAAAGGTGCTGCTCTATTAAGACCTCCAGTTTCTCATCCTGCACCTCCATGGGATCTGGATATAGTATTACGTGCCTTGACTTCTTCCCCTTTGAACCGGCAGCTACCTGTGATTTAAAGTTTCTATCATGGAAGACAGCTTTCCTAGTGGCAATTACTTCAGCCAGAAGGGTTTCAGAACTTCAGGCTTTGTCAGTAAAACCTCCGTACTTGGTTTTTCATCCAGACAGAGTTTCCCTCAGACCGAATCCTTCTTTTGTTCCTAAAGTCTGCTCTACTTTATGCTTACAACAGTCATTAGAGCTCCCAGTGTTTTTCCCAAAATACTCCAATGAAGCGGAATTTATTTTCCACACACTAGATGTCCATAGGCAGTTACGTTTTATTTGGATAGGACCAAACAGTCAAGGAATACAGATCAGTTGTTTGTGTCCTTTGCAGAAAACAAATTGGGCAACGCAGTCACAAAGGTCACTATTGCCAAATGGATCAGGGACTGTATTACTCAAGCTTATATTTTTTCTAACGAGGAGCTTTCCACCTCTGTCAAGGCTCATTCTACAAGGGCTATGGCTACTTCGGTAGCATTTCATTCTAAGCTTGCTATTGGTGACATTTGTGCTGCGGCTACATGGTCTTCCCGCATACTTTCATTTCTCACTACAAATTAGATGTGGTATCTAGAGGACGAGCTTCATTTGGTTCCACAGTGCTCAGGAGTGTTTTCCAATGAGCCACCCGGGATTTAGGTGCTAGGGACGCTGTCCCATCTTTCAGAATGTAGGCGAGATCGGATCACATAACATCTTTTAGTTATGTACTCACCATAACTTCAGATGTTTGGGATCCATCTCGCCTACATTCCTAATAACCCACCCTCCTTTCCCCTTCCTTGGAGATCAGAGGATATCAGAAGGTCCGAATCCTGTTGTTTCATCTTGAAACATCTAACAATGTTATATAAACAAGCTGTGCATGTGTGCATGAATGCGGACAAACAAGATCTGGGGGATTAGTGGTGGTGCATCCTGGGATAAAGAAAGCTCAGCCAATGAGAGGCCTCGCTCTATAGCATAAGCGTGCCGAGTCGGAGCCGAGGTATCGGCTCCGAACCCATCTTTCAGAATGTAGGCGAGATGGATCCTAAACATCTGAAGTTATGGTGAGTACATAACTAAAAGTTTGTTACTTTGGCCGTAAGGAATTTGTTTACTGTCATTAACAATGATTATGGGCTAAAGGCCATAAAGCATGTTTTAGCTCATAAATTAAAATTAGATGATGTCAGCAATGAAAGGGTTTGTAAGCTGCTGGGTTTGGTACTAGATTACAATATGTTTATGTGTCAAGGTGCTTACTATAGGCAGGCACAGGGTGTAGCCACGGGGGTACTCTGTGCCAATTCCTATGCCAATTTGGTATTAGCCTATTGGGAGGATGAGGTTTTGTTTTCTCAGACACATCCCTGGGTCAATATGTTAGGACACTATGTCCATTTTGTTGATGATGTGTTCCTTGTTTGGAGGGGCACGACAGAGGACTTGTATTCTTTTGTGAGTTATCTAGAGAGTACTACTGAGTTTTTCAGATTTACCATTTGCTCTTCATCATCTGAGATAGATTTTTCGGATGTACGTTTACTGACGAATGAAGCAGGAGGGATTGAGACTATGGTTTTCAAGAAGGATTGTTGGAGAAACAGCCTATTGTGTTTTGATAGCATGCATCCGAGACACACTTTTACTAACATTGTTAAAGGCCGGGTCAATAGAATCTCCCGATTGTGCAGCAATACAGAGCGGTATAAGGTTGAGATAGGTGCTTTAACAGAGAATTTTGTGGATAGGGGGTACAACAGACAACAAATTGACTTGAATATAAGTGATGTTAGAATCAAGCGGAATGGAGTGGCCAAACACTGGTATCATAGAGGCACCCAAGATAGGGCAAGTAAGCGAGATACATGGAGGACCAACCAGGGACAGTTTTTGCTTACCTATAGTAGTGATATAGGGGGGATTTGTGATATCATTAGATGAAACTGGAGGGTATTGCATACAGATCAAAGGATAGCAGACATTGTAGGTGAATGACCTAGGTTCACCTTTAGGAGGAACAAGAACTTAAAAGATATGCTTTGTCTTGAGCCCAGAATGATTTCAAACAATATCATGAAAAAAGGGCTAATGGAAACCTTCCCATGTCATAACTGAAGGGCATGTGCCCATATTAGTTCCACTAATTCTTTTATACATCACAGAACACAAAGGGTATATTCATTGAAGGGTTTTGCCAACTGCAGAACTAGGAATGTAGTTTATTTGGCTATATGCCAACTCTGTAATTCATATTATGTCAGTAAGACAAACTGTATGTTAAAGGAAAGAATATTTGGACATATGTTTGACATTAGGCATCATGATGTACGTAACACGTTAGCACAACATGTAGAAAAATTTGCAGATCATTTTTTTAAGTTCATGGTTTTACAGATTGTACACAATAACGTGAGGGGGTAATTTATCTAATGAAACTGAATATTATGAAACTAAATAGATTATAAGACTAGGTGCGGATAGAAGCCCTGGTTTAAATACAACTGTACCTTTAAAGCCTGTCTTAAGAAAAAGGAGGGTAAAATACTAGTTTCTGATTGGTTGCTACATTGTTTAAATAAGTGGTTTTAGTTTTTGCACTTTGTCTGATGAAGGGCATGTTTGCCTGAAAGCGTTTACTGTGCACGCATTTTAAATAAATTTTGTTTTAGTAAGTTTTGCCTCTTCTGCTTTTTGTCGTGGAGTCTCCTGCCATCTTTATTGGCTTCACTTTGTGTTTACTGGCGGAGTGACCTTGGTGTAGGATCTCACTGTTTTCAGAGGAAAGAATAATACCTTAAAATAACATAAATAATGAAACAATCACATTTAGGTGCTTCGTTATTTAAATTTTAATAGGCGCTTTGTTGTTGGTTTAAGTTAATCTGTTCTACACCGCATTTGTTTTGTTCTTTGTCACAGACTCACCTCCTCCTTGCATGTTGATGACCTTCATTTTATTTTGCAGAATGCATTTTGTTAGTATGAATACAATATTACATGAAAAAAAATGAATAAAAGTTGTATGGAATTAAATATGTTATTATGATAATTTAAGCCACAATGAGTAGCAGAATGCTTTGAAAAAGCTAACATTGAGCAACAATCTTATTTATACAGCAGAAAAAGATTCCCCTGTAGGATAAAATGCATTACCAGTACACATTATTTTCATTTTGATGTTCCTTCTTATAATAAATGAAAGGCAAATTCTATATATGTTATATTATATGATTGGTTGTTAAACAACCAGAAATCATTGAAACAATATGCGTTCTGTCTTCTGATACATTTAAAATGCTCTGTTGTACATGCAATTCCACAGATTCATAAGGGCTTTGATTGTCCTTGTTTGAAACCTATTGCCTTTGGACAAGTTTACTTAACAAGACTCATATTTCTGCTATTAGATCATATAGTAAAACCATAGATACCTCTGTTTCAGAAACTGGTGACATTTATTTATTGATTGATTCCTTGACTGACTGACATTTGATTACCATTAAAGTGCAACTAGGTAGGTATCCACTTTCAGTAGAGGCCTGGGCAGAAAAGCTGTCAAATATTGCAATTTTACAATTTTCAAAAATAATGTAAGAACTTCTACAGATTAAATAATTATACCAAACTAGACATAATGTGAAAATAATGGTTAAGAATAGTTACAACTTACATGACAATGATTTAATATTTACAGAACTTTTAAAGAGTTTACAGATATATATATATATATATATATATATATATATATATATATATATATATATATATATATATATATATATATTATTATTATTGTACGTAGCTAAAAGTGCTGGGCAAACAGATCAAAGTCACTGCAGACTAAGAATGTAGCTGGCAAGGCATCTGAGGTTCTTATCAATTATTAAATGTTGGGAGTTGACCTAGACCAAAACATGGCTGCCATATATAATATCCAAGACATAAAGAGACTGGGTATATCATATAGGGATGAACACTATTTATCCTCCTTAAAACAAACTAGGTGTAAGTGTTATCCTATCAGAGCATAGAATTTTGCAAAATGATCATTCATTCAACTGAAAGATCATGCAAAAAAGTGTTAGGTCATGCACAGAAGTGTTAAGTTATGCTCAGAAGTATTACGTTTTGCCCAAAAGATTGAAAGTCTTGCATTTTATTTGATGAATTTAACAAAAGACTGTCAAGCAACAAGTAGCATCCAGAACAGATCCAGCTTTATGTCAGCAGATGTTTGTACCCACATCTCCACCTGCCAAGAGTGAAACATGGATACTGACATTCACAAACATTTTCTCCATTTCAGGTAGCCAAATTTGCATAAATAGTGGCCATGTGCTGGGTGGAATTGATTCATAAAGTGCAAATGGTGGCACAATGATATGGAAATGAGCAGCATTATTAACACAAGGTAATGCTGGATGCAAATGAAAGTAAGCAATATGGGGTAGCTGTTCAGAAATGTCTCTTTCGCACAGTGAAATGCTACAGCCAGAGTTACTGTCCACAGTAAAATCCTGGTGCTCCAGGAGAAAGGCATCAAAAACATGTACAGGGTAGCTACCACATTAGTAAATATATATACAGAAGAGGCTGCTGTCATTTGCAGTAATAATGTAGGTGTATATCATCACCATTGGTGCCCCTGAGTCATCCATTTGTACCTTAAATACCATGCCCCCATGAAACAGAAATATGTGACATTGAGAATTTTAGTTACAGGTACATTCCAGTGAGTAATGGTAGACACAGTGTGTGGTATCCCAAGCCATCTGTCTCAAAAATACTCCGCCACTTTCTTGATGTCATGCTACAACATGTGGAGAACATGTGTGGTTCCAATGCACCATAAACTAGAAAAGCAACCTAGTGCACACATTTTATAACAAAACCCACTTCCCCTGAGTTACTGAGTGTCATTGACTGTACCCACATGGGGAGCAGAGAAACAGTATATTAACTATAAGGTGTTCCACTCTGCCAAATGAGATGTGGTTGTTAATGCACAGAATAATATATGTACTTCATCAGAAGGCCATTCAAGCAGTGACCACAATTCCTACATCTGTTATCCTGGTGACCTCTATCTGTAGTTTGTGTGAGGTGATTTTCCATAGAGTCATCTTATTGGGGATGTCAGATATACCCAGGAGCCAAGGCGAATGACACAAACTGGAAACCCAGGGACCATGACAGAGAATGCAACCAGCACTGCCTTGTCACAGACCAGAATTATTGCTGAAAGTGTGTTTCAACTGTTAAAGGCCTACTTCATTGTCTGGATGTCTCTAGTGGGGCACAGTTGTATGACACTATAACATTCAGTAAAACCTTGCAAGCTGTGCTACATTATACAAAATGCTGCTTTGTAAACAGCTACAATAGTGTGTGTGTGTGTGTGGGGGGGGGGGGTTCAGAAGGAAGAAGTCCTGCAATCAACAGTGGAGGAGCCTATTGAGGTGTCAGCTGCAGGAGACGACTAAAGGAGGTAGGCACAATTTGTAGCAGCACTGGCTAAGTGGTAATGTCTGGTTCATAACTATGGGCCATAATAAGCTTATCATATAAAAGCAAAAATAACATATACAATATTACACTCAAACTGTGCTGCACAGTGCATGGACTGGTCACAACATGCATCAAACACTGACTACTCAAGTCAAATACTACTGAGGGCAGGGCACAGTTATTAACATAAACACAAGTGGGGAGGTCACAGTAACAAGCATCAGTAATCGACAGAGATAGTGTGTGTGGAGGGGGGGAGGTTGCAGCTAATGTCCTGTGTGAGTGTGTGAGCCAAAGATGGGTGAGTGTGGAGAGAAAAGTAGACTGGGCAGAGAGAGGGTAGTGTCTTTAGTTTGCTGTGACTGGTAGGTGCTGGTGGTTGATGCAGCTATGTGCATGTGGGTGTTAATGGACACAGCTTCAGCAGGTGACTGACTCAGTGCTGTGCTGGCATCAGATGGACATGTCTGGTTCAACCAGAGGAGCTCTATAACTCAACCATGTATGACCCCCATCTATAGAGGCTCCTTCTCCTGGGCAGGTTATAGGTACAGTATGTGTGGTAGTACCACATGTTAAGATATACCCACTTGGGACATCAGCAACAGATAAGTAGGGCACTCTGTCCAATTTAGTACCCAAATCCAGACATCCATCATGGATACCTTAATGTACTGGGCCCCCAGACAGAGATGCCAGGAACACCTCCAAGTCTGTTAGCAAATACTCTTGGTAGCACCCCACCCATGTTCCCCTAACTCCTATGTCAAGCAGGTTGCTTTATTGCATACATATGTAATCATGTCAGTGACCATATAGACCTGCCTATCTGTCCAATTTTGGCCACAGTCAATACTGATTTCCTATATAAGCTCCTGTCATACTTGTACAGAGAAGTCCCAGTTAGATCTGTCCCTCCCACTGGTCATGGAGGCCATGTAGCAAGATGTTATTGTATTTAGGGGAGAATTCACCCTTGTGATGATAGTCATCTTCAGACATGAATATATTTTTAAGTTGATGCCATGTCATACATGCCATGCCCCTTCACATCAACACATGATGTTGCACACTGTTGACAAGACCCCTATTACATGCCACTCATGATGTGGAACTCGCCATATGTACAATTGCCATCTATGTTTCAGAGGCTGGTATGTTTTTGTTTCTGAGTGTTGCCATGACACAAAGCAGAGGGTTACATTATCCTGAACCATACCTCCCAGCATCTCAGAACAAGAAATCTGGACAAAGCCAAAATAATGGGGGGTGGCAAAGGCCCAAAAATAGGGACAGGTTTTAAACATTCCTCCTATAAACTTAGATAGTTGCTAGAATAACAAGATTTGTATTGTTATGCATTCTCTGAAGGATATAAAGTCTGAAAGTCAAATGTCTGTCATTATTTATTATTATTTAATGATTTCAATAGTCAATAATATGCCAGAAAAACACAAATTTTATGAGGAACAGACCAAAAATATGAGGCAAAAATCTGGACATTCTGCAAAAATCTGGACAGTTAAGAGGTATGCCCTGAACATGAAGCTTTGCAAATACATAACTGTTTCTGGGACATCCCATGTACTCTGAGTTCAAATGGCAAATATAACCTCTCTCTTAACTGCAAAAAGGTTACAAGTATGGTAAAATTCATTGTGCTACTCTCCAAAATGTGGAAGTGCTACAGGACCAGCAGAGGATTTGATTGTAAGTGTCTGGCAACCTTGCTAATAATTACATGCACCTTGCTCTAAAAGCAAACTCATTTGGTATATGACAATGAAAAAATAGTGTGTGTGTAGCCCAAAGATAGGCTGAGGCCTATGTCAGGCCACATCTCAGGATGTGAATGCAGTCCACCATTATTATGTACATAAGTCCCCCTACATTAATTTATGTGGAGGCCCATCCCTCTCCTCCAACTGTACAATCCCAATCCAAACATGCAGCACCCTGATACAGACATGATAAGAGGATGGAAAAAATGCTAGAGTCTGTAGGAAAATTTGTGTCTAACATGAACCCTGAGACAGCCAAGGCAGGTATATTTTCTGCAAAACCATGTTGTACCCTGTAACTATTACTACAAACAGTCTTTCCCACATCTGCAGTTTATTGGATGAGATGATTTAAACAATATGTGGACACACAAGTCCACAGTAATGCTATGGAGGGATGTGGAGAATAATGTCCATTGCATGCACACCTCTGGCATGCACAAGTTCCCTCAATGCCCTCTCCACATTGGCAGACATACACCTAATATGTCTCAGTCCCCAACAGGAAGGCATGCACAACTTGAAGGACTCACACAATGTACCACCCACTTGACAGATGTACCCTCCCTTACAAAATATCACAATATTAGTGTGAGTTAGATAGTATCAACAGCACTTGGCCTACACCAGGGCTTATTTCTGTCACATAGTAAATATATTAAAGTATATTGTAATCATACCTCTCAACTGTACAGATTTTTGCAGAATGTCCAGATTTTTGCCTCATATTTTTGGTCCATTTTTCATAAGATTGTGGATTTCTGGCAAATTATTAAAGATTGAAGTTAGAAATGACAGACATTTGAGTTTCAGACTTCATATCCTTCAGACAATTCATGCTAATGAAAATCCTGTTATTCTATCAACTTTCTAAGTTTGTAAGAGGAATATTTAAAAATTGTCCCGATTTTTGGGCTTTTGTCCCACTTCTGTGTATGTCTTTGTCCAGATTTCTCGCTATAAGAAGTTGAGAGGTATAATACTGTTTTATAGGTAATCACCTATGTTACATCACCTAAAATTGTTCTGCCATACTGCTAAACCTCTACCGTTGCTTGCATTTCCTCATATAGTATACACTGGTTGTCAGTTGCACCAAGTCCTTGACCTCTCACTTGTCCATATTTTGGAGGAATGTTCCAGTTTTCAGGCCTGGTTTTTATTTATTTATCTGTTCATCCATTCTTTGTTGGCTAGTTTAGTCACACTAAGTTAGTGGTACATTTTTAGGGGAGACCTGAAGTGGTATTTATACAAGGGAAAATGTGACCAGGGCATCAGATATCTTGCCCTACTCTTTTCAGTATGTGTCATGGAACCTTTAACATCCATCAAGCTACCACCAGCTCAGGCAGATGGGACCTCAGATTAATGACTCATCCTAAGGATGACATACTCAAGAGTCTAACACCCCCTTTATGCTGCACTGTAGTGTTAGCAGTTGATCGACCTTGTCTGAGAAAAGAATCCACAGCCTTCTGCACCAAAGGTAAGTGTGCTACCTGTTGTGCCATTAACATTACACACAATGTTTTGAATCTCTCCATCACATATAATTTTTGAAGCTGTCTAGTAGTCAGAGAACCACACTATGCAACCAACATAGTGGCACCAATACTTTAAAAACAAGGTGGGGGCACATATTAATTTTTTTTTTTCAGAAGGAGAAACAAATTATATTGTGTTTAGAATTTTGCAAAACAATTCATTAAATTCTACAGATTTTATATGGTTTCTTTGAAAATGTAGTTATATCTTTCATCATTTTTTACTCTGTTTTTTAAACATGTTTCTGAGTAGTATCTCACATCCTTAGTGTAATCAATGAGAATTCTGTGCTATTTGGTATTCACATTTTATACCAATTGGATATCCAGATTTTTGGCTAGATGTACCTACTTTCAAGTGCTTCTGTACCTATATTCAATGTCTGCAGGTTGAGAGGTATGCCACACATAAGGTTGGTGTCCTGTAGTTCAGCAACCAACACAAAATTGCAACATTTGCAATACATAAATACCAGTCTCCAATCACTTACTTATCTTGACTGCTTTTGTAACTTGCAGACCTTCAGCTTCCTTTGGTGTAATAGCTCAATAGCTGTCTGTATTGAAAGCTTCTATATATTTTTTCACGTTTTTAATTTCTCCAAGTATTTTGGGTTTCTAATACCATGATGGGAATGGACCCCATTCCTAAGTCAAAGTACAATTAAATTTCATGAAATTAGTATCGTTTCACTTTCTGATGTTAGCCAAAAGTGCTCTTCGCAGCACCCTCAATGTGCCCAGTAATGACTCTTTCTGCAATTTGTACGGGCTTACATGTATTGATAACATATCTAAATATGATTGTAAATTCTTTTTTATAAGACCAGTTGCTCCTGCTACTGTTGGAACTGTCCGGGTATCTTTCTTCCACATGGCTCTCATTTTTGCCTGCAGATCTAGGTATTTTATGACTTTGTGTCTTTCTGTACGCAATACACTGTAGTCACTAGGTGTGGCAATTTCAATGATCAGTGCTACTTTTGTCTTCTTTTCTTGGACCACTATATCCAGTTTTCTAGCATCTGTCTTTTGAACTGTTGGTATCGGGGGATCCCATGTGATATAAATGTCATCATTTTCTATGATTCTTTGTGGCTCATGTTTCCAGTAGTTTTCAGCCACTTCGATACAATGATGTTTGCACAATCTCCAGTGTAACAGTCTCACCATATTATCAACAGTCTCAGCACATATCACAATGAGCACAGCAATGGCCACAGATGCTTTTATCTCATAGCTCAAGGCACTTAGTGAGGTCATTATGCTAATGAGCCTATTTAGAACAAATGTTCCTAAATCACAGTTTTATTTAATTGTGCAAGGCACCTATCTCATGCCATGAGATTCCTTCAACATTGTGCACTCACACGAGTACCTGCAAAGTGCTTTGTTCATGCAAGGGTGGATTGATGACCCAAGCAGGGATACATGAAAAACCATTGCTCTTGTGGCTTGTAAAGACAGTAATGTGCAGAAATGCAAACATATAGAGGCACTGTGCTGCTGTTATACTCATTAAATGACAATGCTCACACCATAACACCATCTTTCCACACCATGTATTTTCTTGCTAAGTAATGTTTGCACCATGCTGTGGAGATGCCTGAGGATGCACATCACTTGCAGACAGAAGCAACATACATAACAAGGAAAGGAGGACTGTGACCTGCTACAAAGACATGGCTTCTGTAGGAACTGAGAGTTGTAGGGCTCCCAGGTGCTGCCCAAAAAAAGTAAACTGTCTGTAGTTTATGTACACAGCCAACTGGAAACACCTACTGGATGACTGTTATGAGGGTCCCCAGTATAAGGTGGAAGCCTGACAAAGCTTTGCAGGTGATAACTACTGCCACTGGCATCAGAGACTCTGCTGAGGTGTACCAGCAGCACAACAATGATCTGAGAGGTGCCATTGTGACCTTCTTTGTCATTGGGAAGAACATATCAGGGATAGTGCACTTGAGAAGCATAACAAGCATGCAGGGCAGGACACTAATCTGCTGTTTCTCATTTAGTTAAATGGGCCCTTGCAGAATATTTAGTTCATGTGACTTGCATTTGCTGCAGTTTTTCAGCTCAGCAGGAAACAGCAGTGAATCAGTTCCTGTCCATGAGGACAATAGAGCATCCCTCCAGATGCAGAGGTAAAATAATTGCTGTCATCTTATAGGCACATTCCATATATCACTGCAGCATGACTTGCCCATAGCTATGGTATGTAGCATTATCTGTGCACATCTAAGTAACAGTACTGTATATTGCCTGACACAACCTCTGTATGTGTATACAAATATATGTTGCCTGGTTAAACCCCTTGCACATGCTTCATGTTTAAGGGATACTCACATTTTAGATTTGCCTAGAGGTGTCTGGCTTCCTGGCTTGGTCTGTACCATGCAGCTGGTACTTCCACTTGGCATACTACTGGTATTTGTGCATTACCACAGTTCTGGACTCTGGTATGTTGTGTAGCAACCTACATTATTGAGGTTGACAAGCTCATGTTGATAACTGCTTGTGTTACCAACAGTTGCTTGTTAGCCTTTGGTAAACTTCACTGGTAGCATATGCATGTCTAGCTGCATACATACTAGTACTGTCCATGTCTACATGGCAAGTCTTTATTTTTGTCCCATATAACACATCTTCAGGGGCATATCCATGCACAACCCTTTCTGGACTATTACATCCAACACAACCATCCTTCCAGAGTAGCCACCCCTTAGCAAAGGATACTGTGCTACTGCAACATTGTATGAGCATCCTCCAATAGGAACATTTGAGTTTCTATACCTAGTCAACAGTATTGACCCTGACATACTAAGTATACCTAGAAGTTGTTTAGTCCGCCTGTGGGTACCTGTAAGAGATCAGATGCAGTCAAGATAGTATATTTGTTTTGTTTCACGCTCTCTTTTTTTTATTTCTACCATTTTATGTTACTATTTTTGCAGTATCTGCCAGAGTTGTGCTTGTGGTTCAACAGCGGTCTCCTTTCCACCACAGGACACATCCATCTCCTGCCAGTTCACCATCTGCCATCAGGCCTGTCTGTCTCTCAGGTGACAAAAGTCTTGCAGCATGGGGGGGGGGGGGTAAACTGGATGCTTCCCCAGTGACATCTAGTGGTCAGTCACCAATAAGTACTGTAGTTCTCTCTGGTAATGCTGTTACATGGTCAGAGTTCATCATGTGGTGGTCAAGGACTGATGGTTGAAAGCCTGCATTGGCTGCCTGGAGAGGGTCATTGAGTGGCTCTCAAATTAGTATCACTGCCTGGCATTGACTTGTGCACCATCTGAAGCAGTACCCAGTAGGAAGGGCAGTCACGTTGATGACTGACAACTTACTGGGTGTAGTCTAAGCAGTATGGTCAGCAGCTGGGTTCCCACCTTATCCTCCATCATGGTGTTCCATTTCTTCTCTCTCTCTCCTCCCTATCCTATTTGCTGTCCAATCCTCCCATCACCAGTTATCCGTCCTCTGTCAGTATGTTTAGATATCCATTGTCAAACCCTCCTCTTTTGTGCCAACATCTCCCCTGTTGGTCTTTTCTGTGTAGTATATTTGTTCATAGAGGGCCCATCTATATACCGGAAGAATGCAAAGTTCCTGTAATCATGGCTGCACAGGTAAAAAACACACTATCCAAAGCCAAGAACACAGCATCCGTGGGACCTGACAACATCCCAGGCTGCCTTCTACATGAACTACAGAATGAACTGACACCTCACCTAAGTACCATGTTTAGTCATAGCCTTACCTCAGGCTTTGTGCCCATTAAATGGCACACCACAATGGTTATCCCACTTCACAAAGAGGGAGCCATGACAGACCCTGGGAACTACCACACCTTTAGCCTGATGAGCCTGGTCTGCAAGGCCATGGATTGTATCATCATGGAACTCATAAACAAAGACATTGGAGATCTCCAAACTCTGGACCCCATGCAGTTTGGGTTTGTAAATGGCAGATCATGTCTCCTAAACCTGATAGACTTCTTTGAAGCAGTCACCAAAGCCATAGATGAGGGTAAGGTGGTTCACACAGCCTATCTAGATCCCGCCAAGGCATGCAATACCATCCCCCACTCTGGAATTATAGATAAACTCACTAAACTAGGTATAAATCCCTTTGTCACTAGATGGCTTGCCAACTGGCTTACTGACAGAACCCACACTGTGAAAGTAGCAGACTCCAAATCAGACTTCAGACCAGTAACAAGTGGAGTACCACAGGGTTCAGTCCTGGGTCCTCTCCTGTTTGGTATCTACTTCTCTGAAGTACAGGCTAACACAGAAGGTTTTTGGCTAACTAAGTTTGCAGATGACTGCAAACTAGGAGCCATAATCAAAACTCCTAGCAATGTGGACATCCTACAAAAGGGCCTCACTGAGACAGATGCCTGGTGTCAAAGCCATGGCCTCAAGCTCAATGCCAAAAAGTGCATTGTCATCCCCTTTGGTAAAAACTCTGTACCCATGAACTACGACATAGGCAGTAGTCTACTTAACACTGAAAGTGTGATAAGAGACCTTGGGACACAGGTGGACAGTAGTCTCTCCTTTGATAATCACATTGCCACAGTCATTAGGAAATCCTTCTACATGGCACACCTCATCACGAAAGGTTTCTCATCCAGAAAATAAGAGGTCATTGTTCCCCTCTACTCATCACTCATTAGACCCATTATAGAGTAAAACATCTCTTTTGGTATGTACCTCACAAGACATCTACAACAACTGGGAAGGCTGCAGAAATACCTCACAAAGAGGATTACTGGTCTCAAACAGATGCCTTATGCAGACCGTCTCAAAAATCTCCAGCTTTATTCTGTCACATATCGCCTACTCAGAGGCGATCTCTGCCTAACATACAAAGCTATATCAAACCCAGAGCTGTTGGACATGCTCCACCTAAAGAAACCCCAATCCCTCTGAGCTACACACTCTAGGGACCTAAAGCTTGTCACCACAATAAACAAAACATGCTGGAGGGATAGATTCCTGTCCCAGAGACTTCCCATACTCTGGAACAGACTAACTATCTATGTCAAACAGAGCTCCTCATTAGCACTCTTCAAGAAAAATCTTGATGATTGGATGGGTAATAGGAAATTAACCCCGGGGATCACTTCTGTGGCTCTGCTTGAGGGCACAGGAAAATAATTTTCTTGGAAGGGCAAAAGCCAGGGTACCTTTTTGGCTAGGATTGTATAGACCCTATGGTCAATAGCCTAGTACCTACTTATGAACCTATGAACCTATGCTTTGGAAGAAATCATCAAAAATGCCTAAAATCATAGATTCTTACTCTGATGAAAATGGCATGATGAGTTTAGTAGTACTTGAAATCAATAAGAAACAGTATACATTTGTAAATATTTGTGGGATATCTAGAATTGGCTCTAAAATAGAAAATATAATTAGACATTATAACTGTACTTGCGAAAGGAAAACTTTTATTAGTTGGAGATTTTAATTGCATACTTACCAAAAGAGATACTACTAAATGAAAAGCTTAAAATGTCATCTCCTTCTAAATGATTGAATTATTTTACAAACACAATGAATTTAAAAGACATTTACAATTTAAGATTGGCTAATTCTCTGAGTTATACCCACTATTCATTTAGATTCGGTACGCAAACAGGTATAGATAAAGTTTTTGTATCAAGTGAATTGTATTCTAAAATTGAAGCTGTAGGAATTATTTCATGTCTGTTGTCTGATCATAATGGTATAACTTTTAATTTAAATATAACATTTGAACACTTGGTTTCTTGGCCAAAAATTCCAGCATATATTACAAAGAGTAAAGGATTTGAGGAATAGTGTTTAAAGGAACTAAATATGTATATAGAGTTTACTAACAATGGTGAAGGTTCTAATATTATTCTTTGGCATTCATTAAAAGCATATTTATATGGTAGAATCAAGACTTGGTATTTATAAAAAAAAGGAATGGAATAAAAGCATTGAATCAAAAATATTTAGAAATTTTAAATTCGAAAGGCTCAATTAATCTTGAAAAACTTAAATTACAATCATATTATATTAATCCTAAAGACTTAAATAAAATAGCTATAAGAGCTAGAAAATTAAATAATATAAATCATATTAGTGAGATTACACACAAAGTTAATAATACCCATATAAAAGTAATTACTATTAAAGATGCATGGGAATTTTTTCGTTCTCACTATGAAATAAATAATATTAGCAATTCAACTCTAGAAAACAATGATTTAACAGATTTTTAAAGGAAAATATAAAACATAAACTAACAAAGGAGCATAATAATAATCAATTTATTTTAAAAAATTGAAAGAACAAATAAAAAAATAAAAATATTTAAAAAAGCATAATTCCAGAAATATATAAAGTATTTCCAGATAATATTCTATAAATTCTATTAAATGCATTTGAAGAGGTTAAAATTAGTTAAACGTTCCTCCCTCCTGGAAATTCTCATTGATAGCTCCCATTTTGAAACAAGGAAAAGATTTAAAGATGTATTCCCCTTATCATACTATTTGTCTTTTAAATGTGGATTACAAAATTTGTATGTCCATATTGGCAAAAAGACTAAATAAGGTAATGTTTAACTTAATTGAAGGCAACCAAACTGGTTTTATTTTAAACAGGAAAGTACATGATAACATCATCAAACTATTGACATGGTTAGATATTGCCAGTAAAAATAGAAAAGGACTTTCATTCGTAAGCTTAGACTTAACTAAAACCTTCAATTCCATCAATTGGTCATATTTATATAAGATACTTTAGGAATACAAATTTTCTTCAGACTTTATAGAATTAATAATTAATTTATATAATGTTTTCCTAAAATTGGCTATTTTCTATCTATTTCATTCAAAATACTAAAGGGAACAAAGCAAGGGTGCCCTTTATCTCTTTTACTGTTTGCATTGTCAGTTCAGCCTTTCACTAGATTTATTAGAAATAATACAAAGGTAGAGGGTTTTTCTTTAAAAGATAATTATAACTCAAAAATCAGTTGTTTGCAGGTGACATTTTATTAACAATTGGTAACATCAATTCGTCATTAGAGCATATTCTTAAGTCAAGAAAATACTTTGAAAATATTTCTGGTTTAAACTTTAATCAAGATAAAATGGAAACTTTACTGATAAAAAAATAAATACTTTTTAAAAATATACAGAATTTGGCTGAGGAAATATTTTAAATATATGAGATTCACTATAAAAACTAGCTGGAAAGATACACTATCCACAAATTATAAAATGTTAATTAACACAATAATAAAATTAACTGATAATTGCAACAAAATGTTTTTTTACCATGTAGGAAAGACTTTCATTGACAAAAATGATTATTTTACCAAAAATATTATTTCATATGTAGTCAATGATTATATTTCCACCTAGAAAAAAAATTCTAAGCAAATAAACTCAATTTGGCCCCTTCAGAAGCCAAGAATAGCTTTAGACTGGCATATAAAAAGTTGGGAGAAAAATGGGATTGGATTTCATAACATTAAGCTATATGTAAATCAGCTCATATTAATATAGTGAGTCTTTGACTAAACAGTTCTTATACTTTCTACTGAAAATTTTTCCTTAGATGTTAATAAATAATTTGGTTGTAAAAGATTTCTCCATGAATATTAGAATTTCTTCTATATGCATACTCAGTGTTAATTATATATTAAATATGTTTAAGAAAGTGATCAAATCTTTTAATTTTAATAAAATGTTAGATCTTAAAATTGTAGAACAGTGTGCATATGTTGTACCTTTAAGAAGCATTTCAAGGTTAGCACATGCATATAAATAGGCAGTACATGCTAGCTTCAGTGCCATTTTATGTGTGCAGCCAGAGAGTAAGCACCTATGAGTGTAACAGCTGGTTTGTTTATAAGTTCATCTAAGTTAAAGTTATTAAGCCTTATAGGTTCATAGGTTCATAGGTTAGTACTAAGCTAACTGTCCTTGTGAGCCATTTTAAGCCTAGCCAATTATCCCTTAATCCTGATGTGTTTGTACATAATAAAGCTGCTTGAACAGAACCCACAAAGACTTGTCTATTTTGTCCTGACTAGACGAGTAACAAAAGTGATTTAAAATGTTGGTATCAGTTCTTAGGCAGGGATAAAGTACATGTGGCTGATTATCTTCTAGCTAGATACATTATAAATAAAAACAACTGGCTAAGTATACATGTTTTTAAGGAATTTATTTCAAATAAAATACAAATGGTGTTAAATATAAATATAAAGTTTTTGCCAAAAATATTAGAATTCTTCTTTAATATTAATAGTTTGGAATCAAAAATTAGTCTTATCTATCGATAATTAATAACATAGAGCTGAATGTTTGCTTTTTGATCCAACTTATCGGGAATATTCAACAAAAATTCCTAATGAAATGTTCTCAGAAGAAAAAATGACTTTTGAAATCTACAAATAACTCCACCTTGTCACTTTACTGGAAAATTTTCAAATGGAAATGTCTGCATAGAAGTTTTTTTAACATCTCATACAATCGCTTTCATTTATAAGAAAGAAACAATAAGATGTTGGAGATATGACAAGACTACTAATGTGAATTGATTACATATGATTATAGACTATAGGGTGGTTCTTCAATTCTGGTAAGAGTTCATAAACTTTGCTAAGACATTATGGACAGACAATTGTAATATCATAAATTCTTTCATTTTATTTAATGTAACAATTCCAGACATTATTCCAAAAAACAAAAATGGCTCTCCTTTGGTCAATTTTGGCTATTGCTAGAAAAGTCAACAAAATGAATTTGAAGAACAAAAATATCCTTTCTTTTAATGACTTCATTGATTTATTAAAAAAATATATGTAATAAGTTGTTGCAAACTATATATTAAAGAACAAAATATATCACACATAAACATTTATTTTGGCAAAAACTTAAAGATTTATTACAAAAGTATATGGTTTTGTTTAATGTAAACCTCTGTTACGAATTTTGTAAACAGTTCTGTTTATGGTTGCTGTTTTTTTTCATTGTTTTTCTTTTATTAGCTGCTTGTTATATAGTATAAATTTTTCATCTAATGGATTCATTGATTTAAAATCTAATGAAATGTTTTATAAAAAAAAAATTCATGACTTAAAAAAGTCATTTCCTCTTCCGGAGTCATGTATACCAGTTGTTTACTACCAGAAGACATTTCACACCAAACTAAAATGGACAAAAATGCTGTTAATTAACGCTGAAGAATCTTTCATACAGAGCAAATGTCACCCTGATACTTTCTCTATACCTTCTATGCAGCCTACATATATATGTAAGTGTATTCACACACTTGAAAAAAATTCTACCACACCATCTCTGGACTAAACAAGGTTCTGTGACCTCCCTGTAAATCTGTAATTGATATTTTACTTCAACTAAAATAGTAGTACTTCACTTGTTCTTTTTTTGGCCATGTCTTCTAAACCTGTGAATTACTAATACATTTAATCTTAAAGATATACCGGTTTAGTTCTTGCATTTTCTAATAATGTACTAAAATTCTTGTTGAAGTCTATCAGTTTGAGTCTATCATTCTATCCATGGAGTCTTAAATTTCAAGGTGAAGTTCTAGGTCAGATGCTCCAATTCTCTGTTTCCATACAATATGACTCTCAGACAGTATTAACTTTGTTTTGTGCATAAAAAAGACACCTGTCCTAAGCAGACTTTGTGGTGTGTGTGTGCGTGTGTGTGTGTGCGTGTGTGTGCATGCGTGTGTGTGCGTGTGTGTGCGTGTGTGTGTGTGAGGGTATGTGCATGTGTCTGTGTGGAAAAGTGTAAGTGCATATATATGTATGCGTGTTTGTGTGCAAGTGTAAGTATATGTGTGTCTGTGCGCAAGTGTAAGTGCATAAGTGCATGCATATGTGTGTGTGTGTCTGTGCATGTGTGTGTACATGTGTTTGAGTGCCTGTGTACGTGTACATGGCATGCACACGTGTTTGTGTGTGCGTGCCTCTGCGCATGTGCGTGACATGAGTGCATGTGTGTGTGCATGCCTGTGTATGTGGGGGGGTGTGCATGAATGTTTTTGTGTGTGTGTGTGTGTGTGTGTGTGTGTGTGTGTGTGTGTGTGTGTGTGTGTGTGTGTGTGTGTGTGAGTGTGTGCGTGTGTGCGTGATTGCATTTGTATACTGTGACTGCTTAGATTTCTCAGCACTGCATAAATGTATTATCTCCACTGCAGTGACTGGTTAAACTTGTTGGAGCTCTAGCTGAACATCTTACCACCAAATAACGCACAAGGAATTATTGAAACTGGAAAGTCCACAATTCATAATTTCACCTTTAATAGTATTACAACAAAATATTATTTTATTTAGGGTTACGCTTCCTTTCACCCTTTACCTGCTAATACCTCTAAATATAGTAGCTCTAACATCATGCAACTATGGAGTGTAATAACGTCGCTATCCCATGGTTTCTCACCCTTAATGAAATTAGTATATATTCTTTAAGCAAACAAAGGAATCATTGAAAAAAAATGACTGATCTCATTTAATTAATGCACAATGCAATATTCATTGTATTGTCACTTCATGCTATGTTAAATGTCCCCTGAAAAAATGTGCTAAGCTCTATTTTTAAATTAATTAATTTATGTGAGTAAGCACACTAAACAAAAATATTTTTCTTTCAGAGTCAAAACGGGTGCAACTTCTGCGCAGAATCAAATATTACATAATAAGAGAATGAGAGACTCTTCTTCTTCTTCTTCTTCTTTCGGCTGCTCCCATTAGGGGTCGCCACAGCAGATCAACTGTTTCCATTTCTTCCTGTCCTCTGCATCTTGCTCTGTCACACCAACCTTCTGCATGTCCTCTCTCACCACATCCATAAACCTTATCTTAGGCCTTCCTTTTTTCCTGTTACCTGGCAGCTTCATCCTTAGCATCTTTTTCTCAATATACTCTGCATCCCTCCTCAGCCAGGGGCAGTTCATGCTATAGGACTGCAGGACTGCAGCCCCCCCCCCCCCCCACCTAGAAAAAAACAAAAGAAAAAACTGTGAAACAAGAAAACAAAAACAAAAAAAAAATCATGAGTACATACTCCTCCGGGAATGCGCGGACACATTGGGAACTCAGACTGCCTTTGTCAGCAGTCCGGATACAGAAGAAGAGATACCCAGGAATCTATGTGGTGAGATACCCAGGAATCTGTGCGGTGATGACCGCACAGAACAGAGGAGCTCTGGACTGCTTCAGCTGCAGGCAGAACCAATGAGGACTGAGAGGTGAGCTCTCGCGGGGATTTCACTGCTGCAAGGGCTTCGTTCCTGACTTGGATTGTGCTGCTGGACAAGAGGCTCTGTTCGTGACTTGGATTGTACTGCTGCTTCGTGAAACAGCTGGACACATTTTTTACAGCAGGTAGGTGTGGAAACGGTCGCTGGATACATTACTGCTTTGTGGTCGCTGGATGCATTACTGCTTTATGAAACTGTGTGTGTGTGTGTGTGTGTGTGTGTGTGTGTGTGTGTGTGTGTGTGTGTGTGTGTGTGGGTTTTTTTTTTTTTGGGCTACCTCTAGTTGTATTGTAAAACAGCTTAGGTATAATGAATGTAAGTTCTTTTCACTATATAAATTTACTTTGTTATTTCAGAAGTAGATAGAGATTCCCATTGATAGGAAAATATATTCCTTGCCATTTATTTATATTTTTATTGCATAAATATCCACCCAAATAAATACTCTTTTATTTAAAACAAAACTCAGGACAGGCATAGTAATTCAACGAAAACATGAGATATACAAAAATCTTTTACCATCACACATTCTCTTCTCTATAGCTAATGCAATGAGAAGAAGAACAGGAAAAGATAACGTACCTTTGCATGGAGCACAGACGTACAGAAGACTTACTCATTAGTCATTTATTTACATTTGTTATCTGACAGTCTCTAGCTTGGGAGGAGGATAGATATTAAGTAGAGTCCAGGACAGAATAAATCATCAAAAACGTAATATATGAACATGGTATTTAATAGCTTATATTCATACAGCAAATTGCAATGTATATTTATACAGGTTCTCTAAATGTTTAATTTTCTTGTGTGTAATGACCCAGTATACTGGTGGCTAGAGAGAACACATGGTGGTGAATAGACATACTCAGGCTTGAACCCTGTACCTTGGATGCAGGTGGCAAGGACCTGAATTCCCTACCCACCACCATTTGTAAAAAAAAAAATTTGTAGATTTTTGCCTCATATTTGTTCTGTTTCTCATAATATCTGTGGTTTCTGTATCTTCATTTTTCCTTGTAAAGTCTGTAGTGCAGTGTTGCACTGGTAGCATTGCTGCCTGACAGCTACAGGTTCTGTGGTTTGATTCTTGGCTGGGGTGCCTTCTGTGTGAAGTCTGCATGTACTCCCATCTTATAAGATGTTTCTCCCTGCTCTGCTGAAAATTGACTTTTGTTCCAAGTCAGACTAGTTTCCTGATTAAATGTTTAAAAATAACAGGCATTTGAATTTCAGACTTCATATTCTTCAGAAAGTACATGGTAACACAAAACCTTTTATTCTAGCAGTTGTCTAAGTTTATAACATGGATATTTGAAATTTGTCCCTATTTTTGGGACTGTATTCCCCCATTATTGGCTTCGTCCAGGTATTTTGTGCTAAGGTTGAAAGCAATCTATGGTGAGAACTGAATTCACTGAATGTTTGGGGGCTGTATTCCCCCCATTACTGGCTTTGTCCACATGTTTTTTGCTAAGAGGTTGAGAGCTATGGTGAGAACTGAATTCACTGAATATGTTTGGAGGCTGTATTCCCCCATTATTGGCTTTGTTCAGGTGTTTTGTGCTAAGAGGTTGACAGCTATGGTGAGAAATTAATTCACTAAATGGTAGCCATTTAAGTTTGTCTTCCTCTCTTTCACAAAACAGCCAATTGGCATAGTGGTATGTTTCTCTGACTGTTTTGCACAGGGTCCCCTGGGTTAAAGATGTGGCAGTGAAATGTATGGTGGTAACACAGCATTTTATTCTAGCAACTTTCCAACATTATACAAGCAATGTTTAAATTGTGTCCCTGGTTTTTGGGCTTTTGTCCCCCCCCCAATAAATTTCGGCTTTTTCCAGATTTATTGTGCTGCAAAGTTCAGAGATACAACTGCGTGTTGAGTAGATTTTATAAGGAGCTGAGAGCTGCAGGGGAACAAAACTTTAGTGTTGCTTATTCTGAGTCTGCTTGCATTGTTAATAGCACAACAGGTAGTGCACTTGCTTTTGATGCAGAAGGCTGTGGGTTCTACTTCCACAGTAGATAACTGCATTGCTGATACTGTACTGTGCTGTAAAGGTGGTGGATGCTGCAGTCCTTTTTGGCGAAGATACCTAGAGTAGTAACTATGAACCTGTTATCAGTTTGCCATACATTCCCTATTGCGATATTACTAGCTTATCATTTTTTTAATGCATGCAACATAGGCAATTTATTCCTCAAGGGCAACAGGCACTTTATTTGTAGATGAATAAACAATGACATATAAAGTTGTTTGCTAGTAGCAACCTCTTCATTGTTACAGATTTCTTTAATGTGGAATTATTTAGATGACTTTTACACTTCAGAGATTGTGCATATTTACTGATACTGGTGGACTGTAGAAGGTTGAATAGACTTTTATGATGGAAAAGTTCTGAATTGGGCAGTTTTGTCATTGGTGCATGCATTTTGTTTCATTGTTTACTGGAAAAATGTTCAAAACAATAAATTTAAAATGCCCTCTAACAACTGCACTGTATTGTACAAGGAATCCAATTTAATACAATCAGGAAGGTGTATCAAAGGGCATGTGTATGTTTCGTGTTCAAGGGGCCTATGATTTAAAAACAGCCCAAAGTTAATCTTTATCTGCCACTGGCAAAATGTATTTTCTTTGAATGTGGGTTTCAATGCTGTTTTAATGCATGTGAGTTTCAAGGGCAAAGATGTTTTAATGCTACGTCTGTTTTAATTGTGAGACTGCATTGCTTTGTTTAGCAGATATCTATTGGGGTTTGTGCTGTAAAAATGCAAAATAAAACTTTCAAATGAAATCCAAATCATCGCAGAAGTAAAGCAGTATGCACATTACAGTGTTTATGGTAAATGGGGCAAAATAACCAAGGAATGGGACATTGGAATGGCTGCAGGGGGGAGGCTCCATTTGACCATGATTTTGAGAGGGGAAGGGCAGCAAACTCAGATGGTCCCGGTTGAACTATACCTCTCAGCTGTCCATATTTTTGCAGAATGAATAGATATTTGCTTCTTATTTTTGGTTTGTTCCTCATAGAATGTGTGTTTTTCTGGCAAATCATTTAGGAATGAAGTCACTAAATGACAGACATTGAGTTTCAGACGTCATAACCTTCAGAAAAATGCATGCTAAAGCAAGACCTGTTATTCTATCAACTGCCTCAAGTTTATACAAGAGCAATTTTTAGTAGTGTTTGTATGGTCCCCTCATGTATTTGGCCTTGTCCAGATTTCCTGCATTAACAGGGTGAGAGGTATGTGCAAATAAATTGCTTTATAGAATTAGGCATATCCAAACCTCTCAACTGTTCCTGATTTTGGCTCAAAATGTTGCTCTTCCCCTAATAATCCCCCTGCAATATGGCAATTTTGGAAGAAAATATGGAGGGTTTACAATTAATAAATAACTGTAATAATCAGTTATAGATTACTTTTATTTCAGAAATGCATGTAGATTCTTTTATTTTGTCAGCTGCTCAAGTTAGCAGTACTAATATTAAAAAGTGTCCCTTCTTTAACAGGTTCCCAGCTGTATTGTGTGGCTATTTTATATTTTTGCATCACATTTTTGGTCCATTTTTCATAAAATTGTGTTTTTTTTTGGCAAATTAGTGGCAAGTCATTAAAGACTGAAGTTAGAAAATAATGACAGACATTTCAGTTTCAGATTTCATACCCTTCAGAAAATTCATACTAATGCAAGACCTACTATTCTATTATCTTTCTAAGTTTATAAGAGCAATATTTAAAAATTGTCCTTATTTTTGAGCCATTGTCCCACTTCTATGTATGGTGGCTTTGTCCAGATTTCTTGCTTTGAGGTTGAAGTATGACAGATGTGTCAGGGCCATCACAGTCAGTCAGAGACATTTCAAATTGCGACATACTTGTTGCACCCCACTCCTCCATTTAGTGAATCTGGATGTGTCCAAGCAAGGCAAGGAGTAGTTATGCAGTGTAAATGTGCAGAGTATCCCCCCATCCAAGGTAGACACAAGTACTAGAGTGGCTTTTCATCTGTCATTGATTTTGCAGAATATTCTGTTTTTTGTCATATTTTTATACTGTTGATTTATGCTTATTATTATTCAGAAAGTGCCTTTTGCTCTGTGTTTCAGTAGCAGTGCTTTAATGACCATCAGGTAAGCTTGTCTGATATTATAAGATGCAAGTAAGTTTTAATAAGCAGTATTGCCAACATTGAAAGCCTTTCTATTGTTGCCATGCAGATAATACTTACATAACTAGATAATGTATAAGCCTTGGGCATTGAAATGCATATGACAGTATTTGTAATAAAGGACAGGATTACATTATGTTAAGCTCATTACAGGCTTTACCTGCAAACTAAAAAGAATGCCAATGTATCATGTGTGGTCCATACGCTGTGCAGTAATCCTTTAAGCAATATATGTTGAGCTTGTTTCTTGTTTGCTTTTCATTTTTTACTTTGATCATGTTTTCCCCATGAAACAAGTAGATAGTTGTCAGGCAGCAGGTCTTTTTTGGATAAGAAACATTTTTACAAGTGGGGGTATCACAGAGATTGCTACTTTCAGCATGTTACTTGGTACTTTAATAAAGCTGAATATAAATTATAATTAGAACTGGAGTGCAAGGAGAAGTGATTTGAGTTAAGTGCTGCTTGTTTTTCTTATACTTGATTTTGACTGGCATTCCAGTAATGTATTTAAAAAGTAATTTATTTTTTCATGCCTCACATCCTTTTTGTTTCCATCTAGATATTAAGTAAGCAGTCATGCAGCCAATGGATTGAAATATTTTTTTCTTCTACACTTCATTTTGTCTTGATTGGACTCTCATAATGATGGTTTGGCACCCAGGGCAGCGTATTTAATTAAAGTTACAGTTTTTGTGGTTTTGAGCATAGCTCCTCCCCTTTCTAGTTGTCCACACTAATTCCCACTGACCCCATCCTTTCAGCTGTCTCCTGCAGTCCCCCTTTAATTTGAAGTCACCAGCTGCCGCTGTCCTCAGCACATGTCTAAACCAACATAATCTTGCCTCTCTGGCTTTGTCTCCAAACCTTCCAATCTGGGCTGACCCTCTAATATACTTATTCCTAATCCTGGCCATCCTTGTCACACCCAGAGCAAATCTTAACATCTTCAACTCTGCCACGTCAAGCTCTGACTCCTGCCTTTTTGTCAGTGCCACTGTCTCCAACCCATATAACATAGCTGGTCTCACTACCCTCTTGTAGACCTTCTCTTTCACTCTTACTGGTACTCGTCTGTCACAAATCACCCCTGACACTCTTCTCCACCCACTCCATCCTGCCTGCACTCTCTTCTTCACCTCTCTTCCACACTCACCATTACTTTGAACTGTTGACCCCAAGTATTTAAACTCTTCCACCTTCGCCACCTCTACTCCCTGCATCCTCACCATTCCTCTATCCTCCCTCTCATTCAAACACATATATTCTGGCTTAGTCCTGCTGACCTTCATTCCTCTTCTATCTAGAGCATATCTCCATCTCTCCAGGGTCTCCTCCACCTGTTCCCTACTCTCACTACAGATCACAATGTCATCTGCAAACATCATAGTCCACGGAGACTCCTGTCTGACCTCGTCAGTCAACCTGTCCATCACCATTGCAAATAAGAAAGGGCTCAGAGCTGATCCTTGATGTAATCCCACCTCCACCTTAAATGCATTTGTCACTCCCACCGCAGACCTCACCGCTGTCACACTACCCTAGTATATATCCTGTACCACTCTTACATACATCTCCGACACTCCCAACTTCCTCATACAATACCACAACTCCTCTCTAGGCACCCTGTCATATGCTTCCTCTAAATCCACAAAGACACAATGCAACTCCTTCTGACCTTCTCTGTACTTCTCCATCAACACTCTCAGAGCAAACACCACATCTGTAGTGCTCTTTCCTGGCATGAAACCATACTGCTGATCACTAATCATCACCTCCCTTCTTAACCTAGCTTCCACTACTCTTTCCCATAACTTCATGATGTGACTGATCAACTCAAACCATGGATTTCAGGCTGAAGGTTATTAGCAGTTCATAACTTTCTATCAGACTCTACATATTTCTTTGTCATACGTGATTTTCATATTGATCGTGGCTGCAGTAGCTATAGCTATATGGGTTATACCCTGTCAAATATATAAGGGCTGGCCAGCTTCCAAAGCTTCAAGGTACCTTCCATGCACTCAAATGATCAAGCAGCTTAAGCTGACAAGAGAAGACAAGTTTGGGTGCAAAGTCCTTCAGAGCTTCCCTGACACCAAAGAGTGTGTGCCTCTGAGGCTTTTGAGAATTGAATGGTCGGCTTTGCTTTCCCTTGTTTGGAAGATAAGTTTCCTTTGGGTAAAAAAACTTTCATTTTCTTAAAATTATTGATATTTTATTACTTTCCTCTTCAAGAAAATTATTTTAAAGCTAGGAGTGTTGTGTTTTAATGGAGTGTCTCAAGACTGTAATGTACTTTTAAACAGAGTGCTTGTTTCTTCTATCAGTTTAATAGGAGTGTTAACTAACTAAAAAAATGTGCTTTTGGGGGAAAAATTGTTTATTTTTCCTTAGTCAGCCACTTGTGAACACTCGTATGAACCTTAATAACAACAGTAACAGTCATGAGTTGAACCAAAGGGCTTGTTTCAGTGCTGATAATTCTCCGAACAAGCATTTAGATGTCCCTAATGATATCAGAGATAACATCAATACTACCATTCTAGCTGAAGTTCGGAGAAGTGAGAGGTTACAAAATTGCCCTCAGGGGCAAAATAACCATGGCCAATTCATTCAGAATCAAAATATTCGGCAAGTCAACCATACCGGAACCAGGCCGAAACAACAGAAAAATTCCCAACCGAACAAAAGCAAACAGAATTTCAACAAATGTAAGACCTAATTAGTCCAGTTTTTCTCAATCATGTTGAAGGATTAGCCAGTCCGGTTGTACTCAGTGGCTTGGGAACTACCCCTCCAGGGTCATCTTTGGTTATGAATGACTATGAACAACAAGACTTTTTCGTGAGTCCGGTCCCAGTTGGCCCAGGTGGCCTAGTTAGCCCAGTTATTATTACCAACAAGACAGGGGATTTCAATGTCTACAATTTTTCTTCTGTTGTTATAACTTCAGACATTATGAACTTCCTAGCAAAAGGACATACGTATGTCCCTTCACAACACCTTGATTGGTTAAAACTATTCTCGACATTAAAATTTTTACGAGGAAGTTAAATTTTAATTTAATGATGGGAGATGTTATGAATGTTTCAAGTATTGACAAATTTTATATACCTAGTACGTTCAACCCCCACTACACCCAGTGTTACAAATTTTTGAGCAATTATGTGAATTAGGCATTAGGCAAGCTATTAAAACTTGACTTAAAAATAAGGCTTCCTATAATACAAGTAGGGATGAATATGACTTCAAACCAGTGACAAGTGGAGTACCATAGAGTTCAGTCCTGGGACCTCTCCTGTTTGGTATCTACTTGTCTGAAGTACAGGCTAACAAAGAAGGCCTCTGAGTACATTAAGTCACAAGACATCAGGTTGTGTAAACCTGATAAAGGTGGGGGTCTAGTAGTTTTTGATAATATCAACTACCAGGAACGTATGGAAGCATTATTGGATAATAATGCTTACGTATTGAGCTCACGCTCAGAGGTCAACAAAGCATGCAGTTTATTAAAAAACTGCATTGAAGACATGTATATATAGAAGGTAGGCTAGAACAGAACATCTACAACTACATGTCAACATCATACCCAAGATATCCATACCTTTTTGGAATCCCTAAGATTCCCAAAAACTTGGTAAATCCACCTATGAGACCCCTAGTTGATGGTCGTGGTTCACCAACTTATCCCTGTGCCAAGGTGGCAGACGCTATACTCCAGAGATATTTGGTATTTGAGAACCAAATTTGCAAGGATTCATGGTCCTTTTTGAAGAAAATTGACAGTTTGCAATATAATGAGGACCACAACTTTCTCACTGTAGCCATGAGAGATCTTTATACCTGTATCCCACACGATCTAGGTACCGAGTGGGTAGGGTTAATGCTTAAGAAAAATGGGCCTCAGCAGCTGAAATTTCTTTGGTTACAAAATTACTTGACCTTATATTATCTAACAATTTTTTTATGTTTGGGAATGACTTCTACCTACAAAAAGTGGGGGTGGCTATGGGTTCCCCTTGTGGGGCCAGTATAACGAACTAGTTATGGCCTATTGGGAATTAGAATTTGTGTTTAGAAATGACAGTCTTAGAGACTCCCTAGTTTATTATACACGTTATCTTGATGACATTTTTATTTTATTAAAAGGTGACTTGGGAGTCAGTAAGAATGTGCTTGAATATTTCAATCAGACAACACAGTTTTTGCAATTTACATCTACATTTGACAAAGAGGCAATAGCTTATTTAGACATTTGGCTAGCCAAAAATAGAGAACAGGATTGTTTCGTAGCTAAGATACATAGGAAAAGCACATATTCTAATACATTCCTATACTTTTCTAGTTGTCATCCCTATCATCAGAAACGGTCAGTCATCAAAGGTCAGTTAGTGAGGGCCTCACGTATAGTTAGCCAGGATGAAGAATTCATAGAGGAATGTTACTTCTTAAAAAATATGTTTTTACATTGTGGGTACCCTGAGACCCTTTTAGACTGTTTAATTGATGAAGTCAGATTTAAGAGATCCAACCATACATACATACAAACCTATTTTAGGCGTTAAGTATACAATGCCTGAACAGGTTGGTGAATTAAACACAGTGACTATAGATAGTAGTAGAAACCAGACCCCTGTAGTCATAAAATACTTTTGGTCAAGTTTCACTACTGCATACACTACACACAGTTACTTTTGCATTAAGATTATTCAGAAAAAACTGGGAACTTTTTAAAGCTAACCCAAATATATACAGTAAAATGGGTGATTTCCCTTGTGTAATCTTTAGGAAAGGCAAGAACCTAAAGAAGTTATTAGAACAACGTCGTATTAATCCTCGAATTACAGGGATGAACAAATGTCAAAGTTGTAATTTTTGCAAGTTTGTAGAGATAGCCAATTTTTTTACCATCAGTGGCACACAATATAAACTAAAAGCAAGGTTCAACTGTAACTCTAGATTAGTTGTGTACTTAGCTAGGTGCCAATGTTTTCCAGCATTCTACATTGGCAAAATTGAGCGTAGACTCCGTGAAAGAATATACAAACATCAATATGCTATAGGCAAAAGTAAAATAGATAATGCCCCAGCTAAACACAGCCAACTAAATAGAGAACATAAATTTAAGTTTATGGCTATCAACCAAGTTTTGCAGGACATCAGGGGTGGTCCTACACCATTGCAGCTCGAAGAACTTGAGTTAGTTTGACAAATTAAGCTGAATGCAAACAACCTTCCAGGTTTAAATGAAAACTGTTCCATTAGTAGTATCTTAAAATTAAAAAGTCTGCAGAGATGAAGGAGAAGATGTTATGCATATTTATTGTTTATATATATATATATATATATATATATATATATATATATATATATACTGTTTAGTTATACACAGTCAGTGATTAATTGTTTTTAAGTTGTTTTTAGTCATATTTGTCTATAAGAATAATTAATTTGACAATATGTTTTGGACAGTAATTGAATTTTAATTCGAGCACGCTGCATTTGCAAGGTACTTTAGTTATTTATTCGTATTTTTATTGTTACCCACATCAAATTCTAGTGTGTGACATTTAGTATAATAGAGTTGCCTTTATTAATGAGTATGCCTTTAAGAAGTTTAAGGCATGTGTTACATTGTAACAAGATTGGTTACTACGACCACCTGACTCTATAAACACAAATGTGAAATTTACTTCATTGTTTCTGAAGAAGTTTGCTTATTTAGCAAACGAAAAGCACTTAAAACTAAAATTATTTGTGAACTAATAAACTATTCGTGACTTTTTATACTTTGGCAGTTTGTCGTGGCAGAGTTCTTTATTTCACAGTTTGTTGTACTTATTCGTGGAACTGGCATAGTGTTTGAACATGCTTTCTACTATGTTTTTTTCTGCTAGTTTTGCCGGCATTTGCTGCCTATCTTCCCTGGGAAAGAGGCACCACTTTAGGCTTGACTATGGACCTGACTACCAGTCCAGTGGTCAGTTCTTCTTCTAGCCACAAAAAGAAAAAGTTAAGCAACAGCCTTTGCCACCATAGCAGGTTAGCAATTTGCCTCAGCTACAGGTGGCTGACACTGCTGTGGCCATTTGTTGTACCTCAGACCACTCGTCTTTTACCCCAGAACCCTCTGGTGTAGCACCTACAAGGGGTCTATATTGGATGATCAAACTTTCAAAAGTTCGACTGTCATATGGTCAACATCATATGATCGAATTTTTGAAAGTTCAAACATTTTAACGGAGATCTCCATACAGCACGGAATGGGAAGATTTCCCTTTTCTGCACTGTAGTGCGATCTCGGAGTTGGTATATTTAAAGAGCGGGGGGGTACAGGGGGGCTTGCCCCCCTGCTTAACACATTCAGGTAGGTTATTTGTGCAGTTTATTTTTTAATTAGATTTTCAAACTTTTAAAAGTTCGATCATATGGTGTTGACCAAATGACAGTTGAACTTTTGAAAGTTCGATTATCTAATATAGACCCCCTACAACCGCTATAGACCAGGGATTAACCACTTCCTATGTAGCTGTTGGAGTTCCCTCAGACAGCAAGGGAGTGTGACTGTTGTTAGTCCTTGGAGAGGGAACAGGGAAGATTACCCTGTTGTGCCAAAATGGTGTGCCCATCCCTGGGGAAGCAGCTGCTGTCATTAATAATATAGTTCACACCATTTGCCCTGTCAAAAATAAAGAGAAAAACACACATGTATCTACTCCCCTTCAATTTTTTTAGAAAGAAATAGTTTATTGGGTCTATCACAGGCTTTAATTCAGGCTATTGATCCTTCTTGTAAAGTAGTTTCTGGTAAAAGAAAGAGGGATTCCTCTTTTCCTGAAGAGATTCAAGATTCTGAATCTAAACAGGAAGATGCAGGGACAGACTCAGGGCTTTTTCCTCAGATTTCTAATTCAGATTCCGAGAAGAGCTCAGTTTCTTATTCTCCCTGTTGGGGGTTTCTTTTTCTCTGAGAGTTTTGCTAGAATGGACCAGTGTTTTCAGTAGGAGAACACTGAGATTTCTCTAAGTTTTGCAGTAAGGATTTTTCCTGAACCTACACAAATTCCTGCTGTTCTGTTGGCTTTAGAAGATGTGTGAATTACTGCTTGCAAGTTTCCTATTCATCAGTCACCTGCCCCTAAAAAGGAAGACAGGAGGTATAAAATTCTTCAGTCTTTTAAATATTTATACAATATTCCCAAACCTGCTCTGCAGCTATAGCTTTAGTTGACCCCATTGTTGGTAAGCACTGAATTAATTCCAGTCCTACTCTTCCTGATAAAGTTGGGAAAATTATTGATAGGTATGGGGAAAAAGTGTATACTTCTGCAACTTTGATTTTCAGAATTTTGAATTGTCAGGTTAAAGCTTGTTCTGTCAATTTGTGAAAGTATGAGGAATGATTTATCTGCAGCCTCTTCCTGTGAGGAAAAAATATGCTTTAAATAATTTAGTTTCTTCTTTTGCACACGTCACTACTCATTGTTTTCAATGTGTGTATGATTGATATTTCTTCTGGGGCTATGGCCACTGGTACTATTTTAAGGAGGTCTGCATGGCTGCATAGAACCTTCCAGATGATGTTAAAAATGAGATTTTAAATTCTCCCTTGGATAGAGATTGTGTTTGGCCCCTCTGCTACAGAGGTGATCAAAAATGAGATAAAAGGGGCAGGCTGTTCCAGGGAATCTCCAGGATTTTTCAGCTCTCCTTTACCAAATTGTTCAAGGGATTTTCCTTCTCCTCTTCCCTTTTTGGCAGAACACAAAACAAGCAGTCTCCACAGAATTAATGTAAAATTACATTAATGAAGGAACTGCAAGGAAGTCCCAAAAAGAAGCTTCTAACCTTCTCAATGGACTGTCCAGTATTGTCTGACTGGTCAAGATACCTTGTGACCCGCTCCCACCATGGCCACCTTTTTCTTCCAGAAAGTCTTAATCTCTTTTTTCTCTTTGGCAACAAATTGCTTCAGACAAATCAGTATTGAATATCATTAATCAAAATTACATATGGCAGTTTGAGGAAATTCCTCCTTTCCAGGGGGTTATTCCTCATTCTTCAGATCAGATTCTTTTGTTTCCACCTGTTCCTCACCACACGCTGTCCCAAGGACTGATAGAACCAGTTCCTCCTTCCCAAGTGGAGAAGGATTTTTATTCAAGGATTTTCCTAGTGCCAAAGAATGAAAATGCTTTGAGTGGATCTTTCTTTTCTAAATCTGTTTGTGATACTCCCCTAATTCAAAAAATTATGTCACTTCACAACCTGTTATCTCTTCTTCCTCTTCCAAGTTTTCTAGTACCACTAGACTTATAAGGTAGTTATCATTACATCCCAATTCATCCAGACTTCAGATGTTTCTTAAGGTTTTGTTATGAGTGAATCACATTATCAGTTCTTTACCTTAATGTTTGGACATTCCACTGCAGCAAGAGTGTTCACAAAGTGTCTGGCTCCAGTTGTAGTGCATTGCAGGCTACAAGGGATCCATTGTTTCCATATTTAGATGACTTACTTATATTTTCACAGTCTTTTTAAAAGTGGGTGAGAGATCATACACAAATTGGGATTAAAAGGGAACAGTCAAAAGTCTTTCTTGACTCCCTCACACATGTGTTCCTGGGATGTCAACTAGGGCCAGATCCAGCACTAGCTGACCTAGGCAGCTGACTAGGGCCCAAAGCTGTCAGCAGGCCCAGCCAAATTAATTTAATTTAAAAAACAGTTTTTACAGCATTAAGCTTTAAGAAGCACCTGCTGCTTTGAGACCTGGTGCTTTGAAACATGCAATGCACATGCCTGAACTGTAACACATGTGCAAGATTTGCCAGCATTTCTTTTGATTGCCAAACAGAAAAGAAGCAGTGAAGGTATTTCTGCTACTTTGTGAAAGGCAGCAATCAGCATTTCATTTAATCTGAATGGTTGCTGAAGTGTATATTCTGTAAAATGTCCCCATTACAGAAGGCAGTTTGGATAATAATGTAACTTGCTCAGGGTCAAATTAGGGGGGAGCAGTTGGGTGTAACTAAGGAAATGATTTTTTTCAGCTGGGATACAGGATCTTGTCTAGACAAGTAAGACGTTAAGTTTAATTCTAGTGGCTTTCAAACATGCATTATTAGAAAATGGAAATCAAACTCTAAATCAACTGTACTTCAAAGTATTGAACATTGTAATAGAGATTAAAAAAAACTGAAAGTGGGATCCTTAGAAAAGGGTAGGAGCAATTTACATAGAAAAATGGAAATTGTGGTAACAATACATGTGAAATAATGTTTTGGAGGAGTAATGAGACATAAGGGAAGTCAGGAATTGATCAATTTATGGAATGTTAGATTGATGATAAATATAAAAAAGAATATATATGATGTATAATGTTTGCAACTAGGAATATGTTACCATTGTTTTTCTTTTCTACAATATGTGTGCCTATGTCTGAAGTGATAGGTCATTAAATGCGTTAAAAAATTTAAAAAACTACAAATTTAAAATGCTTTCTAACAAATGTTGTTGTTTGAGCAAGAAAGGTGAATCAAAGCACACATGCATTTATGAGTGGTCATAAAAATGTGTGCAGGGGATCCTTGGTTTAAAAACAGCCCAGGGCCCATGGTACACTTAGTTTGCAACTCACAAGATGCATTTTCAATGAACTTGTGTTTCATACATTTAGTCTGCAACTGACAAGATACATTTTCAATGAATGTGAGTTTCACTGCATTCTCAATGAATGTGAGTTTCAAGGGAAGAGAAGTTTTCTGTTGTTCATGCTGTCTATTTCAATTTGCAACTGTTTTGTTTTATTTAACAAGTGGCTATCAATGATATAAAGGTTGAAAGCAGTGTTAGTGGTGCAACAGGTAGAAGACTTGTCTTTGGTGCTGAAGGATGTGGGTTCTGTTCCCACACCAGATAGAAGGATTGCTGACAATGCATCATAAGGGGGTGCTGCCCTCTGAGTATGTTACCCTTTGGGTAAAACATTAAACTTAAGCTCAATCTGTCCGTGTAGTTGGCAGCTCAAGTGAATGTAAAAGACCCCATGGCACCTACTGACAAGTGTAGGGGTCCTTTATTTAAAAAATTAATTTACACTACAATAAAATTAAAATAAGTATGTAAAATATTTAAGGCACTATTATATAAGACATAATTATACATAAACTTATTATTACTGCCTTTTTTCTGACCCCCCCACTCCATTTCCCACAACAAAAATCTTACTTTTTCCAGTATTATCACCGAATCCCACTTCTCATTAAATATTATTTATTTTATTCCCTGATTCCACGCAATCCATATTACATTAAACATTCTTTTATCTGCCTTCTGTACATATTCATCATTCTTATCTTTATAATACTCATGTTCAATATTGTCCATATTTACATCACCCACTTTCTTTGCAGCATCAAAGTAGTTAATTTCTTCTAGTTTTTCCCTTGATTTTACAACTCTTTTCCATTTTAAAAACACATGCTCAGTAGTTTCAACTTCTTTTACAAAAATGATATATTCTTTCATACATTTTATGTGTGGTATGTTACTGTAGCTTTAACATACAATGTTTTTATCATCACTCTCCATAACAAATCTTAACATTCTATCATATTTTACATCTGTTAATTCTTGCTTTTGTAGCTTTAATTTTTTTCTCCCTGCAGTTCTTTCCAGGAATATACATAATAGGATTTACACATAATGTTTTATACCATATCCTTTTTTCCCTATCAATCTTAGCAATATTTATTTTTCATAATAATGTTTTTTTCTTGACATATTTTTATTTCATCATTTACACACACACACACACACACACACACACACACACACACACACACAGACACACACACATTCTCTCTCTCTCTCTCTTAAGTCCTCTAAATAATTTCCATTTTTTTATATTTTAATAAGCAATCCCTTACTACTTTGTTTTATCTACTTAATGAGTTTGTACAAATTCAGCAATGATGTATATACCACAGGGTTTATTAGACCTAGCCCCCATCTTCTTTAGAAACATTTAATATCCTTCTCTTTACCGGATTGAACCTAAGTCCCCATATGAATGAGAATATGATAGTATAAATATTTTTTTTCATATACCAGAGGTTTGTCTGTGTCTTTCAGCTTTTCCCAGTGAGGGGTCACCACAGCAGAACTCCAGTCCACTAATGATTGGCAGTAGATTTTTACATTCCGAGTTGCCAGCCCTGACGCACAACCTTCAATGTAGGTATGCCCATTCACGCATGTCTCCGCACAGAAGACGCTCTAGCTGAGAATCAAACAGGACAATTTCTTACTGTGAGGCGACAATGCTACCACAGCACTACCACCGCAGCGGTAAAGTAAACTAATTATTACAGCTAAATATGCCATTCTTGCCAAAAATATCAGGTTTATAAAACACACTTTCTTTCTTTCTCAATGATAATTTAAAAGTCACATGTAAATCTTATATTTTTATATTGCTGTTCCTTTTTTCTCATTTTCCAAAATGCATTCCTAAAACAGTTATCTCTTACATTTTAAACATAATATCCCTTGGTTTCCCATTAAATTATAAACCCTTGTTTTTCTTTATTCAAATATAAACATATTGCTCATAGACATTCATTTAAGTAAATCAAACTATTTTTTCATTCCCTTCTCATTATGCATGAGATGGCATAATAGGCAGCTCGATATCTTCCTTCAATACACATCCTATCTCTTTCATCTCTTGATTTATAAGACTTGATATTAAATTCATTACAAAAGCAAGTACTATGCTACTCGGTGAACACTCCTGCCTTATTCCTATCTTCGTATTTATCTCCTCAGTAAACCAACCATTCACCAAACTTTTTATTTTATACTGTTCATATACACACATTTTTCATTTTATTGCTTAACTTGTAAGACTGAAATAATTCCCATAAAGTTCCATGTTGTATAGTATTAAAATCTTTACTCACCTATCATGAGGTTTACTTGTTCCCTCCTTTTATACTATCTGCTAATTCCTTAAGCATTAATAATTCTTAACTACCTTTTCCCTTATACTATATATTGTTTAATCTGTGGCATTTATTTTCATTTCCATTCTTTTCTGTATCAATTTCATAAAAAATTATAATCTGCATCATTTAAAACTATCACTCTCCAATTCTGTATATAATTTTCCTCCTTTCTCCATATAAGTTTGATTAGGCCATAATATAATTCTCTGTACTTGAAACCTTCATTTACCCATCCATTTAACACATTTAAGAAGCGTCTTTTTTGCCATTCGTACATATCTTTGTACATTTGAAACTCCATTCTGGCAGGCCCTGTAGCTGAATCTATATTAACTAGTGATAATATTCTGTCTATTTCTTCTAAACCTATTTCTTTGTCCAAATCTGTATTATCCTGGTGACTGTCATGGAACAAGCAGTGTCTTTGATGGGAAGGGGAACGGCATCCTCTTGGGCATAGGTCAGCCACATCATCTGCTGTCAGCCAATGTGGCAATGACCGATCATGCTCCCATAGTGGCAGTAGCTCCACTGCTCCATCAGTGAGTCTTCTGTCCACGCCCAGACATGACAAGACATGGGGTCATGGTCCTGGGTGTCCACTTGTAGGGATCTCATCTAGCAGACATAATTCAAGTTCAAGTAGCAGCCATGCATCTCACCGTGGGTGTGAACATGCCGGTGCAACTCCTGGCAGGGTCAGTTCTCATAGTCAGGGATGACAACGATGAACTGCCACCTCTATCATGCATGGCTCACACCTGTCTAACATACCAAGATATAGAGCTAGCACGGAGCTTTGCTGTGTTCATACAGACATTCATACACCAGTTTCACCTGGAAGACCCCTACAGACATATACACACACAACACTTACTCAGTTTGTATCACTGGCCATTTGTTGTTTTATTCCAATGTCTGCCTTCTTCTCCTTCTGACTCACACACAGTCACTGACCTTTTGTGTCTGCCTAGGCTTCCTGACCCCCTCCCCCCACAACACCCTGTATAAGTGATAATAACTGTGTGATATCCCTTTTTTCTATCTTTGGGATTCAGGGATACAAAAGATAAGTCTGATACTCAGGGCACATAGCTAACTTAGTGCTTAGTATATCTGCATTTGTGTTGTTGAAGTGGTCATTGTACCTTTGACTTTTATATTAGCCTTTGAAAGTTAAACACTTGATAGCGTCAGACTTTCACAACATTATACTGAATGCTCTTGTAAGGGTGTTGATGTCAGAAGATGCATTGTGTATCATTACTTTCTAACTTCTCATTAATGATCTTCCAGGACAAATGTATGGTGCACATCATAAGTCATGTCATCATATTCAGATCTTAGGACTGTATGACAGCACTGTAGTCAAACATCATCAGAATAGTAATACAGTGTAATGGTCTCTTTTGCATGTACCGCTACAGACACATGCAACAGCTGGAGGGACTACAGGGCTTTCTCAGGAAGATAACACAGGGCCTACAAATCATGCCATGATGTATGTGGATAGATTAAAAGCCATGTCACTGTCATCTGTCTGGTAAATGATAAGGTGATGTCTGCCTGGACTCCAGGCCAGTATCTGACCATGGCCTCATGGGATGAATGCATATCCAGACATCTGATATAGCTGATGACATCAGCTGTGTCCTTTAGTAATAACAGTGTTCCACATGTTTCGGTAAGAGGTTCTCTGTAATGTCAAGCAACAGCACACACACACACACACACACACACACACACACACACACACACACACACACACACACACACACACACACAACTGCAGTGAGAATAGAACCCCTACCTATCTAAGGTACAAAGACTACAGAACACACTATGTAGCACAAGCACCACTGCACAAATCTGACTTTTCCAAGACTGCAGCTGAGCTTATAGTACATTACATCAGCAGCCCTTGTGTGTGTGACAAGGTATTGGCAGGCCTGCATAGGTTCATAGCTTCATAGGTTCATATGAGACTACTACCATAATAAACCTAGGTTCATAGGTTCATAGGAAGTTACTAGGCTAATGGCCTTAGGACCTTGTCAAGCCTACCCAAGTTGTATCATTGTTCCCTTATAGACCAAGATATGTAGCCCATATTTGCGAATCCATGACCAGCACTGTTTGACCATGTCTAAGAGTGACATATGTGAAACCATGGGGTACATGCACAATTTCCCATGCAATTGTCACAGTTACCCTTATATAGGGTCATTGAGGAGTCAGTTTCACATGAATTGGGAGTTTGTTCCATAGGTGTGGCAATCTCTGGGAGACATATTTGTCTCTCCATCATGTCCTGCTAATGTTGCAAGCTAGGTTAAGGTCCCTAGAGTGAGTCAGTCTTGCCCCATGTGATTTGGGGAGGTGCAGTATTTCCTTTAAGGCAAGGTTTGAGACTGCTCTGTAGACCAGCCACAAGTCACATTTCAACAACCTGTAGGATACACAGTACAGTGAGAGGGCTTTCCGTCTTTCCATGTAGGTTATGTTTTGGAGGCTCTGGATTTTCTTAGCGACAAACCTCTGAGGTCCCTCCAGCTGCTGCAGGTGTCTGGTGATGTACATGCAAAAGGAAGCATTGTACTCTTTTATTGGTCTGATGAGGGATGAGTACAGTTGAATGATAACATCCTTAGTCTTGGATACTATGCCCTCACTTATGGGGTGTGCAATGTAAAGGGCATTCCTTACCACTGTGGGCACACGATGATCAAAGTTGAGGTTGCCATCAATCTGCATTCCCAAATCTCTCACCATTGGGTTAGAACATAGGGGTATTATTAATAGTATAATTTGCGCTGGCTTCTACTTTGCTGAAAAGGATAAATAGTGCATTAATCTGGGTTAACTTTAAGTCTGTAGCTTTGACAACAGTCATTTATGTATGTTAGCACATTGTTTGGGGATTCAATGGTTGCACTGAGTTTGTCATCGTCAGCAAACTTGTGGAGCCACAGGCCATCTTTATTCCCCTGATTTTCTGAGGAGTACATTCCAAACAGTACGGGGTCCAGCACAGACCCTTGTGGGACAACACTGGTAACAGGTCAGCTGATAGAGGTGGAATCCCCACCTATGACTGCATGCATTCTGTTGGTGAGCCAGTGGTTACCCATCCCATGACATATGTGTTAATACCCAGGTGAGTTCTGTGATGATGGGTCAGTGGAGGATTGTGTCAAAGCCCTTGGGCAAGTCAAGATAGGCAGTATGTAATGATTTGACTTAATCCAGGGTTAAGTGACACTATCGAAGAATTAACAGGCATGATCTGCCCTTGATGAAGCAAATGTGGGTTGGGTAAAGAGTTTGAAGGTCACCAATGTGCTTGTTGATAAGGTCCAAGATGACTCTGGCCATGGCCTTACAGACAAGTTTGGTCAGGCTTATGGGTGCATCATTTCCTGGATTAGTTGAGGGATCCCTTCTGTGCAAGGGTATTACAGGTGCTGTTTTCCCCTCTGCTGGGAAAAAGCTCGTGCTTAGACTGTGGTAGGTGAGAGTACCCAGTGGTTTTGCTAAATCTTGTTTTAGACTGTTTAATAAGCAGCCTAGCATGTTATCCGGTCCCATAGAGGCTGTATTTCTGGCATTGATGAGTGCAGATAACACTGGTTATTTGGAGATAATAGGCAGAGAACTGTTGACAGGTATATTGCAGGGCATGATCAGTGGAGACAGGGAAGTGAAATTGTTGCCAAACTTGTGTGCTAACAGGTCGGCTATGTCCTCAGGTTCAGTATGAGTGGTACCATCCACTCTGAATTTGGTGCAATGCCGGGCCTTCCATTTTACATTACAGACATAGCTAAAGAATGCCTTGGTATTATCCTTAGCTATGAATGCTAATATAGTTTCATTATTAACTTTAGAGGACTTTAATAGATGTCTACTTTGCTTGTTCAAGCTATGGAGGGTGTTCTTCTTCTGAGACTGTTACCTCTTATTTCTGGACATCAGTTTCTTTCTCTTGTTGTATAATCTATTTGTGCTAGATATCCACCATGGTGGCTTTTTTTTTTCACAAACAAGTTTTGATCCATTCTGGTACAGCTAAGGCTATCCACTTGCAAAAGTGTTTATACAGTCCATTTGTGTACACCTCCATATAGGAGTCTTTACTGTCAGTGATGGCAGTGGGTTTGAAACTAAATATGCCATCACATAGGAGGCTATAGTTTGCTTTGCTGAAATTTTTCCACCTTTTGGATCCCAATGGGGGGTCAGTTACAATAGTTACATTGGGGATGACTGATTTATGGTCAGACATTACCAAGGAGAGTCTCACAAATGGGGTGGTGCAGCAATCTCCCATGTTGATGAGTAATAGGTCAAGGGCATTCAAGATCCTTGTGGGGGTACAAACTAACTGTTCCAGAGCATTCATGTTTACAAAGGGCAGGAACCTTAGGGTGTTTGAGCTCATATATGTATTCCAATTGATGGAAGGATAGTTACAGTGACCCATGCCTAGAGTGTTTGGCTGTATTATAAGTGACTCAGTAGATCCAGGAAGGTACTGTTTACTTTCCTGCTTCATGTTGGTGAACCTGTAGCTAACAATCACTTGGAGGGGGGTTTCTTCTACAGTTAGTTTTACTTGTTACTAATGAACTGTTCTTGAGGTGTACTTGTCTTTTATGAAGATGGATACACCTCCTCCTTTACATCGTTCATGTTCCTTTTTTGGCCTGAATATGTGGAAGGCATTATAGCCTTTCATGGCTGGAGTACTCTCTGTGGTCCTAAACCATGTCTCTGTCGCTGCACAAACATCAAAAGCTGCCCGAGTAAGAACTGCCTCCACTGAGTGTAGTTTATGATTTAGACTCCTACCATTAAGCAGCATAACTTTGAGTTTGTCTTTTGAGGATATTTTCACATCAGGAAGTTTGTTTCTATGACATTGCCTAAAAAAGTCACTATAGGGGAGGCAAGTACCTTGGCCAGTAACCAAAAGGCAAGAGGTGACAGATGAAGGCTATCCCTGGCAAAGCAGCATGGTCTGTTGACCATAGCATCCCAGCCTGACAACTACTGGATCCCCCTGGAGTGACATCAGTAGCTAAGCCAATTGTTGAAGTCGATACTTCTTTTGTTTGTACTGAGGCATCATCCTGGCTGAAGGTAGAATGCTACTTAGGGCTACAGACATACCTGTGCGGGACACATAATCTAAGGGGTCAGTCCAGTGAGGTACATCTCAAGTCATTTACTCCAACATGGAGAATGACATAATTGTACCTGTGGATGTCCTTACATTCACTGCTGCAGTATTCTAATATATGAGATTCCCTGCCATGGAAGCCTGACGTTCGGCCAGTCTATCAAAGACGCCGAACATCACCCAAATGTTGCTTGCATATCATAGGGTATAATGGTGACATTCAGGCCTACCAAAAACAAAACCTTTTTGCTGCCAGTCTGAACGTATGTTTTTGCCATCGTCTGTTTACCTGCGTCCATTTTCTGCCAGTTGAATGCATTTTCGTTCTTCAGTGACTACTTACGGCTCTTTGTTGACTTCTTTGTAGCTACAGATAATTGTCCTGTTGGGGATTTTCTTTTTTCTTGATTTTTTGATCTCCTGGAGGTAATGTCATCCAGGAAGGGTAAATGCCAGTGTGGAAGGCAGATTTTCCATAAAGACCGCCACAATGTGTCTTTTTTGCCTAGGCACTTCTCATGATCACACATCTTTCTCTATTTGTCAGGCATTCATCCAGAAAACCCTTCATAGTAGACACTCTTCCCTTTACTTGTATCTTGAAAACCAGCATATTAAGCTTATCGCTAAAGATACAATGGAGGGAATCTCCCGCCCCGAAGGTCAGCCATTAGTGAAGAAGAAGAATGTGAAAAGGTGCAAATGGAATCTTCTGCTGTCCAGCCTCTGCCACGTGTTTCTCGCAAGGTCATTACATATCTAGAGGCTTACCCGGCTATTGGATTTCACTGCTGCAACCATGTTGGAGGCCAGTGAGGATCTGGCTGGCAGCACATATGAAGAGGCTTTACAGACATCCATCTTGGACGTTCAGGGGGAACCATGGTTGATTTTTTTATGAGGGGCCTAGGGCAGTTCCTCAGTTTTTAGTTGGGGAAGAAGTTCCTACTATTGTTTTTGACTGTCATCCTGGAACTGAACCTTCTCAGTTTTTTGGTGGGGGACATCCCATTAAAAAATAAACAATCAATTAAACATGTTTCTTCTGCTCCTAGGGATCCACAAAGTGAGTGGCAGGCCTTCACTCAGGCTCTATTTACTGCTTTATGTCCTTAGAGCCTCCTCAAGGGGTTTCAGTCCCTGCTCCTTCTTGGTCCTCTACTCCCCTTGAAAGGTCTAGAGAATAAAATTCTTCTCAGGATAAATTGGATTCTGATGATGATTCCTTGACTAATTCTCCTCACATTCTTTCTCCTTTGGACTATGGGTCAGATGAGGAGGAATCCTTAATCCTGCTGTTCTTTTTGAGGAAATTTCCTTTTGGGACACACTCTAGGATGATGGATTTTTTTTAAGTGAGATTGTGCTCAGGTCTCTGATATCCATAAGAGGTCCTAAACCTTGGCTATCCTTCCTGTTTTGGCTGCTTTGCTGGATGCTTTTTCCAAGGCTTATCATGCACCTGATTCTTTGCCCCCTGCTCCCAAGAAGGGGGACAGGTTTTATAGGGTGCATGGGGAATGTTATTTTTTATATAAATGTCCTTCTGCTGAACCTCTGTAGTGTCTGTAACCTCTGATAAGCCATCTGAATTGCTTCCTTCAGCGAAGTTATTGTTTTCTGACAAGGACAGCAGAACTATGGAAAGGCTGAGTAAGAAGGTTTACACTTCTGCTACCCTAGCTTTTAGGGCTATTAATTTTCAGACACATATGTTTAGGTATGTGTTGGCTGTTCTTTCTCAGGCATGTCAACTTATTTCTGTTTTTCAAGATTCTGAGGGTGAAACTTCTGTTCTTTCCTTGCTAAGGACTTCTTCTCAAGTCGTTTGTCATATTACATGTAGTTATGATATGGCAGATGCCTCTTCTAGGGCTGCTGTTTTTGGTTCTGTGATAAGGAAGTATTCTTGGCGTAGGCTTCAACCTCTACCTGACGATATTAAAGCTAAGTTGATAGATGCCCCTTTGGATTCTAAACTTTTTGTTGGGGAAGCTAGTTTGTTTAAGTCCCGTAAGGATAAGGATAAGGCCTTACAGGAACTTAAACATGTGTTTCTTTCTCCTGTGCCTACATTTCAGAGAAACTACCTTGCTGAGCCTGCCTTTGTTCATAGGCAATCATGCCCTTCTGCAAAAGGTTGGAAGAGTGGCAAGTGGGCTTCTCCTGATGAGGATGTTCATTTTTCCGGGAATCCAAAGCCTTCTTTTCCAGACAAACCAGGCACTGTATGACTATCCATCTCTTCCTAGCCACATTCCTCTTTCTCTTTGCCTTTCTTTTTCTCTTCCTGTTTGGCTTCAGATCACTCAGGATGCTTGGGTTCTGTCAATCATTCAGAGGTACTTCATGATGTGGAAATCCCGTTTTCCTTTTATGGGCATTCCTCAGCCTCCTTAGGAACAACTTTCCTTTTTCCCAGAGGTTCTTCAAAAGTCTCTTGACTCAGGGTACTATTTAAGAGGTGCCTGTGTCCCAAAGGGGGAAAGGGTTCTACTTCAGGCTGTTTCTAGTGCCCAGAAAAGAGGACACTTGAAGACCTAATCTAGACCTGTCTCATTAAACATTTTTTTTAAAAGTGCCTTCCTTTCAGATGTTGTCCCTTCAGCTTCTCTTTCCTCTTTTGCTCCCTCAGACCTATATGATATCTCTGGATCTCAACAATGCTTATCTCCATATTCTGATCCATTCTCCTTTCATGAAGTTTTTGTGTTTCCCATTTGCTTCCTGGCATTTTCAGTTCTTTGCTGTGCCCTTTCACCTTTCTACTGCCCCAAGGGTGATCACCAAATGCCTTGCTCCTGTGATTACTTTTTACAGGCTTCAAGGGATCAAAATATTTCCTTATTTAGATGACATATTGATTCAGGAATCCTCTCCAGAGATCATTTTGCAAAATCTTCATTTTGCTGTTTCCCTTCTTCAGAGCCTGGGGTTCAATATGCATTTCAAAAAGTCTTCTCTAACTCCTTCTCAGGATCATGTTTTTTCTGGGTTGCAGAATTCAGATGGTGCCAATGCTTTCATCCCTGCCACCTCCAAAGGCCTTAACACTCATGTATTTCTTTCACACTCTTCTTCCTCTGGCTTCCATTACTGCCAGGGAGTTTCTGAGAGCTCTGGCTTTCATGGCATCCACTATTCCTATGCTCCCTCTGTCCAAACTTCACATGAGAAGCTTTCAGTGAATTCTGAAGTCAGTGCGGCTTCAACATGCACATCCTTTAGACTTTGTAACTCCTCTTCTTCCTTGTCTCACACAGGAACTTGACTGGTGGATTCAGCAATTGTCTCTGAATCCAGGGATCCCTTTTTAACCCCCTCTTCTCTCTCAGGAATTGTTCAGAGATGCTTCAGACATGGGATGGGGGGCAACATTTGGCTCCTTAAAGGTACAGGATGTTTGATCACCTTGTCAGCAGAAGGAGACATCAATGTCAAAGAGATTAGATCTCTTCTGCTGGCTCTTCAGGCCTTTCATCCTCTTTTATATCCAGGGCCTCTCAAGATATTCACAGATAATACCACAGTGATTTGATATATCAATAAACAGGGAGGAATGAGATCATATCTTCTTTGCCAGTTGGAACTTCTGGTATTGGATATTGTTGTCAAGTATCAAGTGACTCTTCAGGCAGATTATATCCCTTCTGATCAGAACATTGTGGCAGCCACTGTGACCAGGTCCTTAACTCAGTCCCATGAATGGATGCTTCACAGGGATGTGTTTCTGGGTATTATCAACCATTGGTGTACTCCAGAAGTGGATCTTTTGCCTCCCCTCTGAACAAACAACTTCTGTTTTGTGCCAGAGTCCCAGGTCCTCTGGTATGAAAGATGGACACCCTCTCATTTTCTTGGAATGGGATGTTTCTTTATGTATCCCCCCTTCATCTCATTCTGAAAGTCTTGTTCAAAATTCAACAGGATGGTCCCAAAATCTTGTTGGTTACTCCCTTTTGGCTGTGACAGCAGTTGTTCTCTCTACGTCTGTAAGGGTAATCATCGCAAGTTACCTCAAAGGGTGGATCCAATCACAAAAGACAAGGGATCTCTCATCCATCCATACCTGTCCATGCTTCATCAGTACACTGCAGGTGATAGGATTTTGATTCCTCAAAGATACCTTTTTCTGACGAAGTGCTGCAAGTCCTGCAAAAGGCCAGGAAAACTACTACTAGGAAATCCTACTTATCCAAATGGAAGAGGTTTTTTATTTGTTGTCTGTCTCGTAACCTGGACCCACTTACTGTGGATGTTCTTTTGGTTCTCTCTTGTTTTTGTGAGTTGCTCAATTCTGGTTTGGCCTGTTCTTCTATTAAGGCCCACTTATCAGCTATCTCTGCATGTCTACCTTTTTCTCCTCCTTTAGCTTCTAGATTTGAGGTGAAATAATTTCTTAAAGACATCCTTAATATTACACCTCCCAGGAAGTCTTTTCCTCCTCCCAATCTATCCTGATTTCTGGCCCTTTGTCCCCCCGTTTTTAGGGTTTTGTCCACATTTCTTGCTTTAAGAGATGAAGAGTGTTACATTCAAACACATTTCCTTATGGCATTTCTGTCAAATATGTCCCTATTACTGGATATTTGTCCTCTCATTAAGATGGCCTCTGTGCAGATATGTTGCACTAACGGAATGACAGCTATTTGTACAGCCATACCCCTGAACTGTACAGATTTCTTCAGAATGTCCAGATGTCACCTCACATTTTACTATATTTCTCATACAATACTGTTTTTTTTCTGGCAAATCATTGTTAAAGCATTAAGAGTTGAAGTCAGAAAATAGTGACAGACATTTGAGTCTCAGACTTCATGCCCTTCTGACAAATCATGGGAATGCAAAACCTGTCAGTCTATCAACTTTCTAAGTTTGTAAGAGCAATATTTAATAAATGTATTCCTAGTACATATCTCTCAACTGTCCAGATTTTTGCAGAATGTCCAGCTTTTTGCCTCTTATTTTTGGCATACTCCTCATAAACTTTGGTTTTCTGAGAAATCACTAGTATGATCTGAAGATTAAACTGACTAAATAATGACATACCTTTGTGTTTCAGACTTCATGTCCTTCAGACAATACACGCTAACACAAATTCTGTTATTCTGGCGACTTTCTAAGTTTGTAAGAACAATATTTAAAATATGTCCCTATTCCTGGCCCCTTTCCCCACCCCATTATTGATGGCTTTGTCCAGATATCTTGCCCTAAGAGGCTGAGAGGTCTGCATGGTTTCCAATGTGTGCTGTTCATGGGGGGCAGCAGAGCTGCTTTCTCCAAACATGGTGTTCTAGCCATTTTCTAAGTTTGTAAGAACAATATTTAAAAATTGCCCCCATTACTAGCCCCTTTTCCCACTCAGTATTTATGGCTTTGTCCAGATGTCTTGCTCTAAGAGGTTGAGAGGTCTGTAAGACCTATGTGTACTGTTCCTTAGGGGGTGTGGCAACAGAGCTGCAATCTGACAAACCTCATTGTTCTATCAATTTTCTAAGTTTACAATAGCAATATTTAAAAAGTGTCCCTATTTCTGGCCCTTCTCCACCCAGTTGTTTATGGCTTTGTCCAGATATCTTGCCCGGAGAGGCTGAGAGGAATGGTCTGTATGACGTGATATGTACTGTTCACTTGGGGTAGGGCGTACCATATGTGCTCTCCTTTACACAGTCTCGATATCCATGTTGATTTAAAAGGTTTAGCAGCCAGCAATACTGGCTTGAGCCACAAAACCTCATTGTGTGCTGTGGCATGCTGACCGGAGTTGTAATCACAGATACACTCCATGTAGGCTCTGCACGGAGCCTACACTTAATTTAATGAATACTGGGGATATTCCTTACTTCTGTTCTTATAATATCCATATTTAATGATATCCATGTTTATTTTATCCACTTCTTTTACATCTTTGAAAAAATCTTCTTTATGTGGTTGTCCCCATAACTTTTTTACTCTTTTACATTTAAAAAACATATGTTCTGTAGTTTCTTCTTCTTCTGTTTCTTTTAATATGACATATTTCCTTTTACTTGCAATGTATCAATTACCATTCTCTACAAAATATCTTAATATTCTACTTTCTTATTACACCATTTGCTTCTAATTTTTATACCTTTAATTTTTTCATCTGTTACATTTTCCCATGAATTTTACATAGTAATGTTTTATCACCACATTATTACGCTGTATTTTCTATCAGTTTCTATGTCATCAATTTTTATGTTCCCCTATGCCCTGGCTGAATTTCCCCCTAGTAGAATAAATACTTCCCTCAGGCCTCCCCTAAAAAGGCTAATAGGCTAGTGGAAACTAAACTGGTCAGAAAAGGATAAATAATTTAAGCTTTAAATTAAATCCACATCTCTATAATTATTTCAAAAGTAATTAATAAAACAGTGTGCATACTGACAGTTTTGAGCAGTGTTTATGGTAGCTGGAGGAGAGAGTCAAGTAATGGGACAGTAGAATGGCTACAAGGGAGAATGCTGGTCCATTACCCTGCTAAGGGACCCATTTGACTTTGAGCCAGTCCTAATCTCAGCTGGACACCTCAGTTCAAAGAGCTTTTCTTCCACTGAAAAAAATAGATCCTTATTTAAATCTGTTTCTAATGTTTTTCACTTAGACTTCAGTCACTGTGGGAGAATACCTCAGAATTTGGGGTCTCATGGCATCTATGATTCCCATGATACCCCTGGAAAGACTCCACATGAGAAAGATACACTGGTATCTGAAATCAGTTTGGTCCCAGCATCAACACCATTTATCTTTTCAAATCCCAGTGTTGAGGTTTGTCAGAAGAGAAATCTTTTGGTGGAGACAGCAGATATCCTCAAATCCAGGTCTTCACTTTTCCCTCCCTGCTCCAAAGTAGTCAGTTACCACAGATGCTTCAGACTTTGCTTGGGGAGCAGTTTCAGGAGGACTAATAGTGCAGGTGTGTGGGACACAAAAGACAGACCCAAGCACATAAATATGCGGGTCTGTATTAGAAGCTCGAAGGTGCACTTACCCGAATACGTAAACGACGACACGTATTCATAAAACTGCAAAAACACTGACTGTCCTGAAGTACGAAATCAGAAATGTCAAATTGTCATGGTTGGCCCTTCTGTGGTATAGCTCCGTAAGGTAAGTGTGCGATAGTTACGGACCTTAGGGTTAGGGTGCGGGTTAAGGTAAGTGCATAGATGGTAATGTATGTGAGATTTAGTGTAGGGTTAGAAGTAGGGTTTTGTTAAGTGTATTTGTACGGATTATTTAGTTTGTTTGGGTATAGCTTCTTAAGGTAAGTGTGTGACAGTTACGGACCTTAGGGTTAGGGTGCCGGTTAAGGTAAGTGCATACATGGTGGTATATGCAAGATTTAGTGTAGGATTAGAAGTAGGGTTTAGTTTAGGGTTAGAAGTAGGGTTTTGGTTAGTGTATGTATGTGGTTTATTTAGTTTGTTTAGGTAGGTAGTATGTAGCGGGCGGTAGGGTGGGACAACTATGATGGTTCAGGTTTTTGAATTTCGTGGTTTAGGGCGTTTGGTGTTTTTGCGGTTCGCGGCATATGTGCCGGTGTTTTAGTATTCGGTGACTAGGGCTTTCACACTTTTAATATAGACCCAAATATCCAGGAGATGCTTGCCCTAATCAAGACACTCAACTCTGTGAATCATCTTTGGCCCCTGGGACCTCTTCAAAGTGGTTTCAGACAATACCACAGTTTTGTGGTACATCAAACAGGGAGGGGGGCACCAGGTTGTATCCCCCCTTTGTAGGCTACTCACATTAGCTTGGGGTATAGCTTCACAGCACAATCTCATTCTACAGGCATCCTACATTCTGTCAAAGCAAAATTGTGTGGCGGGCAAGTTGAGCAGGAACTCAGCAATCCCTCACAAATGGAAACTAGATTGGTGGTCTTCCAAGATTTGATCCATTTTTGGGGAGTTCCTCATGTAGACCTTTTTGCCTTCTCTTTGAACAATCAACTGACAAGATTCTGTTCCAGGACTCTGTAAAAGAAGGTCTGGAAGACATTTTCATTTCTTTGGACAGGAATGTTCCAGTATACTTTTCCACCCTTTCCAATAATATCCAGTGTACTTCTGAAGATGCAGAAGGAAACCTAAATATCATTGTGGTGATTCCCTTCTGGCCTAAGAAACTGGGGTTCTCCCTTCCTGCAGAAATGGCCAGAAGCAATTACCACAAGTTACCTCACATACTGGATCTACTCACACAAGAACAGGGATGTTTGATACACTCTGACATCAATAATTTTCAGTCGACTGTCTGGATGATAAGGTCTTAATTCCTTTTAGGCACCTGTTTTCCAAGGATGTGCAGCAGGTTCTAATAGAAGCAAGAAAGTCTGCTACTAGAAAATTATATATTATCAAAAGGAAAAGGTTTTCTAGTTGGTGCGAATGACATAACCAGCATCGATTCAGGGCTAGTCGTTCCCTGATTTTACAATATTTGTGTGAGCTACTTTCCTATGACCTTTGTTATTCCTCTGTCAAAGTTCCTTTATTGGCCAATTCAGCATGTCTGCCCAAAGATCCTCCTCTGTCAAGGTAGTCTTATGTCTAAATGTTTTTGAAAGAGATTTTGTATAAGAGGCCACCAAATAAATTGGTGGCCCCTCTTTGAGATCTTAATTTTGTGTTAGAGAAGCTAGCATTTGCTCCATTTGAATGAACTAAGGTCTGATGAAGCTATAGTGAAAGCCCTTACCATTCTTATCAGTGCATAATAAATTTTGCAGTTTTAAAGATTACAGTGGAGTATTGTGAAGTCTGTGGTTGCCTGTGCTGGTTCTTCTTTTGTTAATGATGTGCATTCACTCACAGCATGCCTACACACACAATGTATGTATGACCAAATTTTTAGACTTGTTACTCACACAGCTGTTTATCATCATATGATAGTGATGAACCAATGACACACTAAACACTGCCCACACAAACACATTATGACAAATACCATTCATTGCTTGTAATTTCGCCACATGCTGGCATTATAGTCCAAGCTTCCATATTAGTTAGTCACTTTAACAGTTGAAATACTGCAGTCACCTGAGCTGTGTCACATATGTGGATGAATCACATGAAATTTACACGTGGATGAGCAAGTCAGTGTCTATAGAGAGCTACATGCACCAGTCAACCATAACATTGGTTTATACCTTAAAGTACATAGATCTATGAAGGTCATTGATTAGCTCAGCAGGCTGGAGTATCTTTTCACAGTTAGTCATGTCATGTTTTACTTACTATGATCTCTTCACTCTTTCAATACTGCAGAGAATATGTCAGGAATAGAAGAAGAGACACAAGACAGGGCTATAGGATGTGTTGAGAGAGTTAGTCATGACTATTACAGCTATGGAATACTTAGCTTTAAAGGCATAATTATTGCCACTGCTGGTGAGAGGAGGATAAGTCTATTCCAGGATTTGATACTGACCCAAATGTTGTTCTTATACATTCAGCATATTCTTTAGACAGCACTGTTACTCCTAATTAAGTGTCTGCCACCAAGCTATCCCACAGCTCAGCATTTAAGGGTTCAGACTCTCACCTGCGTACCACAGTGACTAAAGGATTTAGACTTATTCCTCATAGCTCCAGGGCCAGGAATTTAATCCTGATCTTTATTTCATCTCTGTGTGGACTTTGCACATTCTGTCTGATTTCAGCATGGATTTTCTCGTGGTACTCAAAGTCCATTTCTACCATTTAAAATATCAGGCTAGATTGGTTATTTTAAACAGTCCTTTGTAAATTGTATTTGCCCTTGTTGCTGTCACTGTGCCATGAAAGAAAACAGTTTATTGCAGATCAGCTCATTCATCAAATAAATGAGTTAAAAATAAAAACAATAAACATTTAATTTCTTGTACCAACATGGATTTTCTTTGGACACTCCATTTTTTCCCCAAGTCTACAATACATGCAAAAATTGTCAATATCACAATTCCCCTTGTTCTTGCAGCTTGAATCATGGCTAAAAAAAGACTATCAGATCATCGATCATGTTAAAACATGACTAAATAAATAAAAAAAATGAATGCATGCTGTTATCAAGTCATCACTCTTTTGTGTTATATTACATAGGTAAATGAAAAATAATGCTATATCTTCTGAAGCATATACGTCTACCCCAGATCTCAATCCCAAAGGCTTTTTCTGTTCTTAGAATGTATTGTTGATATGCAGTATTCGATATATATCATGCATGTGCAAGAAAATGAAACTGAGACATAAATGGTACTGTATATCTCATGCATATGCAGGAAAATGGAAGTGTGCAATCATGAAACCAGCCTATGTCAATATCTAAGAGACATAAATGGTACTGCATGGTATAAACAGAAAATATGATAACTGCATAATGACATAACATACAACAAATGTAACATGTCAACAAATGTAAAATAAAATAAATAAAATAAAACATACACTATTCTGCTAATTAAATTATCCCCAAATAACTTTCAATTAGAAAATTTTAAAATAACCTTCAACAGCTCAAAACCCCAGATATTACACACAAAGCAGTAGAATGATTTTATCTGTCATGATATATGATTTTTTACATGATGCTGTGATTTTCTTCAAATTATTCTTTTAATAAAATATTATTATATATAATATAATATATTATTATATATTATTATAATATATTATTATACCGCTGCACCACTGTACTGTCTCTTTGGATGGCACAGTGGTGCAGAGGTAGCATTGTTGCCCCACAGCAAGAGGTTCTCCGTTTCAGTTCTGGGCTGGAGTGCCTTTTGTGCAGAGTCTGCATGTCCTCCCTGCGTCCGTGTGGGTTTTCTCCGGGTACACCGGTTTCCTCCCATGTTACAAAGATATGCATCTGGAATGTTACTCCACGGGCCTCTGCTGAAAATTGGTTTTGTTCCAAGTCAGACTTTCCCATTAAACAAATGATAAATAATAAATAAATAAATACAAAATTGTTATTATAATAAACAGCATAATAGCAATGAATTCTTCAAAAGTTGTACTTGGCTCACACAAAGCATTAGTGGCATATTTATTCTGCAGCATTCTACCTTTCAAAAGATATTGCCATTAAAAAATTGAAGCCATACATTTTTAAAAATAGTGATATGAAGATCATTGCATATCTTTTAATGGGTTATGGGATAACACACCATATCATTTGTAGTTTAATTCACCATGATGAGACCTTTACATAATAAAATCAGATTTTTTTTGTACTTTATACTAACCCAACTTAGTAAATAGATATAATACCACTGAACAGCTCCCCACCTTTACTTGAATGCAGTTTTGTCTTGGATTACTAGAACATAAAGGATGCAAACTCATATGCCCTCATCGTAATTAAAACTTGTATGCTGAAATTTAAATGTATCAAAACTGCATTTGCAAAACCTGTCAGATTTCTAAACAGTATTATCGACTTACATTTAACCCCCCCCCCCAAAGTTCATTGATATATGCAGTAGGGATAAGGTAAAGTCTCCAGCAGTATTATCACTTACATTTAACCTCCACCCCCCCCCCAAAGTTCATTGATATATGCAGTAGGGATAAGGTAAAGTCTCCAGCAGTATTATCACTTACATTTAACCTCCGCCCCCCCCCCCCCAAAGTTCATTGATATATGCAGTAGGGATAAGGTAAAGTTTCCAGCAGTATTATCACTTACATTTAACCTCCGCCCCCCCCCCAAAGTTCATTATTATATGCAGTAGGGATAAGGTAAAGTCTCCAGCAGTATTATCACTTACATTTAACCTCTGCCCCCCCCCAAAGTTCATTGATATATGCAGTAGGGATAAGGTAAAGTCTCCAGCAGTATTATCACTTACATTTAATTCCCCCCCCCCCCAAAGTTCATTGATATATGCAGTAGGGATAAGGTAAAGTCTCCAGCAGTATTATCACTTACATTTAACCTCCACCCCCCCAAAGTTCATTGACATATGCAGTAGGGATAAGGTAAAGTCTCCAGCAGTATTATCGACTTACATTTACCCCCCCCCCCAAAGTTCATCAATATATGCAGTAGGGATAAGGTAAAGTCTCCAGCAGCAGTAATTATATGCATTTCATTGTATGAAATCAAAAATTTCAGACAAATTGAGGTTCAGTAAACTTACACTTTGATATGTAAGTTTCACATAAGTCACAACTTCAATACTAAATGCGTAAAATATATCCTGGTAGATCCAGATTTTTGTGTAATTTGTTACAGTTTGTTATAACTCAGTTTTTGAAATACTTACAAAAAATGGAAAATAGTCTAGTTTTCATGGATAGCTTAAGGCTTCTAAAACTTGGCATGGTGAACATAAAGTATTTGTGGTTATTTTTTCCTTTCCATTTCATTCATTTATTCTTTGGTAACTGCTATAGTCTAAACTAGCAAAAAACGAGCTATAGCAACGTCAAAAGTTTATTCAACACAAAGCAAAGATCAAACACAGTAGAGCCAATCAAAATAAGACATAAATCATGTGATTAAAAAGCATTTAAAGAAATATCCTACATTTATAGAGAATATCATATGCTTATAAAAAATTAAAAAATCATTTTAAACACATCTGTTTACGTTTCAATACAGGTTTCATGGTAACAGTCTTGTTCACACCAGGGAAACGATCAGCCTGCATACATATAATCCAGTCATATTCTTTAAGTTCAAATCTATTATTCAAGTCACCACCATTGTAATTCTTATAGACTATATCAATTACTCTAAACCTAAATTCATGGGATGTACCAAACTCAACAATATGCTTTGCCAAAGCATTTGTCATGACACCTCTATGAATTTCAGATCTATGCTTAAGGATTCTATCTTTTAATTGTTTAGTAGACTTCCTTACATAAAAACCAGAGCAGCTTGTACAGGTAGCCAAACAGGCAATAGTAGCAGTATTACAGGTTGCAAATTATTTAAAACTGAATTCCTTATGAGTAACAGGATGAACAAAGCAAACCTCACTGCATATAAAATTACAACATAAGCAACTGTAACGGGAATGTTCCAGTTCTATTTGAAAGGGCAGGTTTACAATTATATTTCAAATCCTTGTAACATAATCTGCTTTTAAGTTGGGACAAGTTCTGCTTGCAAAAGCTGGCTGCTCACCTGCATCCATTTCCAGTTCAGGCAAAGCTTTCAGAATACCCCAATTATTGCTGATGGTGGTCTTAACAGCATCAGTGCATTACTATATGTAGTTATATAACACACTGTGTCATTCTGCGGTGTATCATTGAGGTTGGTATCAATAACAGCATTGTTATTAAATAAGTAAGGTTTCACCTTACTCTCCCTTTGACTCATAACTTCGTCCCTAATTCCATTTGGTATATTTAGATCATAACCTCTCTGTGTAAATTCTCTAGTCATTTCATTCATCTGTTGAGCACACTTATTAATGTCAGTATTCAACCTACTTGCATGTAAATATTGACACTTGACAATCCCCCAAAACATATGGTTAGCATGCATAATGGATCTGTGCAGATATTTAACATTATTGTTTATTTATTTTATTATTTATTTCAGTTTGATAACTGGGGAAGTCCACTGGGCCAGAAGAACCCATTTTCAGTGGCGGCCCGGGGAGAAAAGCTCCATAACTGAGTAAATTACAATATAAAACAGTACAATATAAAACAAGTAAATTACAATATAACAATTACAGTATAGATGATAATAGATAGCTCATACATGTTAAAGTGAGATAATAAGACAAAAAAGTGACGTTAACTAGAGGCAAAGGAAAAGTACAAGTGGTGGTATTTACATCAAGTGCAGCAGAAATGGGTAAACTATTTGTTAGGCTATGGAACATTCTGAAGGGAGAAAAGCTTTAGTAAAGTGTACAGTTGCGGACGATGTGTGTCAAAGGCTGAAGTTCAAAAAGAGAAAAAAAATAGTACAGTAAGTAGGGTAGAGAACAGTCAGGTAGTGTTAGTAGAATTTGTGTGAGAGGAGAAAGAAAACTCAGATGGAAGTTGTAAGGAATAGTAGGGAGAATCGGGGAAGCGATTGGGGTTCAAGTAGGGAAGGAGCAGGGACACATCCATTTAGAGGACAGGTAGGAGTGTAAGAGGGATTTAAAGTTAGGGAGATGCGAGACAGTTCCAAGATGGGATGGAAGTGAGTTCCAAAGTTTGGATAGGGAGTAAGAAAGCAGGAAATGGCCGGGAGGTTGTAATGGCTTATATACTTGAAGGAGGTTTTGACTTTTTGATCTTAGTGGGCGATTTGGGATATAAGGGGTTAAGGAGGTGGAAAGGGGAGGGCAGCTAGAATGCTTGAAAATGAGTTTGTGGGCGGTAGTTAGCTTTATGAATTTTAGGTAGTTAGGCAGTTCTAGCCAATTTAGGAGTTGAAGAGAGAGGCAGTGATGAGATGAGGTTTTGGAGTGCGTGGTGAATTTGCATATTTTATTGTAGCAGGCTTTTAATTGGACTGTAATCCAAGATGAATGTTACTGAATAGAGGGGCACTGTATAGCGGGGAGGGGAGGAGGTAAGAGGAGGCAAGGGCTTTTCTGGTGGGGGGTTGAGGAAATGGTGATGTTGGTATAGGTGACCTAGTTTTTGATGAGTTTTTTTGATAACAGTATTAATATGGATGTCAAGTGTTATGTGTTCATCGATGATGACACCTAGTAACTTAGTATATGAAACAATTTCAATAGGGGTATTATCTTGACTTAGTATAGAAAAAGAGGTTTTATTGAATGTGGTGGCTCTGGAGGGAGCAAAAATTATTAGCTTAATTTTGGTAGCATTTAAGGCTAGGTGATGGCTTTGCATCTAGGTTTCTGTTTTGGTAAAAGCTGATTGGGTTTTTAACTGTAAGTCTGAAGGGGAGTCAGCAGTGCAGATTATTGTGGAATCATCTACATACTGAATTAGAGAGGTATCAGGGATGGAATGGTGATAGTTGTTGATAAATATGTTAAAGAATAGGTGGCCGAGAACAGATCCTTGGGGGATGCCTGTGGGGGTAGGAAGGAAGGTGGAAATAGAAGATTTCCATTTTACAGCTTGGTGTCTATTGGAGAGGTAGCTGGAGAACCAGGCTACAGAGGAGGGGAATAGGTTGAGAGAGGATAATTGAGATAGGATGATAGGGTGGGATATGGTGTCAAAAGCTTTGGACAGATCCAGGAACAGGGTAGATACTAACTTGCCATGTACTGTACTGGTACTGTACATGTACTGGTTTCCTGTGAATACAAGTATGTAATAAAGAACCATTATACTCAATCTTCACATCTAAAAACTCAGTTTCTGTTCTAGAAAGATTCATCTAAAATTCTAAAAAATCAGTGGTATTATTCAAGAAATCCACAAACTGTACAAGTTCCTTAAATTCACCTCCCCAAATAAAAAAATGCATTGTCCACAAATCGTTTAAAGAAGGGACCTTTAGAAGCATATTTCTATAAAGGTTTTTTTATATATAAGGGTTTTACTAATTGTGCTTTATGTCACACTGAGGAAGGATCTTTATCCGAAAGCTTTGTATTAGTTTATTTTAATAAACTTTTGGCGTTACTATAGCTCAATTTTTGTTAGTTTGGACTTCTTTGTTTTTGCGAGCTTTAGCTTTACCATGAGTGGAACTTGTGTTTATTTATTGGTAACTACTATATTCTGTTCAGGGTAGTGGGAGAGACTCCGACTGTCCCACTTTTCAGAGGATGTAGACCAAGGAAATAATCTTGGCCAGGATAACAGTCTGTTAGAGAGTTTACCCCCAACACACACTCACACACACACACACACACACACACACACACACACACACACACACACACACACACACACACACACTCACTCACATGCTACATGTGTACCAATGAAAAATTTAGAAGACCATCAGTTCATCTAATGCCATATTTTGTAGGGTGATGAAAAAGACATATGTTTTTTAAAACACTAACAGGAAAATAAAACAGATTTCTACATATTTTCATAAATAAATAGAGCAATTGTTAATATGCTATGAGAGGTACATGTTATGGTGTCAGTGTCCATTTTGCCCAGCATTATGGGATTTTTGTATAACTCATTTAAAATGTTCATCTTTGCATAAAGTGTGCATTGAATAAGCTGTCAAAATAAAAGCACCCAACAGTCTCGGATGACCTGAGTTTCTTTAGGGCCTTGGCCGGCTGTTGGAATGACTGTGCATGCACTGCGATGGAGTAGCTGATGTTACTATACCCATTTTAGGGCAATGGAGGAAACTAGTCCCATTGCACTGCTGACTCCAGCAAGCAAACTGAGATAAAACAAGCAGAAAGAATGGATCATAATGGTTACACATCATAAGAAAACCAGGAGACTTAGCATTCAGAGGTATGTCTCCCTTCTAACTGGTGGCACTTTCATAAGCTAACGGTCACCACAGGAAGGTGTTTGGTGGTAAGAAAATGAATTCTCATGTTTATGTTGATCATCCTGTATCTGTCTCTTGCTTCTGCGTGAGAACAATGTGTCAATTTTGCCTGGCTTCATAGTGCAGAGAGATGGAGCTTTTACTGTGAACCAGGCAACTGGGCTTTCAGTAGTAGCCCCAGCCGTGGAGGAGTCAGGCAGAGAGGGAAAGGAGTGAAGGGACCTGGCTCACTCATCTCTTCTGGGATAGAGGGTAATAGACTTCAGAGAGCACATGGGAAGTGCAGTTTGTCTGGCACAGAATAGGGAAACCACTTCCCATGCTTGAGGTAAGAAGGCAAAGCTGCTGGGTAGTAATATCCCTTCCGAAACTGAGAGATAACCAGCACAGGCAGCCCATTGTATGTCCTCCTCTGGCTCTGCATGCCAGGCATTCATAATGACAGTATGGAAAAAAGAGGAATAAAAACCCTCTAGCCACCCCTAATGGCTATGTCATTAATGAACCCTCACAGCTGGCCCACTAAGAAATGAATATGTCGATTGGCCTGGACAAGGCCAATGGTCAATGGATATGGGGGGGGCAAACAGTGATAAAAAATGTGTCAGTTGGCTTTTGTCTGGTCAGGGAATGAATGGGTTGCAGAATGTCTGCCTTGGTTGAGAAATTAATGGCCTGTCCCTCCAGTGGGAGAAACATATGGGACAAAAGGGCACTTGGGCAGCTGATGGTTGGGAATGAGAGCAAAAAAAGTAAAATAAGTAAAATAAAATGATGACGATCAGTAATCTTATCCAGACAAACAGGACGTTTGGGAGTGGTGAGAATAATTCCTTTAAAAGACAAAGGATCTATGGCACTGATATGAAGCTGGGCTGTTTCAGGAATTCATGTAATTCTCTCAATAGGCTTACCAGCACTATATATATATATATATATATATATATATATATATATATATATATATATATATATATATATATATATATATATGTACATGAAATACTGCCTGTTGCCATGATTGTCATGTATTGATGTCACGAAATATAAGGCCGTAGACCACATCTGTGAAACAATGTGACTTTACAAACAGTCTGAGAAGTAGCAGAACATTACTCTTATTAACATGAAACATAATTCTGATTTCTCCTTTTAAAATATGACTTAACAGTTCCATTTTGTTTTATCCACAGAAATAAACATCAATTTATTTTTTGCTGGTTAAATTCAAAACTCCATGTCATTTTTGATTTCTTTTGCTGCAGTAGCATTGTCGCCTCACAGCAAGACGTTGTCTCGTTCGATTATCAGCTAGAGCGTCTTCCGTGTGGAGGCATGAGTGAATGGGGCATGCCTTCGTTTAAGGTTGTGCATCAGGGCTGGTAACTCGGCATGTAAAAATCCATTACCAAACATTAGAGGACCGGAGTTCCGCTGTGGCA
>NC_056733.1:1711825218-1711830218 GCF_019279795.1 Protopterus annectens
GATGCATACACAATGCAAGAGAGACTAAAAATGGGGAATATTAAATGGGTATGACACAAAGCAACAGATTTAACCTGCAGGATATAGTAGTTTGATGGTTTCCAGGGTTGATGGAGATCAATAAAAAAATAGCAAGTAGGTTTTGTTTTAGGAATATGTTCTAAAATTGTCACATATATTAATTTGAGATAATATTCACTGCAGGGTGGCTGACCTCATAATGCCCTTTTACATTAAAGTCAATTAATCACCACTGTAGGACTAAAACAAAGTAGTCAACCTTTTTTCATGTGAGGGGGGCTGCACCCAATGTAGTTCTTATTCATTTTATTTATTTTATTTTACATTTGTTAACCGGGAAAGTCCGACTAGATACAAGTCCATTTTCAGCGGAGGCCTGAGGAGAAAAGCTCCACATGTACAAAAAGATGACAGTCAATATTCATGGTTACATTAAAATATGTAACTTCTTAAAGTTTCAATAGGAGGTTTTTTTATATATATATATATATATATATATATATATATATATATATATATATATATACATCGTTACACTGAAGTTTAAGATCATTGTAGGCTTATAGTATTACATATGTGCAGCAATAGTAGTATTACATATTTACAGCAATAACAGTAAAGCATTTGAGTGTATAGAATGGCATGATACAATGATAAATGACATGAGTGACTACCGAGAAAAAACAAGGTGGTTAATGAGAAAAAGGTGTTTAGTTAAGAGGAGAGTTCCTGGAAATTGGATATAGAAAGGTTGAATACATATTTGTATAAAAGCTAGGATGATAGGATACACAAGAGGAGGTACAGACAAGGGATTTAAAAGTTAGTGTAGGGAGTTAGAAACAGCATTCTAAAGTTGTGTATAGGAAGTTAGGTAGGATTTAATGACTGCTGTTCTGAAGGTTATAGAGAAGTAGTTATAAAAAGGGTGGGTTTAGGTAGAAGGTTTATTCCAAATTGCATCATTTGCCTTCAAGAACTGCATCTAAGTTGAGTTAGCCTGGGTCTAGACATGGACATAGCCAATGCTTGTTTAGGTGCCTATTTAGGGATGTTTTGAATTGGGGTAAGGAGGCTATAGTGGTAAGATGTGGGGGAGTGCATTCCATTTCTTACCAGCTGAGTTGGAGTGAAGTGATTCTCCAGCTGAGTTGTTGGCTTTGGCAGATTGAACTTGCATCTTGTTAGATGAGCGGAGAGATGGTAGGTTGCAGTAGGGGGTGATAACATTTGCCAGAATGGGTGTACTGTTAGGCTGGCAGAGGATTTTATGAATAACTATGAGTTGGTTGTACTGGTTATTCAGGGATCTATGTACTTCACACATCATAAACTATACAACTAAAACAAAGACCAAACCTTGAGGTAAGTTATCCTGATTGTCAATGAATTTCCCAACTGTTGACCCAGTCCTAACCACATGAGCTTCAAAGTATCTAACCACAACAAAGTGATCAGATAACATCCAATGCTAGCACTTCAAGGTATAGTATCATCACCAGTTACTATTTGGTATACTTTATTCTACCATACCAAAAACAGCTAGAAATAGGCATAACACCCCTTGTCGACTACCAACTGACAGGATCATTGTCCAGATGAATTTCTTTAAATATGAAGTACTACTGTGTACTACTGTGACTGCTATCTGGTGTTACTGTACAGTAACAGTGAAAGAAAGTGAGAATTTTCACATGGGGATGTGGTTGTAGACACTTGCCTATTGAGTAAAACACTGCCTTTAGACAAAAGTCTATTTGAGAAGTTTTGATCACAATTTTGTGACTTGATGCTCACTAGTTTTGGTAGACTGCCTATAAATGAAAATCTTCTTCTTTAATTTCATGTTAATCAGGGAGATTACATTTCCTTACCACATTCATGCCACAGTAATTAATACTAACATAATACTGGACCCATACCTCTCAACCACCCAGATTTTTGCTGAATGTTCATAAGTTCATAGGTGTGTACTAGGCTAATGGCACTGGAGCCTTTACAAGCCTAGCCCATAGAAGTGCCCTGGCCAACATTAGTTCCCAGTGCCTCTATCAAGTAGAGCCACTGGAGTGATCCTTGGGTGAATTTTCTATTTCACATCCACTCGTCAAAATTTCTCTTGAAGAGGGCCAGTGAGGTGCTCTGCTTGACATATATGGGAAGTCTATTCCAGAGCATGGGCAGTCTCTGGGTTATGCACCTGTCCTTCCAACATGTTCTTCTGGTTGTGGTAATGAGGTTGAGGTTTCTGGAGCATGTGGTGCATAGGGATTGGGATTTATTTAGATGTAGCATTTCTAACAGGGCTGGATCAGACATGGCTTTGTAAGTTAAGCAGAGATTGTCTCTTAGTAGATGATATGAGACAGAGGCTTGCTGGAGTTTTTTGAGTCTGTCCATGTAGGACATGTGTTTAAGGTCTAGGATCCTCTTCTTGATGTACTTTTGTGGCCTCCAGCTGTTGCAAGTGTCTAGTGAGGTACATGCCAAATGGGGCATTATATTCAATTTTTGGCCTAATGAGGGAAGAGTAGAGAAAGATGATGACCTCTTTCTTCTTGGATGCAAAACCCTTGGTCATGAGATGTGCCACATAGAAGGACTTTCTAACCACAGTGGCAATGTGGTGGTCGAAGGAGAAGTTGCTGTAAACCTGTGTCCCCAGATCTCTTATAACGCCTTCAGTGTTTAGTGAATTCCCATCGATGTGGTAATTAGCAGGAACTGAGTTTTTTACAAAGAGGATGTTGACACATTTTTTGGCATTAAGCTTAACACCATGGTTTCAACACCAGTCACTGGTCTCAGTGAGGCCTTTCTGTAGGATGTCTGCATCACTTGGAGAGTTAATAATGGCTCCCTGTTTGCAGTCATCTGTGAACTTGGTCAGCCAGAGTCCCCCTGTGTTGGCCTGGAATTCTGAGAAGCAGATGCCAAACAGGAGAGGACCCAGGACTGATCCCTGTGGGATTCCACTCGTGACTGGTCTGCACTTTGACTTGGAGTCCACTTCTTTCACACTGTGGGTTCTATCTGTGAACCAATTTGCAATCCATCTAGTGATATAGGGGTTGATGCCTAGTTTGGTGAGTTTATCAATAATTCCTGAGTGGGGAATGGTATCAAAGACCCTGACCAGGTTGAGGTAGGCTGTAAGAACTGCCTTGCCCTCATCCACAGCTCTGGTGACTGACTCAAAGAAGTCAACCAGTTTGAGCAGGCATGATCTACCTTTCACAAAACCAAATTGCGTGAGATCTGGAGTTTGGAGAATCCCTATATCCTTGTTAATTAGGATCATGATGATTTGCTCCATAACCTTACATATCAGACTCATCGGGCCAATGGGGCGATAATTCCCAGGGTCTGTAGTTGCTCCCCTTTATGGAGACGGATGACTGTAGCAATGTGCCATTCAGTAGGGACAAAGCCTGAGGTGAGGCTGTGATTGAACAGGGCACACAGATGTTTATATTTCTGGTCTGTTTCTCATAAAAGTTGTGGCTTTCTGGCAAATCACTGAGGATTATTTATTTAACATTTGTTTACCGGGAACGTCCAACTGGGCAAATTTGCCCATTTTCAAATGACATACATTTGATTTCAGACTTCATATCCTTCAAAAATGCATGCTAATATAAATTGTGGTATTTAAACAACCTTCTAAGTTTGTAAGAGCAATATTTGAAATCTGTACCTATGTTTGGGCTTCCTCCCATTATTTTAGGCTTTGACTAGATTTCTTGATTAGAGAGGTTGAGAGGTATGCTGGTACCACTATTCAGAAATACATTTTTACCTCACAAATAAAGCAAGATCTGCATCTATTTCATTAATAGTATTACCAAAAGTACCATATAATCATATCCTATTTATTTATATTCCTTACTACTCTATCGCCGGTCTAAACATTTTCTGTCAAAACTTGCTATTCACTTGTAACGACAATAAAATAAATCACTACAATGCTATGCTCTACAAATTCCTTTCAACTGCAAGGCATAAAAAATGGTAACCACTTCTAAGATACCACATACCACTTAGAGGAACTATGCAATTCACTGCCTCCACCAGTCAAAACTTTCTCACACTATCCCAGTTTTAACAACTATTAAAATAAAAGTTTCATAGTTTAAAAAAATCTTGCTCCTGTGGCATTATTTAATACCAGAACAGCAACTCACCAGTATCTGAACAAAAGCTCACGAGGGCACAAGTAGTACACTTATATAACAGCAAGATGGCACACAGCTAGCTTACCTTCCATGTTTTATTTTTCCCATGTCCTATATCTACATTACAGACCATCACTATACAACTTCTTACAGCACAGTTCAATTTATTTTTATTTATTTTATTTTATTTTATTTTATGTTATTTTAATTTATTACAAACAAAATAACCAGCAGCGCAGTGGTGCAGCGTTAATGTTGTCACCTCACAATAAGATTCGATTCTCATCTGAGGTGCCTTTTGTGCAGAGTCTGCATGTCCTCCCTGTGTTTTCTTGGGTTTCTTCTAGGTACTCATGTTTTCTCCCACTTTCCAAAAACATGCATCTGGAGTATTTCTCCCCAGCCTCCGCTGAAAATAGCTTCTGTCCTAGTCGGACTTTCCCGGTCAACAAATGTTAAATAATCAACCATTACCTCTGAGAAACAATAAGAAAAGGAAGATAGTTCCAAATATCCCTACAGAAAAAAAACTATATGTTCTCACTAGCTCATCTGCAAACTTAGTGTCTTGGTGAACAGATGTTATGTTTGAAAAAATCCTGAGTGTATTCCATCAATCCTGCAATGGAAATCTAGGCAAAGTGTTATACTTTATCAAAATACATGACTTATAGATTCATAGACAGTACTAGGCTAGCTGCCCTTTCAAGCCATTTTAAGCCAAGTTAACTAGTTTTAAGTTGACTGCCATTGGTGCTAATATCAGTCTTGCAAGTTATTAATGCTATCAATAATATTCAGAAA
>NC_056733.1:1711832718-1711885218 GCF_019279795.1 Protopterus annectens
TATATATATAATTTATTTATTTATTTATTTCCAGTTTGATGACCAGGGAGGTGACAGGGGACCGTTTTCAGTGGAGGCACCGGAGAAAAGCTCAAATAATACATAGTACAAGCTCCATAATATGAAGTACAATACATAGTGGAAAAAGAGACAAACTAAGCAAATTTTACATACAAAAAGCAAAAATTAAACAAAAGTTAAACAGCAGCTTGCAGAAGGATGTAAAGCATATTTACATGTTTAGTGGTTGAGAACAGTAGTACAAGGTTAAATTAATACAGAGGTTTAAATCATCTGAGAATGATATAGAAGTAACATTAGCATGGATGAGTTCTTTATACATGAATATTAGCATGGGTTAAATTAATACATAGGTTTAAATCCTTTGAGAGTGGTATAGAGGTAGCATTAGCATGAAGGCAGTACATAGGGTTAATCAATATTGTGTAAGGAAGAACAAACTTTGTGTGTTATAAAGTATTTATGTATTAAGCAGGTTAGGTAGGTGGAGTACAATTGCATTTCCATTTTTGGGAGAGATAGGAATGAAGCTGGGTTTTGAAGTGTTCAGAGTTCTCAGAAATTCTTAGAGATGGAGGGAGAGAATTCCATTTTTTGTTGACTGAAAAGAATAGGAGAAGCTGACCAGCAGGACTGTTTGGTTTATAAACAGAGATTAGTTTTTGGTGGGTAGATCTTAGAGTTCTGTTTGGGGTGAATAATGTTTAGATGTTTGTTAGTGCTGGGCATATAGCTGGTCTGAAAATAAGCTTGTGAGTGGTGATGAGTTGGAGGTAGTCAAGGTAGTTTGGGAGTTCTAGCCATTGCAGCTGGTGGAGAGGTTTACAGTGGTGAGAGGAGTATTTGGAAGTGGTGGCGAACTTTGAGATTTTAGTGTAACAGGATTCTAGTTTAAAAGAGATGGAGGAAGATAGGTTGGTTAGTAGGGGAGCACCATACATTAGTGAAGGTAGTAAGAAGGTAGTGGCGAGGGTCTGTCTTGTTGAGGTGAAGAGGAAGTGGGAGGTTCTGTACAGCATGCCAAGTTTCTTTATATTTAGCTGAATATGGGTATCGAATTTTAGGTGTTCGTCAATAGTAACTCCAAGAAGTTTAGCAAAAGGAACAACTTCTATAGTGGAATGGGAAAGGCTTGTAATCTTGAAAGAGGTTTTGTCTAGGCGGATAGATTTTGAAGGAGAGAATAGAAGGATCTTTGATTTGTTGACATTCAAAGAGAGGTGATTTTGGAGCATCCAGTTCCCAGTAGTTGAGAAGGCAGTTTGAGTTTTTGTTTGGAGCTCAGGGTGGTTTGATGCAGAGCAAACTAAAGTTGAGTCATCTGCATATTGTACTATCTTAGTGTTAGGAATGGCTACATGGAAATCATTAATGAAGACATTGAAGAGCATAGGGCCAATAATGGATGCCTGGGGTACCCCGGTTGGGGTGGGAAGGAAGGCTGAGGTGCCAGTCTTCCATTTTACTGCCTGAGATCTGTCAGAGAGGTAGCTGCTGAACCAGGTAATGGTGTTTTGTGAGAGGTTAAGACTGGAAAGGTTGTGAAGAAAGTGGGTATGGGAGACTGTGTTGAAAGCCTGGGAGAGGTCAAGGAGGACTGTGGATACAAGTTCTCCAGAGTCACAGGCATGGTTTACGATGTCTAGAAAAGAGAGAAGAGCTGTTATTGTGCTATGGCCAGGACGGAACCCATGTTGTGTTGGGGTGAGGAGTTGGTTATGTGTAATGAATGGCATGAGCTGGAGGTGGATGCCTTTCTCAAGAATTTTTGAAATAGGGGAGAGAATCACTATAGGTCAGAAGTTGGAGATGTTATTATTTTTGCCTTCTTTATGGAGGGGTAGGATAAAGGCTGCATGGCACAGTTTGGGGGCATATGATTCTTGTATGAATCTGTTGATGAGTATGCTAATGGGGATGGCAATGCTGTCTGCTGCAATTCTTAAAAAGTGTGAGGGGATATTGTCAGGAGCATTGGAGCAAGGCTTAAGCTTAGAGAGAAGTTTTTTTTATATATGAGGTGGGGATGGGTTTGAGGTGGAATATGGGAGGTGAGTTTGGGGTGGAAGGTTGGGCAGAGGGTTTGATTTGGGGGTAGGTGTTGTTGTTTGGGAATGTTTTAGTGAGTTCTGCTATAGAGTTAGTAAAGAAGGAGTTGAACAGAGTAGCTATTTCTGGGTCAGCTTTACTAGTGTCAGGGCAAGGGTTGTTTCTGGTGCCTGGGTTGAGAAGTGAGTTGATGGATTTCCAGAACTGTTTGGGGTTAAAGGAGTGGTTACACTGGAGTTTGATATAGTATGCTTTTTTGTCTTGTATGATACATTTTTTGACTAAGTTGCGGAGTTGTTTATATTTAAGAAGGGTGTCAGAGTGCCTATTATGATGGTAGAGTTCCCAGGTCTTGTCCATTTGTTGCATGAGTGTTTTGGTATCTTTACTAAGCCAAGGGGTGAAATTGGTTTTTATACGTTTTATTCTTGGAGGGGCTTGGGAGTTAAGAGTGTCTAAGAAGGTTGAGTTGAAGAATTCGACAGCACTGTCCAAAGGTAGAGTTTTTAGAGTGGCCCAATTTATCAGTTTGAGAGAACTGGAAAAAGTTGTAGGGTTAAAGTTGTTGAGATTCTGAGTATGGATATATTGGTTTAGATGAGTAGAGGAGGGGGTTGCTCTATGGATGAAAGCTAGTAAGTGATCACTGATAGAGTCTGGTAAGGTGCCAGTGTGGGAGATTTCATTTGGGTGGGAGACAAGGATCCAGTCCAGTATGGAGCTTGGAGGGTTATTTTTATTAGGTCTGGTTATAGCATTTGTGAGTTGAGAGAAATTACATAGATTGATTGAAATGGTGGGGTTATTGGCAGTAATTTTGTTCCAGTCAATGTTCACATCTCCTAGGATGTATGTCTCAAGCTTGATATTATATGAGGCCCATAGAAGAATTTCCTCAAGTGTGTTAATGATGTTTCCAGGGGGGATATAGAGGGCTATAACACAAATGCTTTTCTGGTTATTTACTTTGCGATTTCCTATGACTAGTTCAGTGTTGTTGAACTGTGGAATAGGATTTTGGTAGGGAGTGATGGAGAGTAGGCTAGAGTAGATTAAAGCTACTCCTCCACCCTTCTTTTTTAGGTGGTCTTGTCTAAGTACTTGAAACCCAGGGGGTAGTATTTCAGAGTCTGAAATGTTGAGTTTTAGCCATGTCTCAGAAACAACTTCTATGTCAGGTTGGGTATGGGATAGCCAAGCATGGAAGTGGGCTAATTTGTTTCTTAGACTCTGGGTATTGATGGTCAAGATCTTGAGGTATTTAGGGTTGGTAGTATGGGTGGTAATGGGAGTAGATGGATTGCTGCTGGTACTAGGTCCTGGGTTGGGGTGTATGTCTCCTGTTAGGCATAGACAGTTAAATGGGAATGAAAGCAGGGGTTTGGATTTGTTCCTAGAGTTTGGTGGGAGGTGCAATAGTGCTTTGGGAATATGACATTTCATTGAGGAGGATAGGAGTTTTAGTTTAAAGCAGAGAAGTGGGTTTGGAAGCACTAGGGAGGAGGATATAGTGTGAAAATGAGATGTGGCAGAGTTATGATGTGTGTTAGGTGTGATGGTGGGGTGAAGAGAGGATAGGAAAGAAGGGGGTAGTTTGTAAGAGGAATAGGAGGTAGCATGGTATAAAGGTATTAGGAGTAGTAGGCTAAGGGATAGGATGAGAATGGTTTGAATAGATGGTGTGGTTTAGGTATAATGGAACAGTTGGGGGTTAGGTGTTGCAGATGTAATAGGATTATTGGTGACAGTGTAGGATGGAGGAGTATGGAAGTATATCTAGAGCTTTAAGGATTAGGGATGAGGGAGGGGTTAGAGAGTATTAGAGGATAGGAGGGGATGGGATAGTGAGGAGATGAGAGTGGATTAGGTGAGACGAGGGGGACTTATGGCTGGAATAAGTGTAGGAGCACTGGGGGTGGGTGGAAATTGGGGGTAGGGTAGGGGAACAGAGTGAGCCTGCAGGGCGAATGGAGCAGGTAGAGCCAAGGACAAGGAAGAAGGCAAGACTGTGAAGAACAATCAGTGGTTAGGTAGGTAAGTTCAGAGGTAAGGAAAGTATGGAGAATGTAGCACTTGTTTACTGTAGTTGTTGTATGCATCACATAACACAAGTCTCCCAGCCAAATTCCTTGTAAGCATAACAGCATATTTAACAGCAAACATTTTATGTAGTAAAAGCAGTCACAGCTTCAGTTAGTCCCGTACACTATTGTGAACATAACAGCATATGTAACAGTAAACAATTTCTGTAGTAAAAGCAATCACTATGTCAGTTAGATCCCTAGACTACATAAAGTTAGCTAAGTATTTCAGTTGGAAAACATAAACATGCCTGTTAAACCAGGTGCACCACAAACATTTGAGAAGAGCTTAAACACTTGCAGGCACTTACTTGCAGGTGTGCACACTGAAAAGGGTCTGGGGAAGCTTCCTCACCACAAGCAGGCCAAAAGATAACTTTCAAAATAGGGCTGCTCAAGGAGACCCACTATATAGACTACTTAATGTGCATGGGGGAGGAGGGAGATACAAAATGGGGGAAGGTATAACCAGAAAAAGCAGGTAAAGATCTGGCCCACCCCCTCACAGAAGACTGCAAAGAAAAGCAATCAGCATAATAAGTGAAAGCCTTGGAGCTGTAATGTAAGTGTAAGCAAGGAAGAGGTAGAAGCAGAAAATTAGGAATGTAAGCAGTTAGTTACAGAAATACTATAGTATGGCCTTGGTGTGCAACTAATACAAAGGAAGGTAAAACTATCTGGGGGACAAATACACCAAGTAAATGGTACTTGCCTTACTTTACATGTATTCAGTGTGGAGGCAGATCTATTTGCGACATGATACAGCAAGTATATTGGTAAGTTATGCCACCCAGTGGCAATCGACAAAGCTATAGTTGCCTGTGGGGGGGCCCTTGCAGGTGTGCACACTGGCCAAAACAATGTTTAAAAAATAACTAGTAAAATTAACAAATGTGCTGTAAAAGGAAATGTAAATAACCAGTCACAATGTTTAAAGAATAACTGTTAAGAACCACATCTGCTAATTACAAGAACTGTAAATATCCAGTCACATATGCAGACTTGTCTGGTAGGTATGCTTATTAAAAAAGTGTTATTCTTGGCTTGCATTAACTGTAGGGAGAAACCGGACCGTAGCAGTGGTTCTATCTGGCAATGTTGCAGTTGCTGGGGGGGGGGGGGGGGGAGCTGCGATGATGCAGGTAGACAAAGTGTGCTATGCAGACTTGTCTGGTAGGTATCCTTATTAAAAAGTGTTATTCTTGGCTTGCAATAACTGTAGGGAGAAACTGGACCATAGCAGTGGTTTTATCTGGCAATGTTTCAGTTGCTGGGAGGGGGGGGGGCCCAAGCTGCGATGATGCAGGTAGACCAAGTGTGTTGCAGGTGTGCATACTGAAAAGGGTCTTTCAAAAAAGATATAGATATAGATATATATGGCTCCCCTTCAAAACGTCGAAAACCCATAACATCTAATTTCAAAACAGCGAGACCATAAGATTGAACACACAGCATGAGTGAAAAAACATTTTCACAGTCTAAAAATGAAAACAAGTACAGATATTAAGATAATATTAGAGTTAGAAGAAAATATAATATTGTAGTCAAGACACACAAGAAAAAAAACAGACATTTTTAAATTAACAGTAATGAGACTAATTACAATATAATTCAAGGGTCATTTAGATGGCAGACAAGAAAAGGGTGAAAAACAGAGTTCCAAAAATCGTTAGGAGATTAGGTGACACAGGAAGCTGGAAAGCTTATGAGGTGTGAGCTGTGAGGATTGCCTGTACTGGGTCCTAGGGTAAATATGCCTCTTTAATCTACATACATACTGAGTGTAATGATCTCTCCAAGCCTCAGCTCCAACAAGACTTGACAAAAGACCCACTCTCATGAGTATACACCTCCCCTAGATGGGATTGTCCATTTTCCTGCTATTAAAGACTGTCACCGTTGTACTATAAAACACAGTTGCTATACTTTCAGAATATTTCTACATATTTCTAGCTTCATCTAGTCATTACGTTTTACTATTTTGAAGTGTTGTTTATGATACTGTAAAGCTAAGGATATCCCTATCATATTCCCATATTTACAATGTTCTGGACCTTTTCACATTAAGCATATTTATAAGTTTTGGCTCCATTTCATATCTCTCTCTATGGTTTTGTCTTTCCAAGCAGCTATATATTTATCATAATTCACTGATACTAACTTAGTAAATTACTCTTAGTGTTGATCCAGAAGTTTCATTTGTCTAGTTAAAGTTAATGGTGCATGAATTTAAGAAAAGTAAGTAACTTGTTTCTTAAATAATGTCATTGTGTAATAGCAATACCCAATGGCTTCGCCCTCATGACCAATAACCCATGGCTGGGTATGAGCAATGCTGGATTTACCCATGGTTGGTGTGGTTTGGTCATGAAGGCGAAGCCACTGGGTATTGCTATTACACAATGACATTATTTAAGAAAAAAGTTACTTACTTTTCTTAAATAATGCCTTTGTATAATGGCTCCATGGTGTTCATCTTTCTTTAGATATCCTGGGCTTTTTTGATGTATTGTCATGCATATGGGACTTACATGCTCACTCAGTACATCAGTGCTTTGGAAAGGAGGCAATGGAAAAAGGAAGATCTCCATTGCTTCTTCATTTATTTATTTATTCATTTATTTTTTAAAGCTTGAAATCCAGACAGTTTGAAGGTACAAGACAGATGGGGCATAAATACAAGAAGAATCAGGTATGTTTCTTTAGTTTTGTATAATGTACCTGATTTCCCTTGTATTTTTGCCCTATCTTTCTTGTACCTCTGAATTGTCCGGATTTCAAATTTCATATTTCTTGACCTGAGCCATAGCATATATTAATAGATGAAAGTCCGGTCGACCGGACTTTTTTCTTTTGGTATATACTGGATTTGACAATGGGCAGGCTGGTTGGGCTGACCAATCAGCATGCACATTTTGAATGTTAGTGATCAGTCATTTTATAATACGTGTTTCAGAATGGCCAGGTAATAAGTCTTTAAAAAATTCCATTTTATACAAAGGAAAACTGTCATTTCTTTATTTTCCTTCCAAAAACTATGAATGTTATCTTGAATAAACATCATAAAATAAGCATCATTTAGTAAATGTATAGGAAATCTTAGGTAATGCTGAGCTGACCATTTTAATTAGCTACTTAAGGAAGAACTTAGAAAAAGGTGATCCAAAAATGGAAATGATGTTGTGGATTCCAACAGGAAAAGTTAAAATTATCTATGTTTGTAGACATGTTATGCCTTTGAGATTTAAGAAAAAAAAGGAATGCTGTCTGAGGTTAATTCCTCTCCATAATTTATCGAATAATTCCTATTATTCATACTTTATAAGATGCATCACTGTTTTGTATGGTCTAAATTTGTATTAATCTAAAGATAATACAGTGTTCAAGTCTTTCCTCTAAAATTATAGAAATAAAATCTTAATATTGTAACCCTGATGACTGTCACAAATTCTAAACATCCATCAAATGTTACATAAATGGAGTCAATCTCCAGGATTTAATAAAGTGCACATGGTTGTTTTTCACCATGTGCACATCATAGCCCAATGCGCACACGGGTGTGAAATCTTTTAGATACAGTAAGCACCGTGTAGAGGCGAGCACCCCCTGCGCAAACAAGATAAACACCTTGGCATGCTAATTACAGCATAAGCAACTGAATTACATGCTAATTAACCAATCTAACACAGTGGAGCTATTCAACAAGCTATAAAACATCTGTCTAGACTTCATGCTAGTTTTCCCTGTGAATTCCAAAATTTTTTGGAATACAGCCAGAGAAAGGAGTCTACACAGACAGAATGTTAGGGGCTGCTGCTGCTTTAATTCATTTGTATGGGATATAGGCTGAAGCTAATGCTGCTGCTGCTGGTAATAGGCCTTGGCTGAGAAGGAGAAGAGTTCATAGATTCATAGGTTCATAGATTAGTACTAAGCTAACTGCCCTTATGAGCCATTTTAAGCCTAGCCAATTATCCCTTGTGAGATTCAAACCCTGCACCTTGTGTTTGTAAGGCAAACACCTTAACCATTAGGCCACCCTCCCAACCCCTTTCAGGCCCCATATGACTTTTCACAACCTACATGATGTGGAATTTGTACAGTACTACAGTATAGACAGGGGCACAGTACAGGAACTCTGCAGTGTCTGCCGTCTTCAACTCAGAGCCAGAGCCAACCAAGGAGAACTCATTCCAGTGGAGACAAAGGTATGTGTAGCCCTTAGAAACATGGTGGCAGTGTCACAGGCATCATCATCCAGGATCTTCCACCAATTCCTGAACGCTGTGCTCCCACATGCCAATGATCACATTTTCCCAGTAGTTCTGAGGAAAAGGCCAGAAATATGCAGGAGTTCACTGTGTAGCACACTAATCTGAAGAGCTGGATGATATAGATTGCACACATATAGAAATGAAGGCACCACCTGGGGAACAGGATAGGCTCCATATTAACAGAAAGGGATGCCGCTTTATCAACTGCCAAGTTGTGTGTAATGCCACAGGAATCATCTGGAACATGTGTGCTGACAACCATGGCAGTTACCATGACTCACATATCTGGCACACCTCCGACTGTATCAGATGTTTGCTAGGGGGATATCTCACAGGGTCATCTACTGGAGGATGCAGGCTATGCACTGGAACCATGGCTGATGACACCCATCAGAAATGCACACACACCCATAGAAGAACACCATAATGAGGCATATGCTCAAACCAGAAATATCATAGAGCATGTGTTTGGGCTGCTGAAGTCACTGTTCTGGTGCCTAGATACATCTGGGAGAGCCCTGCAGTGCAATCCACAGGCATGTACAGAAATATTCTCAGTGTCTGCCATGCTGCACAACATCATCCTGAGGAAACAGCTTCAGCAGGATGAGCAGGGGGAAGGGGCACACATGCAGGCAACAATGCCAAGGTCACCACAGCCACAGGCAGATGAGGAGTCAGAGGGGGAACCACCAGCAACTGTGGGTGAAGGCAGACATAGGTGTGCTCAGTATGCCCTTGCACTGGCTAAGAGCCAACACATAGCACATTCACTCAACACCTAGGGGCTTAAAATCTTCTGCCTACACACGTACATATAGTAAGATTGATACTAAGCAAATCACACAACCTTTACCTCCCCATCTATTGGCTGTATTCTGCTTGCATCAGACAGAGTCAGCCCTAAACTACAACGATGTCAACTGCTGCTTCTACAAGGTACGACTCTAACCTGGAGTGTATTGTGTAATAATATGAATGAGTGGTATATCCTTGTATCACACTAAATGGTACTGTAAGCAAGTAAGAGGTGGGAGATTCATACTGAAATTATCTTAAAATGTGACAGCAGAGATTTGTGTGACATATATGTGTTCATTATTAAGTAGTAGGCCTCAGGCATGAAAGATTCACACAGATATACCCCTAAAAAGTAGTGATGGTCACTGCATTGCCCAGTTTAGCATCTAACATTGGTAATGGAAATTCATTAAAGAGAAAAGTTCGAAAGTAATGATACACATTGCAGTTTCTGACTTCACAACCCTCACAAGATCATTCACAATAAGGTTGGGAAATTTTGATGCTATCAGTTGTGTAACTTTCCAAGCCCAATATACATCAAAGGTAAAATTACCAGTTCAACACCAGAAATGCAGATATAGTAAGCAGTTTAAGTCAGATATGTACCCTGAACATCAGACATAAAGCTTATGTATCCCTGAATCCAAAAGATAGAAAACAGGGATATGGCACAGTTAACATCACTTGCACAGGGTGTTGTGGGGGAGCAGGAGGCCTAGGCTGACACCAAAGATTAGTAAGTGTGCATGAGTAAGAAAGAGAAGGCAGCAGACATCTGGCTAAACCAACAGATGGACAGTGAGACAAAATGATTTTGAAGCTGTACAGCTGAGCCATGTAACTGTTGTGTGGTTGTCTGTAGGGGTCCTCCAGATGAAATTGGTGTGTGAGAGTCTGCATGGATACAGCCAAGCTCTGTGCTGGCTGTACATGTCAGTATGTCAGACAGATGTGAGTCATGCATGGTAGAGGTGGCACTTCATTGTTGTTGTTCCTGATCATGAGAGCTGGCTCTGACAGGAGTTGCACTGGTACGTCCATGTCCACTGTCAGATGCATTACTGCTTCCTGAACATGACCAATGTCTTCTGGATGAGATCCCTTGAGGAGCATGACCTCATTGCCTGTCATGTCTGGGTGTGTACAGCACGCTCACTGATGATGCAGTGGAAGTACTGCCACTATGGTAGTGTGATTGGGCATGGCCATGTTGGCTAACAGCAGATGATTTGGCTGATCTACACCCATGAGGATGTCATTCTTCTCTCAGCAGACATTCCATCAGAGAGACTGCACATTCCATGACAGACACCCCCTCATTCCATCATAGACACCACTCATTCCAATGTGTCATTCATCCAATCCATTGAATCAGCAACACGGTGGAGGCAGTCATGTATGTCAGCCTGAGCCACATCTAAAACCCTGAGCATTTGCCTGAAGCACCTATGGGAACATGCCTGCACCTCCATGACAGCCCTAAACATATGTTGAGTGGCACAGGAAGAGACACCCACACCAGGTTGAGGAGGAACAGCAGGCCCCCTCCGAGTCCCCTTATCAACTCTCCTTCATGGCATCTCACCCACACTTTGGCTATGGCCACACTCCACAGGCACTAAAGCCACAGAAACAACACTTCCCTGAGCAATGGCTTCACCCTCCACCTGTCTAATATCTGTGGTGTCCCTGGAATGGGTAGGCATAGGCCTACTGGCTGTGTATAATGGAATTGCAGGGAATGGCTGTATGTCAACCTCAGTGTCAACTTCAACCTCTGTACCCCATGACTGTGTCTCAGCTTGGCCACCATCATCATCAGAGTCTGACAATACACTGACATCAAGTGGCCGTGGGCCCGCACTTTCACTGTCATGATCACCTATCATAAAAAGCAAGAAACACAGGACAATATTAATACATATGCTACTGTATTCCAATATATGCTAACAAACTAACAGTAGTGCCACTATTGCAGATATTACAGCAATACACTCAACAGGCCTGATAACAACAGCGCACACACTAAAATATTTCTTTCAATTGCTCATCAGTATGACATAAAAGTTGTGGTTTACAAACTGCAGATGAGAGTCTCCACTGTAAGCTGGATGGGCCTTAAAGAAGTTAAGCAAGAGGTAAGGGCAGCATCATCACAATTAAAAGTAACACAGGTGGTAATCCTTGTACCCCTTTATATGTCCATTAACTATACTGTCAACAAGGACATGGCTATCAGCTCAAACCTAAGCTAATAACTGTACCCAGTCTTTATCTCCCCATAAAAAATGCATGTGACACAGAAGTAACATACTGATTTCAATTGTTTTACTATGCAACAATATTCAACATTTGAGATAGCAAAGCCTACCTGAAGTTCTTCTTGGGACATGCTTGCTGTCTCTGACACTGTTGCTCCCACATCCAGGACATACTGTACTGCACTCTCCTGTGAGATGCCTGGATTCCTGATATTGGCCAGAAACTCTTCATTGGGTGTTAATGGTGGTTCCCTAGTAGGCTGTCCCCTGGCACCCATCTGGCCACAGCCCACTGCAGCTGCTCTCCTATGTGTTGCTGTGATGATGTCAGTGGCCTTGTGGTGCATCTGCTCATATGTCCTGCCATGGCCACCCACATCATTCAGATCAGCAGCTATCTGTTGCCAAATTTGCATCCCACAAGCAGTATCTCCCCATCCCCTTTCCAGGAGAAAAGCACAATGTTTTCTAAAGGCATTTATTATTACCTGGTTCTTGGCATCAGTGAAGGGGGTTCTCAGAGGATTGACATGCCTGGGTGGCATATTCCTAGGTGTCTTACAAGACAATAGAAGGATAATATGCATAAGTATAACATAAGTAAGGATTGCTTGTTTCCAGATAAAACATAAAAAGTAGACAGTCAGTATTATCACCTGTAGAAACATACAACAGTATACAGATGTGAAATATGAACAGGTAGGATACAAAACAAGGAGAGTAACAGGAACAATATATCATTGTTTGTGCCATAACAGTAAGTCACCTTTGCACCCCCCACTCACAAAAGAACATTCTAGCCTTGTTTGTGCCATAACAGTAACTTACCTTTGCTCCCCCACCCAAAAAAGAACAGTCTATCCTCATACAAGAAAATGACACATTTTGCTAACAAACCATCTTTGAAATGCTAAAGGTTCTATAAAAGGAATTGTCCCTGAAATATTTGTAAATATTTATCACAATGCATTCCATTTTCATGTATTGGTAATCATGTATACCTCTGAAATGGCTTGACAAACATACCCATGCCATCAGTACACTTCTAAGTAATGTATACAGATAAAAGTGTAAAATCCTTTGCTTCAGGATTTTTTTAAATACATTCCAACATATGCAGTATGTAGATGAACAAATGGAGCATACCTTCTGAAGTTCAATACTCCTCTGTGTAGATATATCCCTAAGTAATAACATATCTTCACCTTTCTCCACATAAACAAGTCCTCACCATCAGTTTGCCTAGTTACATGGTTGCCTTTTATATGGTGTAGACTCAGGGCTGTCAGCACGGTGAAGATGTGAATGAGGTGTGAAGTCATTAGCTCTGCTGAATCCCAAAAAACTGGATCCGAGCAGGAATGTAAACATAGTGCATACACTCCCTCTGTGTTTGGTTTTAATGGATTGCAACTGTAACTGATTGGTGTTTGGGAGCAGGAAAGCACTACAGCACTGCAGGTTGCCTTACTACCAGTGGGTGAGTCAGGTCACCTCTACAAAGTGTTAAAATGTAAGGTTGGAAATGAAAGTAAGCAGCACACAAGTCACAGGTTGTGTTCCTTCACTTCCAACCTGCCCTTCATTTTTTGGCAACTGCATATGATAATATTTCCATTTAATATTCTCACACATTTTAAGGCCAATGATATAGAATGGCTTACACACTGCATGTGTCAGATTACTGCTCAGATACATGAAGAATTTCCAAAAAACACAGAAATGTAAGACAGAGCTGTATATTTGCAGGCAATAATCATGGCAGGTTGGGTGATCACTAGGTGCACTATATCCCAAACTACTAAAGGTAAAAATAATACTTGTATGGTTTGATATCACTGTTGATGCTGTTGCAGTTGGTTGTGTGCATACTAAGTTCCTTGCTGCAAAGCTGTTTGTGTGACAAACAAGGTAAGGCACCCATCATGTACTCTGAAGGTGCATTGGAGTGAGAGTTCAAATCCAGGCCTATGTAGTAATATCTCATGTGTATTAACATTTACTAGTGTGTGTATATGTCATAGGTTGATTTTTCTCATTTCAACTACCTCTCCCTTTTTTTTTTTTTTTTATTGGCCAGTGTTTGCATGATGTGCCGCTTAGCACAAACATGAGAGATGGATAAAAATGAATGTCAGGTTTGGCTGTGCTTATCTCATTTGCTCAAAGCTAGACACTGTGCTAACTGGACAACTGGAACGACAAGACCCAGACAGCCAAAAATAGAAACTGGATGCATTCAATTAATACTACTGGACATTGCTCAAACCCAATAAGTGATACTGCGCTGCAGTCAACAGCAATACCTTAATAATGATTAGTAAAATAGGGAATGTCATGAAACTAGTCCTGTGGCAACAAGTGTTAAGTGTAGGGCTGGAGTATACATGCTCCTGGGTTCTAGTACAGGGTGTGCAACCTTTGTTTTACTGATCTGACATTGCAGTTTATAGAAATGAACTGCAGCATAGACAAGTGGACTACCATACACATGATCTGATATTAATTAAATGTACAAGGGCTGAGGTACTAGTATTGTGCCAGTTATGTATTCATTTATCTATGTATTATCACATTTATTCTCAAATGTATGATTGTGGGGATATGGTGTACTACAATTCCTGTAAGTATGTTTCTGCTATCTGGATGGCCATGGCCTTCACATTTGTTTAACACACATACACAACTGCCTGTACATCCAATAAACTTGAATTTGCTTTGCTTGATACTGCTGCACTCCACTTAAAATTAAACAAACATGGTGCTTGGAGCTGCACACTGCTGAGCACCGTATATGTGTAACAGTGTGTGAACTCCCAGTAAATGTCACGACTGGAACTGGTGGGAAACCATCACTCTCCATTGCTCTTGATCTGTGGTAGACATGGCAGACTTTTCTAGATAAGGTGTTAGATTTAGGGCACAGAGATGGGGTGTTCAGGAGTCCAAGATTTTTATTGGAATCCTAGTTAAACACCATATACATGATATATGATTGTGTTGTTGTGACCCCTCTCTCTAGAGGTGAGAGTCCAAATTCAGTTAATATTTTGCACATATATTCATTTTGCACTGTTAAAGAAACGGATAGCTATGGTTCTTTCCTACCTCCCTCCTGCACATTCCTGCCTTGCTTTTCCTTTGTTCTTCCCCCTGCTTGATCCCCATTTCACCACTGTCTTATCTTCCCCATTTCATTTCTTTAATGCGTTATTGCATGACCATGAATACTGTGCACTAATGCACAGCAACAGTAATTCAAAAGCAGTTAAAAGAATTACATGCAATTATATTCAAATCCAGTACCATACGGGCCCAAAAAGAAATCTATCATGGCATTAACTGCATTAACATGAGCTGCGACAGAGTCAGTTAAGTAGCAAATGTATTCCAGAGACGCAGTACTAACTGTCAGACTTGGTTCTTCCTCCTGCTTGCTGCCCATTTCACCACTTTCCTATCTGCCCCATTTTAACACACTTAAACTGGTCAAAAAATAGAATCACACACAACACACATAAGTAATAGAAAAAGGAATGGATCCCCTTCACTTTTTAGGCTCCGTGTTTGTGAGGAGGTGAGCATAGTGCACCAATGTGCAGCAACGGTGAGCAGATTAAAATGTGGTTATCTCCACACAATACTGCTTAAAACTGCTGTACTATGCCAACACATAGCAACACATCTCATATAAACAATTCATGTCATTGCATTATCACTCTCTAATAAAAAGTATTTTAAAGTTTTAAATACACCTGTATTTTAACCCAGTGCCATCTGGCTCAAAAATGGAATACATCAATGCATTAACACGTGCTGCCACAGAATCAAATAAGCAGCATGTGTATTTCATAGACTCAATACTGACTGTCAGATTTTAGCAATATAGCTCATGTTTGTGCATTGCTTAGCTACATGCACACATGTATCTCGCATGCGTATAAATTTTGCTAACCATCGCATAAACCCGCTGCTCGCCACACTATGGAAATGTACATATTATGTTGTATTACTGCTGTTTACTGTCCATTTCCTCTGTATGACATGAAATTACATGTGGAAACATTACAAACTGAGGGCCCTATCTAACAGTATGCCACATATTTACAATACATCCATGTGTTTGCACACTCCTAAGTACTGCAACCCTTGGGTCTCAGTAATTTTCCACACATACAGGTTCATAGGTAGATACTAGACTATCAGCCTTGGGGCCTATATAAGCCTAGCCAAAAAGGTTCCCTGGCTTTCACCACCCAGGAAAGTTATTTTCCTGTGCCCCTGATGTACTATGTACAAGGAATTTAACAGACTGAGCTACTGAGTCATTGCTGAGTCATATATCAACCACACTACAAAATGTAATATCAAATGTTGTGTGCTATGCAATGCACATCAATCTGGTAACATGTAAAACTATGCCTATTGACCCATACACCTAAAAAGCCTTATCTGTAAGGGTAGTACAGGAATCAGCAAGGACCATATCCACAGGGACATAGATGACCTTCAACACACTTGACCCAACCCATTTTGGTTTTGTCTAGGGTAAATCTTGCTTTTTGACCCTTGTGGATGTCTTAGATACTGATCCCAAAGACCTGTATGAGGGATAACAGGACATAATGCCTATGTTGAGTTATTCAAGGCCTTTGACACTATACCACATTCATGTCATAGTGAAGATCTCCTATCTGGAATTAGGCTATACAGTACTAAATTGATAGCCAACTGGCTCAATGACAGAACACTCACTCTCAAAGTTGGGGACTGCACCTCCATGACTAGCCCATTCATCAATGGAATACTACAAGGATCTGTGCTGGACCATCAACTGTTTGGAAAATACTTTCCTGAAGCAGAGGCAACAGTAGATGGCCTGTGGTTTACCAAGTTTGCAGATGACTGTTAACTGGATGCCCTCATACAGAGTCCCCCAGTGATAGTAACATATTATAGAAGGGGATGACTCAGACTAATGATTGGTGCCAAACTCATGTACTGAACCTTAAAGCATACAATGACTTTGTCAATGGCATACCCCTGGTAATTATGATATACTTAGCACCCCCCAAGCTGAAACACAGTGCTGTGAGACTTGGGAACACATGTTGATAGCAATCTACAGTTTCATCACTATGTACCCATAGTAGTGACTCAAACATTCTGCATTGTGCACATCTTACATACAGGGATTACATCCAGGACCAGGGTAGTCATACCTCTGCTGAACTCTACCCTTATCACAGCAATAATGGAGTATAATGCTCACATCTATCTGTACCTCACTGGACACCTGTAGAAATTGGAGAAAATGCAATGCTGTGCCTGGAAGAATCCCCGCCTCCAGACATGACATACATGGAAAGACTGGCATACCTGTCATTGTACTCAGTATCATGCAGGCTGCTGAGAGGTGACCTATGCCTCCCTGCAGACCAGTCTCAGACCTTGTGATTCTGGAAATGATGGACATCCACAATTCAAACAGGACAAGAATAATTTGCCACAGATTTTCATCCTAGCCTGTGACATAAACAGAACATGCTGGGAAGACAGATATATCCCACAATGATTCACATTCTTCTGTAATAGGCTCCCACTGCATGTGAAGCAGTGATTCTGAATTACCTTGTTCAAGCGCAACCTTGAGTACTGGTTGGGTGATTGTAAAGACACCTCTGGGCTGGCACCTATTTCCGTCATGGATGGGGCCAGCTGGTGTTTCTCACAAATGCACTCTGCTAAACACAACCATCTAACTATGCTCAATAAGGTTCATAGGTTCATAGGTAGGTACTAGGCTATTGGCCCTAGGGCCTATATAAGCCTAGCCAAAAAGGTTCCCTGGCTTTCACCACCCAAGAAAATTATTTTCCTGCGCCCCTGTCGAGCAGAGCCACAGAAGTGATCCTTGGGGTAAATTTCCTATTTCCCATCCAATCATCAAGATTTTTCTTGGAGTGCTAATGAGGAGCTCTGTTTGACATAGATAGGTAATCTGTTCCAGAGTATGGGAAGTCTCTGGAACAGGAATCTATCCCTCCAGCATGTTCTGTTTATTGTGGTGACAAGGTTTAGGTCCCTACAGCGTGTAGTTCGGAGGGATTGGGATTTCTTTAAGTGGAGCATGTCCAACAGCTCTGGGTTTGACATAGCTTTGTATGTTAGGCAGAGATCGCTTCTGGGTAGGCAATATGCGACAGAGTAAAGTTGGAGTTTTTTTAGACGGTCTGCATAGGGTATCTGTTTGAGGCCAGTAATTCTCTTTGTGAGGTATTTCTGTGGCCTCTCCAGTTGTTGTAGATGTCTTGTGAGGTACATACAAAAAGGAGCAATGTACTCTATAATGGATCTAATGAGTGATGAGTAGAGGGGAACAATGACCTCTTTTTTTCTGGATGAAAAACCTTTTGTGATGAGGTGTGCCATGTAGAAGAATTTCCTGACCACTGTGGTGATGTGATTAACAAAGGAGAGACTACTGTCCACCTGTGTCCCAAGGTCTCTTATCACACTTTTGGTGTTATGTAGACTACCACCTATGTGGTAGTTCATGTGTACAGAGTTTTTACCAAAGGGGATGACAATGCACTTTTTGGCATTGAGTTTCAGACCATGGCTTTGACACCAGGAATCTGTCTCAGTGATGCCCTTTTGTAGGATGTCCACATCGTTAGGAGTTTCGATTATGGCTCCCAGTTTGCAGTCATCTGCAAACTTTGTTAGCCAAAGACCTTCTGTGCTAGCCTGCACTTCAGAGATGTATATACCAAGCAGGAGAGGACCTAGGACTGAACCCTGTGGTACTACACTTGTCACTGGTCTGAAGTTGGATTTGGAGTCTGCTACTTTCACAGTGTGGGTTCTGTCCATGAGCCAGTTGGCAACCCATCTTGTGACATATGGATTTATACCTAGTTTAGTGAGTTTATCTACAATTCCAGAGTGGAGGATGGTATCAAAAGCCTTGGGTACTTGTGTTTTTAGACAGCTAGGCTTCTAAATACCCTAGTGCTATTAGGCTAGTGGCCTCATATGAACCTAAGAAGCTCTGTGCCAATGCAGGCCTCCCAACCTGTTGTCCCCCACCATGGTCAGCTGATTTCATCTACTGTAAGTTCACCTGCAATCGTACGTAACTCAGACTTGTGTAGTGGCACTTGCATACAGTACTGGGTTCTGTAGTCTGTGTACTTAGATAGGTATGGGTTCTGTAGTCTGTGTACTTTGATAGGTATTGGTTCTGTTCTCACTGCAGTTGACTGTGTGTGTGTGTGTGTGTGTGTGTGTGTGTGTGTGTGTGTGTGTGTGTGTGTGTGTGTGTGTGTGTGTGTGTGTGTGTGTGTGTGTAGACAACAGAGCAGAAGTGTGTATCCTACAGTTGCTTCTCCAATGATATGGGTTGCCAGTATTTTCAAACTTGCACATGCCTATACATCCATTTCATGTAGGCCTCCCAACCCCTTGTCACCCACATGGCTTGCTGATGTCATTTGCTATAAGTTCACCTGCACTCCTATATAGCTAAGACTTGTGCCATGGCTCTTGCATAAAGTACTGGGTTCTGTAGTCTGTGTATTTTTCTGTTCTCACTGCAGTCAACTCTGTGTGTGTGTGTGTGTGTGTGTGTGTGTGTGTGTGTGTGTGTGTGTGTGTGTGTGTGTGTGTGTGTGTGTGTGTGTGTGTGTGTGTGTGTGTGTGTGTGTGCATGCGTGTGTGTGTGTGTGTGTGTGTGTGTGTGTGTGTGTGTATATGTGTGAGCTTATTCTTGACATTACAGAGAGCATTTTACACCAGCATGTGGGACACTGTTATCTTCTCCTCAACAGCCACTGCTGATGCCATAAGTTATAAAGTGCTGTCTGACACACTCCCAGTTGGACTTGAGCTTTGGCACTTGCGCAAAGTACTGTCTTCTGTAGTCTGTGTAATTAGATAGGTAGGGGTTCTATTCTCACTGAAGTCAAGTGTGTGTGTGTGTGTGTGTGTGTGTGTGTGTGTGTGTGTGTGTGTGTGTGTGTGTGTGTGTGTGTGTGTGTGTGTGTGTGCTGTTGCTTGACATTACAGAGAGCATTTTACACCAGCATATGGGACACTGTTATATTCTCCTCAGCAGACAGCGCTGATGTCATTAGCTATATCACTTTTTGGATATGCAGTACTTCCACCAGGGCAGGGTCAGAGAATGGCCTGGAGGCCAGTCAGAAGTTATCTCATTCTATGCAATAAAGATTACAGTGACATGTTTTTTAATCTATCCACATACATGATGGCATGGTTTCTAGGCCCTGTGTTACCTTGCTGAGAAAGCCCTCTGATGTCTCCAGCTGCTACATGTGTCTGGTGAGGTATATGTAAAAAAGAACATTATACTCTATTAGTGTTGTATTGAGGTTTGACTACAGTGCTGTCATACAATCCTAAGATCTCAATATGATGGCATGACTTATGATTTGTAAAACATAGGCTTTCAGTAACAGTGTGGACACTTGGTGGTCAACATTCAGATTACTATCTACATGTGTTCCCAGTGCTTATATCACTGGGTTTCTGCATAGCAGGACTTTTCAGATGGAAAACATTACAAACACACATTTCTGCATTTATTTGTACAACGTGTGCCTTTGTCACCATTCACCATTCAGTTCTGTTTGTTAGCTCCTCGTCTACTATATCACCATTGGTGGACTAAATAGTTGCACACAATATGCAAACATCAGCAAACTTGGTAAGACAAAGCCCATATGCTTTAGCCTGAACTGTCAAGAAATACAGCTCAAACAGTGAAGGGCCAAGCACAGATCCCTGGGGTTTGACAATGGTGTCAGCTCTACTAGTACAGGCTGATTCATCAAATTTCACGTGATGTGTTCTGTCAGTGAGCCAATTGGTTACCCATCAACTGATGTAAGGTTCTATCCCCAGCTGGGGGGGGGGGTTCTCATTGACACCTGCGTGTATGATTGTGTCGAAATCCTAGGCCAGATAACAACAGGCAGTATGCACTGTGTAACCTTCATCTAGGCCTAGTACACTGAATCCATGGGCTGTGACAACATCACAAATCGCCTATGATGTGACTCAGTACATACAGCTTCCTGATATGGTTGAATTCACAGTTCAACACACCCTACATGTGGCCTATGTTCCTATACAAGGGTGTACATTGACATGCATCCACCTGAATTGGGGAGACAGCATCTAAAGCATGCATGCATGTATAGGGACATCCTGACTCTCTTCGACTTTGAAGTAGACCAACATGTCATCATGGACCTCTTCCACATGTACACTTGTAATATTCCAGGTGTGTGCAACAGACCTTTGTGAGTTTTTTTTTTTTTGGGGGGGGGACTTCAATAACTTTATTACATTTACTTGTACTCAAAAGCTTTATAGTTACTAAAAACTAATCTTTTTTTCTAGCAGAACTACTGCATGTTTATTTTTTAAACAAGAAACATCTTTATGACATATGCCATGTTACATTTATATAAATGACAATAAACCATAGCGACACAATCTCAGTTGCAAGCATTATACATTCCAAACCATGTGACACAACTGTAGCTGCAAACATTATACATCACATTTAACATATCCAGTCATTGTTAGTCAACCATTACATAGCTCATTCAAATCTTGCCTTCTTTTAAACCTTTTTCCTACTCTGCATGCTTTGATTTTTTCCTATGTAATTTGCTCCTATCCTTTTCTAAAGATCCCAGTTCCAGTTGTTTTAACTCTGTTACTATCTTCGCTACTTCTAGTAAAGTTGGTTTACACTTTGATTTCCTTTTTCTGGTAATTGCCTTTTTGGCAGCCATCATAATTAGACTCAGAAAAGCCTTACTATGTGTAAGCAATTCCGAGTTTGTATCATAGCTCATAGCTCAAAAAAAATAATTTCCCTAGTCACTCCAACTTGCTCACCCAGCATCTCTGACCGAGCAGTCTGCAGGGAATCTTTAAAGTCTACCAACTCATTATTACCAGTTACCTCTTTCTTCCCTATCACACCTCCAGCATTTGCTGTATACCTGTGGAAAAAATTCTTTGAAGTCTGCTTGGGTTATAAAAATGCCTAAGTAAGAACTTCCAGGCAAAGATCCAAAATCTTCTAGAATTTGTTGCATATTTGGGTGACATACATATATCCTCCCATTGTTTTTTGCATTCCTTATCTAATTTATCTTCCCAGTCCTTTCTAACCTCCTCTGATTGATTCTTATAGTTATCATGTAATAGTTTATATGGTCTACTAATTATTTCTTTCTTAATGGCAAACTCTGTTCTAGATTCTGTTAAAAACTCTAGCAGTGCTGGGCTTTCATTTAGGAACCCCCCCCCCCCCGTTTCTTTCTCTTTTACTATACTCTGACATCAAATGCTACATCAGGTCCATTACATCTGACAGATGGCCTCTAAGAGGTCATCAAGGGCATGCATGATGACAACAGTATCATTTTGTAGAACTTAGACAGGTCAAGGCATTTGACACAAATCCACACTGAGGTATTCAATCAACACTGTCATATGTGGCCATAAACAGCTATAGTACCAAGTGGGTAGACCAATGTATGACTGATGAAACATCTAACTATATTGAAATATATGATGTGACATATATTTCAGGTCCAGTGATCAGGTCGGTACATCAGGGGTGCCTGCTAGGCCCTTTCCTGCCCAGTAATTAAGTGATGGACATTGCAGAACACATGCTGTGTCCAAACAGCTGCCCAAAAGACCACAGCTTGTAGGCAATCATTGACTCCAGCTATGATATTAGTATAATACAGGCAGTATCAACACATACCAAAAACTGCTGCCACAGCCATGACAACACTTGCATTGATAAGAAACATGGAAGGATTTGTTGAATCCAGAAACAGCTACATCACCCAAGTATAATCTCGATATTACACCCTGTAAGAAGACCAATAGGTATGTGCCTGTGTCCTGGAATAGATGGTAAGAAGTGCATCCACCAGCATGGGGTCACAGTGCTGACTACTCCCTTGAATGTAACACAAGTACTGGGTATGTGAAGGACATGCACATCAGAGGCCATAATAACCTCATTGTTCCCAGCCTTCATCACACCAATAACTGTATACAATGTACCCTTCTTCATGTACCTCCCTACACATCTTCCAGTGATCACAATGTGCTGTCACACAGCTTATTGGGTTATACATAGGTATTCTTTCCGTGGAATATACATGACTGTCTTGATGATGCAGAACATCAATCAAGTTGTTACACCAAATGCATGTTTGCTACCTGTTCTGCTTAAGCACACACTACATAAATAGGTATTTGACAACATTAATGGCATGTATCTCTTCTGTGACAGTGTGGATTGTGCCATATATATAGGCCATGCACACAAGGTAACTACTCTGTATTGCCCATACTGTTGCATAAAGGTATAGCAGTGCCCCTCCTAACAACTCCAGCAGATATTACAGTCCCAGGACAGTGTGCATGGTTACCATCATATAATGTGGATGCATCACAATAGTTGTTCAAGTGTGTGTGTACAGAGACATTTCATATCACTCTTTATCACATCTGTTATGTCTGAGGCATGGAATTAGAGATGGTATTATTCTGATATTGTCCATGATTGTGGTTAGTTATTGTAATGTTTTCCATGATCCTTTACCTGTGGCCACCTTGCTGGAGACCTCTGCTGAGAGTACACTCACATTCAGGCATATCAGTTTGCACAGATTCACAATATGCACCCTATCCTAATTGTATGTCAGATCCATGATAGATGTTCTCTGCATTATTCATGTAAGGATGCTTATCTTACACATACATCTTCCTCATTGTTATGTCACCTTGTGTGACAGTCACAGAAAACACATTCTAACGTACAGTTCACACACACACACACACACACACATATATATATATATATATATATATATATACACATTTATATCTATACAAACACACACACAAACACACACTCACACACACACACACACACACACACACACACATATATATATATATATATATATATATATATATATATAGCACAGTGGCACAGTTTCCATTGGTTGCTCAACCCTTCCTCTTTACATATACAGTACCTACTCCCATTGGTCACTTTCATTTGTTACCTTTCTGAGCCCTTTGGTTCCTTTTACTGTTACTTCACTGATCTCATTGGCTGCTTAGCTCTTCCTAATACATGAACTGTGTTACACCTTATTTGCATATTAATTTACTTTGTATCCCAATTGGCTGCCATACACTTGGTTTCAGAAAACTTTTGCAATAAGTTTTCAAATGGATGTCAATAATAAACATTCTGTCTAATTTTTCTGAAGAAGTTCTGAAGTTCTACATTAAGGAGAATGAAAGCAGTCAAACCACCAGGTCTCAGTTTTGTCTCACAGTCTTAGTCCCGTATAAAGTTTTTATTGCTTTCATTGTTGGTTTCGGTCTTCTTTGTATATATATATATATATATATATATATATATATATATATATATATATATATATATATATATACACGTAGGTTTACTATCACAATGCCGACGTGCACTTGCACGGCTATGAAGTATTCGAACAACAGATGTTTGAATACTTCATAGTTCGGCAGGTGATGTGAGCGAACGTTACCATTGCGAATGGACTGTGCATTCGCAATTCTAACGTTCGCTCATGTGAGGGGAACGCGGTACAGTGCGGTTAGGGAAATACATCCCTTTCCTCACTGTAGTGCGATCTCGGAGTTGGAATATTAAGTTGGGGGGGTGTGGGAGGCGCAGCCCCCCACAGGGGGGTGCAGGGGGGCTTGCCCCCCTGCATAACTGTGTGTTTAGGCTAGTTAGGTAGGTAGTTACAGGACGGGTGGGAGTGCTGTGTATTGCCAACATTTTCGACAATACACAGCTGTTTTCGACATTAGGAAAATTCGGAAATGTTCATTTCCGATGTATAAATTCGAAAATGCAGACACCTTTTGTTCTGATTTTCGAATTTATGATAGTAAACCATATACGTATATATGTATATACATATAATATATATATATATATATATATATATATATATATATACACACACACTGTGTGTGTGTGTGTGTGTGTGTGTGTGTGTGTGTGTGTGTGTATATATATATATATATATATATATATATATATATATATATATATATATATATGGTCCCTATCAGTTGATAAAATATATATGGTCCCTATCAGTTGATAAAGTTTTCAGAAACTCCAAATTCATATAGTCAAGTAAAAACAAAACAAAATTCTATTTTTAACATTTTTGCAAGCCCCCCTGCAACACCCAACGTATATGGGTCCCTATCAGTCGATCAAGTTTTCAAAATCTCCAAAATTAATATGGTCGAGAAAAAACAAAAAAAATCTATTTTTAACATTTTTGCAAGATTCCCTGCACCCCCACACTCCTTGCTAATTAAATATACCAACTCTGAGATCACACTACTTTGCAGAAAAGGGTACATTTCCTGTTCCATGCTGTACTGCAATCCCCATTTAAAATGTTCAAAGTTTCAAAACTTCGATCATATGATCCCTACCATATGACTTTCGAATTTGTGATACTTCAGTAATCTGATAGGGTTCCACTTCAGATAGATACAGATAGATAAATAGCTAGATAGCTAGATATAGATAGATATGTACATATATATATATATATATATATATATTTATATATATATATATATATATGTGTGTGTGTATGTGTGTGTGTGTGTGTGTGTGTGTGTGTGTGTGTGTGTGTGTGTGTGTGTGTGTTCTCTCTATACACTAGTTTGAATACTCTTCATCCTTAATCAACCAAAGACCATGTTATTGCAATTTAAAAATATGTATATATGTATATAGTAACATCTCTTGCACTTTACCTTTTACTGTTTTGTGTTATGCTCGCTATGAGTATTGTATTTTTATTAACAACATCTGTTATACACTTGGACTGTTGCAACTTACTGTATTGTATTTGTGTATGTGTCTTGGAGCTTTTCTCCCTGGGCCTCTACTGAAAATGGACATGTATCCAGTTAGACTAGCATAAAATAAATAAAAATAAATATATGTATATATAGGTGTACATATGCATATATATATATATATATATATATATATATATATATATATGCATGCTGTGGTCTTGTGAGTTCAAAGAGGTGGAATAATATGCATGGAGCATTGCTGAATGAGTGATTTGAATATACATAGATGTATATAGATATGAATTATATGAATGGAGCATTGTTGAAGTGACACCCCAACCCCGTGTGTAAAACTGGGAAAAAGAGGTTGAGGATGGATGGATGATGAATGAAGCATTGCAGTTACATAGCAATAGTGTCTGGTCTGTTATTAGCTGACCTCTGCAAGTCTGCTTTAATGCTGGTCAGATGACAGCCTTAATATATATATATCCTGTGATTCAGACAGGGTTACATCAGTGAAGGTTTCCATAATGTGGTAAGCCTTTCTGTTCTTAAAACTTTTTTCCTCTCTGGTTTTCTCCTGATGGGGGCGTTAACGTATTGTACAGTTGAATCCTCAAGTTAATCAGACAAGCTGTGCTGTGGCTAATTTTAATTAACTATGCGCTCTCCCTCAGAAATGTTTGCAGAGTCTGTAGAGTAAAATTTAACTCATCGTGGAAAAAGTGAACCCTATATTTTGCAACAGCTTTCACCCCTATGGGAGCACTCACAACACAGATAAGTCTAGCAAAACCATCGGGTGGGGCAGTGTGCGGCTGTGTGGGTGAAAATGTGTGTGTGCCTGTAGTGCACCAATGAGTCTGAAAGAATTTGTATTTGTGTGTGTTTGTGTGTGTGTGTGTGTGTGTGTGTGTGTGTGTGTGTGTGTGTGTGTGTGTGTGTGTGTGTATGTGTGTGTGTCTGTATATCTGTCTGGGTGGTTGCAGTAGAGTATGTCAGGAGGGGATGACAAAATTGGATGTCTGTGGTTGTGCCTACCTAGGTGGTCACAGTACAATAGGTAGGGGATCGCAAGTCTGGATGTGTGTATTTGTGTGGGGGTGTGGGGATGTATTGCGTGTGTGTGTTGGGACTGGATGGTGTATGTTGAAGTAAGTATGCATATGGCTGGGGGAGTGTTTCTGAGAGTGTGAATGAGTGCAGCAGGGAAGCTTGTTTTGGTATAAGTAGATGTGTATGAAGGGAAAATGTCTAGAAATGGATATATGTATTGGGGGAATGTCTAGGAATGGATATATGTACTGGGGGAATGCCTGAAATGGAGGTTTGTAGGGGGGTGTTAAGGGGAAGACTGGCACTGTCAGGTCTGACAGAGTGGTGTTCAGTTCAGAGACATGACAATTAGCCACTGATGGAGTGCTTCTCCCTACAACCTTACTATGTCTCTGAATCAGAATTTCTCTCCGTCACTCTGTTGCCCAACCTGCTTTGGGCACTTAGCATGGCCAGAGCAAAATTATTTGAATAGTATCTGTAGTGTGCCATTCTGCAAATTCTGTTAGTCAGTTATTCATCTTATGTTGTTTATTTAAACATGTACTGTACACCAGCAGTAGATCTGGTGGTCAGCAGCCACATATCTCTACCACAGCCCTCTTATACTACTGTCTGTAAATCAATGAGAGACGTTTTCATACATTTCTCTGCACATCTCACCAACAGTCTGTAAAGTATACCAGGAATACCGGACTTTGAGAAGCACCCACACTACCTTCTACTCTAAACTTGGGAATAATATGTGAAAACAAATATAGCAATATTTTTTATTATCATTATAAATACTGAATTCATTTATTCCCTATTTTTTCTAAATTATATTATACAGCGTTTGTCACTTTCTACTGTTCTTGAGTCACTCGTGCAATATTTATTGTATACAAATTAAACAGTGATGAGACACAATCAGCTGCAAGCAGTGGTCAGAAAAGGCTCTAAAGTCAACAGAGAATACGTTAATGACCTGGAAGTTGACTGGAGGGAAAGCAGAATTGTTCAAGGAAATACTAAGGGCTCTAGCACTTCAAGAAGAAAAGGAAATTGGTGGAGGTGAAGAAAAATGGCAGCACCTCAAAACAACATGAGGGAGAACAGCATAACTGATACGTGCCCAAGCCAGGTATGGAAATAAGACACATAAGGGAAGCTAGAGGTGAAATGCGGAAGTCCAGAAAGTCATTAATAGAATGTTGTGCAGGAAAAAGTGGGCGATAGAAAATATGGACCAGGCTAAGATGAAATACTGGTTGGCTAACAAAGAGTCTAAGAGAGCACTGAAGGCATTCTACCAGCATCCAGAAAGTGACTCAGCAGATGACACAAAGAAACTATCAGGTTGTAAGGCAAAGACAGAAAGATAAAGAAGATAAACATGACACCCTTCATAAGGGATGCCAGCAACAACCTGCTCACCAGTCAACAGAACATTAAAGGCATAAGGAAGAAGTACTTCTAGCAGCTTCTGAATGAAGAAAACTCCACAGAAGATGTACTGCCCCAAACACAGCCTGCAATGAAAAAGAACAGGAGCCTACCCTCGAAGAAGGAAGAACAGCACTCAGGAAAATGAAGTCAGGTAAAGTAGCAGGTTCAGATGGAATCACAGGAGGTATAATCAAGACGTTGAGTGAGTTAGGGCGAAAACAGCTATAGAGGTACTCGTAGTAGTATGGTGAGAAAGGCATATCCCAAATGACTGTAGAATAAACATTCTACTGCCAGTGTACAAGAACAAAGGGGACATTCATAAGTGTAGACAGTATAGTGGCATCAAACGACTGTAACACTACATGAAAGCACTGAAGAGAGTGACTGATAAACATATAGGTTCATAGGTTCATAGGTAGGTACTAGGCTATCGGCCCTAGGGCCCATACAAGCCTAGCCAAAAAATGTACCCCGGCTTTCGCCACCCAAGAAAATTATTTTCCTGTGCCCCTGTCGAGCAGAGCCACAGAAGTGATCCCCGGGGTGAATTTCCCATTTCCCATCCAATCATCAAGATTTTTCTTGAAGAGTGCTAATGAGGAGCTCTGTTTGACATAGACAGGTAGTCTGTTCCAGAGTATGGAAAGTCTCTGGGACAGGAATCTATCCCTCCAGCATGTTCTGTTTATTGTGGTGACAAGGTTAAGGTCCCTAGAGCGTGTAGCTCGGAGGGATTGGGATTTCTTTAAGTGGAGCATGTCCAACAGCTCTGGGTTTGACATAGCTTTGTATGTTAGGCAGAGATCGCCCCTGAGTAGGCAATATGTGATGGAGTAAAGCTGTAGTTTTTTGAGACGGTCTGCATAGGGCATATGTTTGAGGCCAGTTATCCTCTTTGTGAGGTATTTCTGTGGTCTTTCCAGTTGTTGTAGATGTCTTGTGAGGTACATACCAAAAGGGGCGTTGTACTCTATAATGGGTCTAATGAGTGATGAGTAGAGGGGAACAATGACCTCTTTTTTTCTAGATGAGAATCCTTTTGTGATGAGATGAGCCACGTAGAAGGATTTCCTGACCACTGTGGTGATGTGATTATCAAAGGAGAGACTACTGTCCACCTGTGTCCCAAGGTCTCATCACATTTTCGGCATTAAGTAGACTACCAGCTATGTGGTAGTTCATGGGTACAGAGTTTTTACCAAAGGGGATGACAATACACTTTTTGGCATTGAGCTTCAGGCCATGGCTTTGACACCAGGTATCTGTCTCATTGAGGCCCTTTTGTAGTTTGTCCACATCGTTAGGAGTTTCGATTATGGCTCCTAGTTTGCAGTCATCTGCAAACTTTGTTAGCCAAAGACCTTCTGTGTTGGCCTGCACTTCAGAGAAGTAGATACCAAACAGGAGAGGACCCAGGACTGAACCCTGTGGTACTCCACTTGTCACTGGTCTGATGTCGGATTTGGAATCCGCTACTTTCACAATGTGGGTTCTCTCCATGAGCCAGTTGGCAACCCATCTTGTGACATTTATACCTAGTTTAGTGAGCTTATCTATAATTCCAGAGTGGGAGATGGTGTCAAAAGCCTTGGCGAGATCTAGATAAGCTGTGTGAACCATTTTACCCTCATCTATGGCTTTGGTGACTGCTTCAAAGAAGTCAATCAGGTTTAGGAGACATGATCTGTCTTTTACAAATCCAAACTGAGTAGGGTCCAGAGTTTGGAGATTACCAATGTCTTTGTTTATGAGTTCCATGATGATACGTTCCATGGCCTTGCAGACCAGGCTCGTCAGGCTAATGGGGCGGTAGTTCCTGGGGTCCGTCGTGGCTCCCCCTTTGTGGAGTGGGATAACTGTCATGGTGCGCCATTCAGTGGGTACAAAGCCTGAGGTGAGGCTATGATTGAACATGGTACTTAGGCAGGGTGCCAGTTCATTCTGTAGTTCGTGTAGAACGCAGCCTGGGATATTGTCAGGTCCCATGGATGCTGTGTTCTTGGCTTTGGAGAGTGTGTTTTTTACCTGTGCAGCCGTGATTATAGGAACTTTGCATTCTTCAGGTATAGAGATGGGCCCTCTAGGGGGTGAGAGCGGGGTAAAGTTAGCACTGAACCTATCTGCTAGGATGTTGGCAATATCAGTTGGTTCTGTATATTTAGTGCCATTATGCTGTAACTCAGAGCAGATCTGAGTGTTCCCATTTAGATTCTTGACATAGCTATAGAATGCTTTGTGGTTGTCTTTAGAGTCACTGGCAATTTTGTTTTCATAACTAGCTTTGGAGGATTTTATGAGGATCTCAGCTTCTTACTGAGGTTGACCAGGGAGTTCCTCTAGTCATGGGATTTTACTCTTTTTTTGCAACAGTTTCTTTCTTCTGTTGTAGAGTTTGTTTATGGCAGAGGTCCACCAGATTGGCTTCCTTTGTTTGGAGGATAACATCCTGGTTCTATTAGGGATAGCATGATCCATACACTCGTGTAAGTGCTTATAAAGTGCATTTGTGTAGGATTCGGCAGTCATACCTCTATTGTCCGTCTGCATGGGTGTCATGAAGTTTGCCACTTCTGTCTTAAGAAGTGTGAAGTTGGCTTTTGAGAAGTTTTTTACGATGGTTTCCCTAATTGGGGCTGGGGGTGGGATGTGGATGTCTAGGCTGATTAGCTTGTGGTCGGATCTGACCAATGAGGAATTGACCTCTGGTGTGGAACACCGGTTTCCCATGTTGGTAATGACCAGGTCTAGGATATTGCTGCCCCTGGTGGGGGTGTGAATAAGTTGATCCAAGGCGTTGGAATTTATGAATTCTAGAAAACATTGAGCAAAACAGTTGGTACATGAGTAGTTTTCCCAGTTAATGGTGTGGTAGTTGAAATCACCCATTATTAGGGTGTTGGGTTGTACCCTAATACTTTCCAGTGTATCAAGAAATGAGGAGTGTGAATCCTGGGGCATGGTGGGGGGTCTGTAGCAAGCTACAATTTGGATTGTGGTCTTGCCCAGAGTTAGTTGCACTTGGATAATCTCGGATGCATTATGCTCTGCAACTAGCCTGAAGGTGTGGATATCCTTAATGAATATGGACACGCCTCCGCCTTTAGTGCTTCTTTCTGGGTTAGGTGGCCGAAAGGTGTGGTATGAATTGAAGCCTGGTAATGCAGGGGTGCTCTCTGGAGCTTTGAACCAGGTCTCTGTCACTGCACAGATGTCACTGTTCTCCATTTTAAGGAGTGCCTCGAGTGAGTGCATTTTGAGGTTTAGACTTCTAGCATTGAGTAGCATTACCCTCAGATTTTGCTTGCTCGTACCTGTTACGGTGGTGAATTTGTCATTTGAACCTTGCCTAAAAAAGGCACTATAGGGGTTGCAAGAGTCTTAGCCAGTATCCGGAATCCTAAGGGCAACAGGTGCAGGCCATCTCTGGCAAAGCATCGTGGACTGTCAATCATGTCGTCCCAGGCAGACAAATACTGGATCCCCTTAGAATGACACCAGAAGCTTAGCCAATTGTTGAAGTCAATCATTTTGTCCTTGTACTGTGATATCATTCTGGGTGATGGCAGGATGCTACTCAGGGTTAGGGTCATACCTGCCTGGGATACAAGATCGGAGAGCTCCTCCATGTCTCTTTTCATGTAATCCAGGGAGGTACGTCTCAGGTCATTCACACCAACATGGACAATGACAGTGTCATATTTGTACTTATTGTGGAGTGACCTGAGTGCATGCATTATGTGGCGGATCCTGGTACCTGACAGGCAGCTGACAGTAACTTTCTCCTTGTTTAGTCTAGTGAGTGGAACATCAGTGTGCCTGACTATAGAGTCACCTATGACTAGAGTGTTGGGTACATTGTTATGCCTTATGGGCTGTGGTTGAGTGGCACACTGAGTTTGTGGGCTATGTGTCATTTGGGTTGTGTTGGGGGGTGGAGTTTGCTTGCGTTTATGCTTTGGATGTCCCTGATGCTTGGGCAGGTTTTTATTGAGAGTCTCCGCGAATGTAGGTGTGTGTTTTTTGTTTCTATGTGTGTGTTTTGGTGGTGTAGGTTTTGAGGGACTATGTGATGAGTGTGGTGCTGTGCAAGTGTTTACCTTCTCCTCTTGACTGTCTAATCCAGTCTTGGGTGAAGAGAGCTTTGCTTCCAGTTTGGCTATATAAGTGCATCTCTCACAGGTTGTAGTGTTGGGTGGTAGGAGGAGAGGGTTGTCTGTGTACATGAGGCAATTGCTGCATTGCCCCAAGATGCCCAGATTCATCAGGTAGACAGGAGAAATCATTGGGAGCTGACCCTTAGATACAAAGAGAAGTAGACATAAGATGGGAGATGAGCAGTTTGGATTCTGATCAGGATGCAGCATAACTTACCTGATGCTTGCAGTGAGAAAGATAGCTAAGAAGAAGCTAGAGATGAGGAAAAAGTCCATCTCGGCATTCCTAGACTTTGAGAAATTATATGACAAGGTCCTATGAGAGCTGATTTGGACCATCCTGCAATGGTCTAAAGTCCTGGAGACACTGGTAGAATTAATTATTTATTTATTTATTTACTGGTAAATGTCTGACTGGGGCATTGCCCCACTTTCAGGTAGATGATGAACATGGAATAGTACATAACAGGGGAGTGAAACAAAAGTGAATATCAATAGAGTCACGGCATGCTTGTCATACTTGTTGCAGGCTATGTACAAGAACCCAATGACACAAGCATGAGCAGTGTTCAGACTCACAGACAGGTTACCAGTTGGAGTGCGTATGCATCGAAGAAGAGCTCGCGGCCCGGTGCTGTTCAGAGTGGTGATGGACTACATTAGCAAACAGGTCAGAAGGGTACAAATCAACAAAGCTGCTGTATGCAGATGATGCGGTATTACAGGCAGAATGTAAACAGCAATTTCACCATATGATAGGGGAATGGAAAGCAGAACTGAAGGCACATGGGATGAAACTAAATACAGAGAAGACAGTTATAATGGCATCAAATGAAGGAAATCAGAAGAAACTGAGAATTGAGACAGAGAGGAAAATACCAGAAAAGATTAACAGCTTCAGGTATCTAGGAGGGGTGACTGAAGAGAAGGGAAGTCTGAATGAAGAGGTCAGAGCTAGAATCAGAGGGGTGCAAAAAAAAAGGCACAGAATATCAGCAGTAGTGTGTAACAGAAGAATGCTAAAGAAGCTGAAGATGTACAGAACAGTGGTTTGATCAGTACTGCTGTATGGTACAGAAAAGTGGGCAGTCAAGGCAGAGCAATTGAGGAAGCTACAGGTGATGAACATGGACCTGTAAGAAAGGAGGACATCAGAGCAAAAGCACAGGTAGCTCCACTTGCAGAGAATGTCAAAGAGAACAGATTATAGTGGTTAGGGCAGGTGCAGGAAAGCATAAGACAATCTGGTGAAGAAGATTTTTAATAGACAGGAATATGGCAAGAGGAAAAAATGAGGGCATCCAGCAAAGACAGATGGATTATGTGAGTGAAGACCTGTGACAGACAGGCATGACTATAGGAAAAGTTAAGAGGTTGGAATTGAATTGAGAGAGAAAGAGAGATGACAAAAGTTGACACAACACCGTGAAAAAGGGAAAAAGGGGTTTGATGATGATGATGTTGATGATAATAAATGATGAATGATATTCAGTCTATAATGTGCCAAATGCTGTCATTAAACATACTGTGCAGCACTATTAATTCTCATCTGTGTTACAGGTTCATCTTCACTAATAATATTAAGAACCATTTGATTATGAATAGGATTATGTTATGGTATGTTAATCTTTGAGCAGCGATGCCAGCTCACATCAGTTAAGTAGGTAGTGGGGTGGGAGGTTTCTGTGCTGAGCGTCCATGTTATCCCTGCAAACATATGGCTTATATCCAGGTTTTCCAGTTTCTTCTCTCTTCCCCAAAACATGCAGTAGGTGAACTGGCTTTCTCAAACTTGCCCACAGGTGTGCATTCTGAACTACAACAACTCCCTATCTAGAACAGCTTTCAATTTCTTGTACCTGTTAACTACAGGTATAGTTCCTGGAATCTTCGTGACACTGTAAATGATGAAACAGGTTGCAAGAAAATAGCAGATAAATAAATGGATGGATGGATGGATGGATGGATGGATGGATGGATGGATGGATGGATGGATGTTTATTTATGTAGCCTTCATAAACTTACATTAGACCCCTAATCAAAGCATCTAATTACAAATGGGGAGACTCACAGGCATGATGCAAAATATGTATTCCAATGCATGAAGACGCAGTTCAAGAAAATGAATGGGAATTTATGAATAAAATTGTACAGCTACCAAAGAAGATATATTTCTCAGCCCAATTGTCTTGTGGTACAGAACAGGTATACAAAGTGTCTCAACCTCATGCTTAAATGTTATGCCAAAATCAAAAATAGTCTTCTCCATATGCAAGATTCATTAGTACTACTGCAATGCAGTTAATGAAGAAAATGAACCAGAAGCAGAGACAGATGTGAAGCAGACATGATACCACCAGTACAGAACCCCAGGCACATCAGCATATGCCTGAGGTACACGGAGATATAGCAGCAAGTCTATGCCTGCATGCTTCAGAATGCACTGGGGGGAACAGCAAAGGCCAACACACAGAGCAGCAGCCAGCAGAACAAAAAGTGCCATTTGGGGGGGCCTTCACTAACCTGGTTAACCAATTGCAAGGCAGGATAATAAAGGTAGGGACTGCGGAATGCAAATGAGATATTAGTATTTACAAGGAACGGATGCATACTGGATGTGTATCTCCTACAGTAATCCCAGATCTCCCATCTCACCCCAGCATTCCTTGATGTCCAATGAAATACACACATTGTACCACTTGTATAGGGGTCAGCACAACATGCATCCATGTGCCTCAGTGACCTAAAGTGATAAGCAGGGTCTGTTGATATAGCACAGGTATGAATCTTTGAGCTGTACAGTGAGCCATTTGTCAGTCTATACTTTTGCATTACCAGGCAACATCCACTGCTTAAAAGAAAAGTCCATCAGAGAATTGTCCTGGATTGACCTATAGCCACTGACAAACACTAGTGCATGCTGCTGCAGTACAAATAAATACAGTGCAATAGTATGTGTCATATGTTTGTACGATATAGTACAGCCATATACCTCTGAATCTGCCTAATTGATAAAGGAACTCCCATACTTAGAAACCAGCTCCACAGCTTGTACATCCCTGAGTTTAGCACTGCATCTGCAACAGACCAAATGACAATGTACATTGCTGTTTTATGTGTTTCTTTATGTCAAATACCTTAAAGTTACTGAGTAATTCTTGGTGGGATGGTTAATTGCAGCTTTGACATGTGCACATATGTTGCTACATCCAGCACTGTAGAAGCACATGCATGCAGAAACATATTCCATGTATTACTTCTTGCCACCCCCAAAACTCACATTGCCATGCACTGTCTGGGCTCACCGGGAGCCAAGCTGTATGCCTTTGCCATTACAGTGATTCTTGGAGTAGCAGTCAGTGTGCTTCAGCAGGGAACACAGCCTGTCATGCTGGGCACCCTGCCTTTCAGATTCTGTTACTGACACTCTACTGATCCCATTCTGTGGCACCACCCTGTATGTAATAGAAATACACTCAATCTGTCATATATTTCTCAAAGTGTCCTTTGTCTCATGTACTGTCAAGTATGTATATCTATACATGCACTGCACTCACTGTATTCCAGTAACCAAGATGCTATCTAGCTCTGTACTTTTATATGAGGCAGGGGAGTGCCATGAATATGGCTACCCACAAGGCAGAGTAATAAAGTAATATAGAACTTGCATAGTGAGTAGTTTAATAAAGTGATACATAACTTACATATGTTTCATTTTCTCTGTTAATGAGAAGGACAGTCCCTTGTTAAAATATATCAAGTCAACAAGAATGGCATCAAAGTTCAAAACGTTGTGAATCCAAGGAAAACTTTGGAAATGTCATCCTTTGTATTCTGTCATTCTTTCACTAAAAATGTGTATTCCCATTATGCTTACAGTTAAAATGGCATTGTATATTGTATTACAATCTACTATTGCTCTAAGATATTGGAATGTATAGTTCATCCTTTAAAAATAATAAACTATTATATAAAAGGATCTGCCTTGAAATGCTTGATTTCCTGCTTCTGCTACAACATTCATATTTTATATCTTCTTTTGTGTTCAGTGTACTTTGCACTGATTTATAGGTATTGACAGTTAATAACCTCAAGATGTCATACATTTCATCATTTACCTTGACATAAAACTGATTGAACGTAATTCTGTCATTGGACCTTTTTTTCAGGGAAGCACCCAAAATATATGTTACTAACACAAAAATAGAATTTACCATAAAACTAGCTCTTGGAATACAAATGTGTTAGGAAACCCACTTTATCTCATCACCTTTCTCCTTTCGCATCAGTTGGACATTTATTTCAGTGTAATCTTCAGTTTCTGTAGATTCCTATTCCATTTGTTATGTATTTTTCATCCTGAATATTGACATGATTCAGGGTCTGTTACTTGTAGCCTGCAGTGGAAAAGATATGGCAAAAATGAGTTACCCTCTTCCTTTTGAGCAGATGACCACATGACTGCTACACACTGATGGGGTTGGGATGAAATATTTTTCCATGACATCATCTGGAAATTCTAGCATCACAGCAACACATTGTGGTTAAATGCTTTTGAAGATGGCTTAGATTGATAAAGCCCTGATTACATCCCAGACTACCTAAATTTGAATAACAGCTCAGGCACTGGAAGATCCAGGTTGGAGGAGAATAAGAGAGAATTTCTGATGGCAGCTAGTCCATCCGGGAGAATCAGGTAAGTTAAAGCTTGTAAGACACTGAAAAGGTGAGGACCAGGGACATAGGCTTGATGTTACCAAGTCAAGGACAGTGGCTTTGATCAGTGTGTGTTTGCGGGGAAGAGAACACCTATATGCTGGTGCTTCTGTAGACCCCCATTGTGAAATAAGAATCATGTCAGCAACCAGGAGCAGTGTTAGGGCTAACAGCAAAAATTCATTATGGCTGCCTGGACGATAGCATCCCATGACTGCCTCTTATTCCATTTCAGGAATGAATGAGACACTTGATTGTTAGAGTTATGATGTCTGGCAGGTTGTAGGGGATACAAAAAGACAGAAAATATAATTCCAAAATCCATCCCTGAATTGTAACTAGCCTTAGCCTTTTGTTTTATGTTTTAGGTTAATATAGTCATGCTAAATATTGCTTATAGAAAGAAATAAGTTGTGCTTAAGATGGAAGGCTTGATTTCTTGCAGGATTTGCTTGTAGCAATTAAGATGGGAGAGCCAAAACTTAATATCCCATATGTCTTTCTAATTACTTTCCCAAAATGATTTGGACTGGCACTGGCAGCAAGCTATTGAAAGTAAAATAAATAGTTTAAAAGGTCACCTGACAGTCTAAATTAACAACTGGAAATTTATTAAGAATGATGTGATGGCCAAGCAGCCATCTGTATAGCCAGAGTACATAAAGACTATGTGGCTGTGTGAGTTTGTTCTCTTCACAGAAATGCATCGGTGGTGTTTGAGTGGTTCAGAATACAATTGTAAAGTAGTCATTTGTCAAGGACAAATCAAGAAGAAAATTCAGGAAGTCAGTATCCATGCATTATGTGTTACCAAATTATGCAGATTTTACTCAATGGCTTGTTAGTGATTCTTGTGTTTTCAGATGAAATCCTAAGTGATGTTCAAATGAGAATGTTCTAAATTTTGTAACTAATCAGATGAGATAATTATGGCTTTTTAGTTAAACACTTTTGCATGGAGGGAAATATTTTTCTTCCAGTGAAGTAGATTCTATGCTGTTGTATCTTTCTGAGCTGTGTCCTTTATTTCTATGCCTGTAAAAAAATGTATATACCATTCTGTGCAATATCCCCAATGCATCCAGCACAGACCTACATTATATTTACTCTCTGGTTTTGTGGATCAGCTTTAATAAACCTAATGAAGTGAAATGCGTGCTTGATGGAACCATCTGGTTCAGAGTGGAAACAGAAGGTCTAGCTTTTTTTTTTTTTAATTTCAGGAATGTTTGTTTTATTTGAATATGTTCTATTTGATGAATGCATAAGTAATCTGGTTGTAGAGACCCTTTATCACTACAACATGAGCAGACGGCACAAAGCAAAGCAGTCAGCAGTTGTTAAGACACAGAGCTTTTAAGAAAAGATTTATGTATCTAAGGAACAGATATACACAAATGACTGCTTACATACTGCAAGTATTAACGTGTATAACAATTTCCAGAATTAAATATCACGATTCTTCATTCTCTAGTAAACTGACATGGGGAAGAGTAGCAGAGGGAAAGCTATGAGGCAAAAATGTTGCTGATCACCTACTTAGTGCAGTAGGAAAGCTGTTTCACTTACAGATCGCATTCAGTACTACTTGAGACAAGTGATGGAATAAGATGCATTTCAAATATATAGAGTGATCCAACATGTACGGGGCCAACCTTGAGAAGGCTTGATGCTTTTTTAACATTTTAACTAGGAGAACTTAAAAAGCATAAGGAGAAATTTTCTGCTTTAAGTGGTGACAAAGAGATGTGTAGATTTTAATATACATTGGCGTTTACATGTGTAATTTAAAAAAAAAAAAAAAATATATATATATATATATATATATATATATATATATATATATATATATATATATATATGGGATGCAGACACATGCTTGACTAGCATATGTCCGAATCACAAAACATTGAACACACATACACAAAAGCGCTTAACATCGACAAGCGCTTCCGTGTATGTGTGCCTGTTTTGTAGATTGGACTACAGTGCAGGTAAGGGAAAATTCCCTTTTCCCCACTATAGTGCGATCTCGGAGTGAGAATAATAAAGTAGGGGAGTGTGGGGGGGTGCAGCCCCCCTGCAGAAACATAGATTTTTTTTTTTGAACTACATATACACGGAAGTGCTTTTCGATGTTAAGCGCTTTCGTGTATGTGCGTTCAATGTTTTGTGATTCGGACATATGCTAGCCGAGCATGTGTTCTAGACTCATATATATATATATATATATATATATATATATATATATATATATATATATATATATATAAATATATATATGGATCCCTATCATATGATAGAAACCTTGTTTGACTGAAATGCATTTGACTGAAACAATAAGACTGAAATTTCAAAAGACTGAAAAGTCACTTTACTAAAACCCATAAGACTGAAACCCATAATACTGAATTTCAACATACTAAATTGTAAACTGGGCCATATAAAACCAGATTAGGTGGGGGGCTACACCCACCACACACCCCAATGTGGGGGGCTGTGCCTCCCCCCCCACACCCCCCTAACTATATATACTAACTACTGGATCGCACTACAGTGGGAAAAAGGGCATATACCTTTCACTTACTTTACAGTAGTCTACATGCTGCCACTACTATGCCCTTTTCCCCCAGGGTAGTCCGATCCTGGAGTTAGTATATATAGTTGGGGGGTACAGCCCCCCACATTGGGGGGGGTGTGGGTGGAATAGCCCCTCACCTAGTCTGGTTTTATATGGTAAGGTTTAAAATTTAGTATGTTGAAATTCAGTATTATGGGTTTCAGTCTTATGGGTTTCAGTCAAGTGACTTTTCAGTCTTTTGAAATTTCAGTCTTTTGGTCTCAGTCAAATACGATTCAGTCAAATGAGGTTTCTGTCATATGATAGGGATCCATATATGGTTTTTTTTTTATATATATATATATATATATATATATATATATATATATAAACATATATACATACATAAACACATATATGTGTATATTTTTTTCAAGCTGCCAGTAATGTAACACACATCTTTACAACTGTTGCTGCTTTTGATATGGCCAAATACACCCTGGATTGTAGTAAGAGTGTGAATAATGAGAACTTTCCAAACATCTAATATAAAATAACATAACATTTCTCCACTACTGAACTGTGCACTTCTAATCATGTACCTCTTTTGAACAACACAAATCAACAACATCTAACTGCTTTGGTATCTATCCAAAATCTTTTATACACTTAAACTATCACCTAATGCCTGTTCCACCCTTAATTTATATTTCAAAGCTGCACAAAAACAGAACTGGCATCTTAACAAATTAACTTTGAGTGCTAAGCAGCTGCCAACATTACAGGAATTACAGCAGGTTTGCCTGCAGGAACAGTGCTCATTCATACGCTTCCCATTCATGTTTCTGCAACCCAAAACAAAAAATGCTAGTGGAATGTTGCAAACAAATGACAGTTTCCAGATCAGTAACTGCCCCCTACCTGGATTACCCAGGAACATCCTTGTATATTTCATTATGGTAACCTGTATCATGCTATTGTTAACTTTATGCTCATTGTTGTCTTTTCAGCTTGAGGTCTGGACTAAGGCTATAGTGGTTCATTATGAAGAGAGGGTTTTGTCAGAGTATTTAAACTGCCATTACTATCTCCCTTTGCTCCATGTTTCTCTGCTTGATTTTTGAGTTTTTTTTAATGTTTTGCTGCTTTATTTTAGAGGGGTTTTCTTTTGCTTGTTTATCTATTTATTATTTGTTATCCTGGTAAGAAAAATGTTGTGCTGAATTTTTTCAGCTATGATATTGACCAAAGGGGTAAAGATAAATAAAGCATATGTATGGATAATTTAGTAAAGATATCAACCAGCATGGTTTGTGGAGCTGGGAAGAAACCAGAGTAACTGCAAAAAAACAAATTAAAAAAGATAAGGGGAAATGTAAGAAAGACTGTGAATGAAGTTTGAAATCCCAACCCTGGAGCTGTGATCTTACCACTAAGTCCACATTGTGGTGCTATACATGGATCTATATTAGTTTGCCAAAATGGTATTCCAGCGAACACCTATTCAGCGATCCATAATCAGCGAAAATTGCATCATCTACTGAATTTACTAAGGGCAGCAAAACAGTTGCCCAAAGCACAACAGACCAACTTTTACTTGACTCAAACTCACCCAAGTGGGGGGGTTGCCCCCACACCCCCAAACCAACTCCAAGATCGCACTACAGTGGAGAAAAGGGCAAAGTCCCATAGTTGTCTATTGTGCTTCAGACAACTATTTTGTTCCCCTTAGTGAATTCAATGAATCGCTGAAGCGATTTTCATTGATTACAGGTCACTGAATAGGTGTTCGCCGGTATACCATTTCGGCGAAGTAATATAAACCTGCTATACACAACAGTTTAGTATAAAGGAATAAAAAGATCAAGTAAATCAAAAATCTGTATGTAAAGGGAGAAACATATGTTTTATATATATATATATATATATATATATATATATATATATATATATATATATAGATAGATATGTGTCTGTGTGTGTGTGTTATAACATAAACACACACACACACACACACACACATACACACACACACACACACATATACATATACACATATATATGGAAGTCATCTGAAATACCAAGCATTCCAAATGTTGACCTCTGTTTTATTGATAGTCTTTGGTTGACAAAACAGATAGTCAACAGATTTGCAAGATTGACGATCCCCAGGATTAGGGGGAAATATGCTCTTTTCCTGGGGGCTGTGTGATCTTGGAGTTGGAATTTATGATTAGCAGGGGGAAGTGCATATGGGCTTGTCCCCCTGCAAAAAATATGTTTTTCACTTTGTGTGCTCTAAGGTAAATTCTAAAATCTTGTGCATAAGTATGTTGAGATTTTGCTGTAGACATTAATATGTCACATTTGAAATGTTGATATTCTGTCCATTTGACATCGCATACTATCTATATAAAATGAGTATCAGACATATTTTCAGTTATCTGGAATTTAATCCACATCCAGCTGCCATTATCTAACAACTGACTAGTTCCAAGCTGCATGAAATATTCAATAGAACTATAACAATTCACTAAACAACTGTAAGCACTTCACTGCAGTTTGCTAAACAACAATAAGCAGCTCCAAAACATCTGGGCAATGACTCCTAAAGCAGTGTAGCACCACCGATGATGTTTAAATTAGCTGTGGTTGGCTCACATGCATAGGAACAGAGGAACTAAGAAAAGTATTAAGCAAGTGGTCATGAAGACTTGAAGATACCAAGCCATATGCACCTTCAAGTACACAAGCTTAAATGTTCTTGCCACCATTTTTCAAGCACTTAACAGTTTTCACTTTTACAAATCAAGCAGAAGCTGTGCTGTTTTCTTTTTTGAATCATGTTCCTCATTTCAGAGCACTATCAATGCCATGATTATAAAAGGCATTTGTAATAGCACTGCTATTTCTCAACCTTTGCTCTCCTAGCAACATTTGCATGTCCAATGCAATCCTCCTCTGCTGTTTGAATAAGTGTGATGCATGTTTCATAGATGACAGTAATGTCTCCACTGGCCAAGCACCAATAACAACTGGTACTAATGTGCATTCTGAAGTATTACAGACTTGGGCGTATACACATAGGAGCAGGATGTGCAAATCAACATTCCAAAAGCATGAGGTAGTGCAGCCATAAACAATGTTGCTAAAAGATCCAGGGCTCAGCAATAGCCAAAGGCATATTTTATTTATTTATTTATTTATGTATTTATTTATTTATTTATCCTTTGTTGACTGTGTTAGTACCACTACGCTTATGTCTTCTTTTCAGGGGAGACCCAAGGTGGTAGTTCTATGGCTAAGGGAAGTTTGACCAAGGCATCAGGGAACTTCCCCTACTCTTGGCAGTCAGGGGAAGGTTTTGTTTGTTACACATTATGCCTTCCTGTTTCCTGTCCTGGTGCACAGACAGCCAGGAGGAGCAGAGAGAAAACATGGCTGATTCAGCTTTGGCTGAAATTGAGGTGAAAGTTGCTGAAAATGTAGTTGAAATGGTAGAATCACTACCAGAAGTTTTTTATGATGCTGTGGGTGCAAAAAAAATGTGACATTGAAGGAAAAGAGATTGTAGCTGCAACAAAGATGTATTCAGAAGAAAACTTTCAGAGGAGATTGTTTGAAGAAGAGACAGTTACCTCTGAGAAAAGCATAATTACAATGTTTCAATCGGGAGGGGTTGAGGGGTGATTATGTGGAAGAAATGGTAAACCATAGTGAGCTAGAAAGTGGAGCAGCAGTTTCATGGAATGACATCATGGAGAAAACAGAAGAAGAAAAAGGAGAAGAGACTGTGCCAGAAAAAAGTTTCAGAGACAAAAAACTTATGCACAAACTGTGGGAGAAGGAACAAAGAAGAATGAAAAAATAAAAGAAACACAAAAGAAGTATACAGTACATGTGAACAGTAAAAAAGAAGAAAGTTTGGACAGGAATGAGGTTTGGGACTCCTAGCACCTCTGGGTGTCAAAGCAAAAGAGATGAGAACATTCATTGTAATTAATAAAGAGACTTTTTGTGACCTGATATTTGAGACTGGGCAGGCCATGGAAAAATTTTGGGGGGCATATTAACAAAAGAAAAATATTTATCCATGATCATAATATGTCATGCAACCTTTTTACAGACAAACAAAAAAGAATAATGATCTAGTTTAGAACTAAAGTTGAAGCAAAAGAACTGAAAGAGCATTTGTTAACTATATGTAAAGAAGTAATGGACACTACAAAAATATATGATGAAAGAGGACTATGTACTAGGGTGGGAATGTGGAGTTATACTGAAAATGATAATTTTATGCATGTACCTTGTATTATTGATGTTCATGGTAACAGTGGTTTTGTGAAGTACAGAGGTCAATCAAAAACTTATTTTTATGGAAAAATGATCATTTAATCAATGAATGTGATAAAAAAGATGTTATATATGTGGTAAAACAGGGCATAATGTAAGAAAATGTGATTTAAAGTGCAACAAATGTGGCAATACTGGTCATTCATTACTAGAATGTGAAACGAATGTGCAAAAAAATGAAAATGAAGTTATACAGGATAAGGAGATAGTAGAATGTGTTATAGAAGAAAATGTACAAAAAGGATATAACTGATAAATTGGCTGTGCATGAATTTAAAGAAAGTAACAAGGAAAATGAAACAAAGGAGGCAAGTGAGGAAAAAGTTAATTGGTGTACAGTAAGAAATAAAAATAATTTGGGAAAAGAGTTAAAGAAAGAAAAAGAAAATTCAAAAACATAATGCTTAAAGAAAATAAGAACAGTTATTATACTAACTGTTCTTAAAAGCTGAAAATATTAGCTTTAAATGTGAACTGTATAAAAAAATCTTTAAAGGAGAATAGGTATATTACAATGGTGTGCTGCAGTCGATGCACATTATTGTTTTAGAAGATAGATTATTAACAGAGGAAGAAAGAACACAAACTGAAAAACTTTGGAATAGTGTAGAAGTATGGAACATGGGGAACGAAACATGCTCGGGCATGGGTATATTATGTCAAGAAAGCATTAAAATATTAGAACTAGGCTGAACTACGGTAATAGACGTGAGATGGAAAAATATATTTAACAAAAAAGAGAGAAATGATGTTTAAAAATATTCTTGAATATGTTTGTGTAAATATGGACATTATAATAGTGGTTAATTTTAATTGTAATTTAAGGAAAATAAGAACAATTGTGATGTTAAAATGGCTAAAGAAATTATGAAAAGTGGAAAATGAAGTGTATGGGAAAATAACCACTGGACCTATAAAAGGAATGAAATTAGGACATACATTGATTATTTTTTAATATCTGATAGTTTAAAAGTTATAAAAAAGGAATTAAGTATGCTGGATTTTTAAATCATGTGGCAATATGGGTTAAAGTACAGGAAAATTAAGAATATATAAGAATAGGAAAAGGAATAAGGAGAATTAATGAAAATGAACTAGATTTAGAAGAAAAAAAAAGAACTTGAGTAATTATGGAAAAATCATATGGCTATGAGGGAGTTTCATGAGAATTAGACTGTTTTGTGGCTTAATTTTAAAGAAAAATATTTTAAAAACTATTTTAGAATGTATAAGGAAAAAAAGAAAAGAAAAAGAGAAATATAAGATATTAAGTCAAGAAACATTTAGAGACTTAGAGAAGAAAATTTGCTTTTATGAAAAAGAAAGGGAAATATATAAAATGAATCAAATTAAAATTAACAACTTGTTATATAAGCAAATATATTGTTTACAAGGAAAAAAGAAGAGGTAGCACCATATTTGAGTAAAATAATAAAATAAGGAAAAATAATAAGTTAATTAAAAATAAGGAAGGTAAGCAAATAAGACAGCAAGAAGGAATATATGAAATAATGAAATGATATGTATTGGAATTATTTGTTAAAAGAGGAGAAAACATGGAACAAATTTATAAAGATGAAAAATTAAATAAGGAAGATAATGAGTATTTAGAACAAAAAATAACCATGAAAAAATTGAATGAAATTCTAAAAGATATTAACATGAATTCTGCAACAGGACTAGATGGACTTGAATATGGTATGTATAAAGAAATGAGTGGCAAAAAATATTTTTTATAGAAGTTATGAATGAATGGTTGGAAACTGGAATTAAAGAGAAAGAGATATGTGCAGGAGTTATAACATTTATATTTAATAAAGGAAGAGAAAGAGGACATCTCTTGAGTCTCCAATATTAACCTTTCATCTTTTGGCTTAAATTCACCTTTCCTTAACCATTCCTGCATTCGATCCTGATTAACATGAGCTTGTTCCAAGAGTTTCCTATATTTGCAATTATATTTATGCATTTTCTAGATTTCTTGCCTTCTCATATGATCCTTCACCTTATATTCTTTCTTTTGTTTTTTGGCACATTTAGTTGATACCTGATTTTTATCTACTTCTGGTTTGATTTCCATTCCCTGTTGATGCTGATATGTTTCTGCTAAACTAAGCAGGGAAGTCATCTTAGACTTGTTCTCCTCATGTTTCAAAACCTTCACTACATTTGAATCGTGTGAGGTCAGCAGATATGTATGCAGTCCCACTATTACAGATCTATACATGTATTCAAGTTCAAGGAAGCCCATACCTCCTTCAGAACAGGGAATATATAGTCTTGGTATGCAGTGATTTTTATTTGATGAGCATGAAGCATCTTTCTTGTTTTCCTGTCTAAACTATCCAACACCTTTTGGGGCCAGTCATTCACTCCAAAACTGTAAGTTAGGACAGGAAATGCAAATTGGTTTATAGCTTGGACTTTGTTCCTAGCTGTCAATGCTGTTTTTAGCATTAATTTAAGCCTTCTAGAATATTCTGTAGCTAGTTATGTAAACAAAATTGCCATTGATTCTAAAGACAACCACAAAGCATTCTATAGCTATGTCAAGAATCTCAATGGCAACACTCAGATCTGCTCTGAGTTACAGTACAATGACACTAAATATACAGAACCAACTGATATTGCCAACATCCTGGCAGATAGGTTCAGTGCTAACTTTACCCCCTTCTCACCCACTAAAGGGCCCATCTTTATACCAGAAGAATGCAAAGTTCCTGTAATCACGGCTGCACAGCTAAAAACCTCACTCTCCAAAGCCAAGAACACAGCATCCATGGGACCTGACAACATCCCAGGCTGCCTTCTACACAAACTACAGAATGAACTGACACCAGTGCCATGTTCAGTCATAGCCTCACCTCAGGCTTTGTGCCCATTGAATGGTGCACAGTGACGGTTATCCCACTCCACATGGGGGGGGCACAACAGACCCCGGGAACTACCTCCCCATTAGCCTGATGAGCCTGATCTGCAAGGCCATGGAACGTATCATCATGAAACTCATAAACTAAGACATTAGAGATCTCCAAACTCTGGACCCCACACAGTTCAGGTTTGTAAAAGGCAGATCATGTCTCCTAAACCTGACAGACTTCTTCGAAATAGTCACCAAAGCCATAGATGAGGGTAAGGTGGTTCACACAGCCTATCTAGATCTCACCAAGGGGTTTGACACCATCCCCCACTCTAGAATTATAGATAAACTCACTAAACTAGGTATAAATCCCTATGTCACAAGATGAGTTGCAACTGGCTTACTGACAGAATCCACACTGTGAAAGTAGCAGACTCCAAATCAGACTTCAGACCAGTGACAAGTGGAGTACCACAGGGTTCAGTCCTGGGTCCTCTCCTGTTTGGTATCTACTTCTCTGAAGTACAGGCTAACACAGGAGGTCTTTGGCTAACTAAATTCATAGATGACTGCAAACTAGGAGCCATAATCAAAACTCCTAACAATGTGGACATCCTACAAAAGGGCCTCACTGAAACAGATGCCTGGTGTCAAAGCCATGGTCTTAAGCTCAATGCCAAAAAGTGCATTGTCATCCCCTTTGGTAAAAACTCTGTACCCATGAACTACCACATAGGCGGTAGTCTACTTAACACTGAAAGTGTGATAAGAGACCTTGGGACACAGGTGGACAGTAGTCTCTCCTTTGATAATCACATCACCACAGTGGTCAGGAAATCCTTCTATGTGACACACCTCATCACAAAAGGTTTCTCATCCAGAAAAAAGAAGTAATTGTTCCCCTCTACTCATCACTCATTAGACCCATTATAGAGTACAACACCCCTTTTGGTATGTACCTCATAAGACATCCTCAACAACTGGAAAGGCCACAAAAATACCTCACAAAGAGGATTACTGGCCTCAAACAGATGCCTTATGCAGACCATCTCAAAAAACTCCAGCTTTACTCTGTCACATATCGCCTACTCAGAGGTGATCTCTGCCTAACATACAAAGCTATGTCAAACCCAGAGCTGTTGGACATGCTCCATTTAAAGAAATCCCAATTCCTCTGAGCTACACGCTCTAGGGACCTAAACCTTGTCACCACATAATAAACAGAACATGCTGGAGGGATAGATTCCTGTCTCAGAGACTTCCCAAACTCTGGAACAGACTATTTATGTCAAACAGAGCTCCTCATTAGCACTCTTCAAGAAAAATCTTGATGATTGGATGGGTAATAGAAAATTCACCCCGGGGATCACTTCTGTGGTTCTGCTTGACCGTGACACAGGAAAATAATTTTCTTGGGTGGCGAAAGCCAGGGTACCTTTTTGGCTAGGCTTGTATAGGCCCTAGGGCCAATAGCCTAGTACCAACATATGAACCATATGAACCATATATTCCTTACTGAGTTTTATTCAAGTTTGTTCATGTTTTATTGTTGATCCTAAATTAGTTCCCAAATATTTATCACCGCCCTCTTGCTCAAGTTCTTTTATATCACATTCCTCTCCTAAACTGATGTTTTACTGGTGCTGCAGCTTTCCTGCTTTAAAGGTTGCTTTTGCACATTTATCAAGACCAGATGACATTCTTATATCATCTGAAAAAGTTTTGCCCACTTGCAGTTGTGCAATAGGTTAACTGTTATGCTAAATATATTCAGAAAGTGAAATTACCCTTATCAATGTCTTAGAATGCTGACTGGCACCAAAACCCTTATTAAAGAAGTAGGAAAAAGTATTAGAAAATGGAATGTGATGAGGTCAGACAAAGTTAACAAACCTCCTGCGTTATGAGAAGACAGTTATAGAATAACATGGTACAGGGGAGAGGGCTGAATGAAATAAATTATTCATACTTATTGCAGAAAGTAGGAGAAACTGAAAGGATACTAAATTTTCATAAACTTATATATTTGTGGGGGATACTAGAGACTGGACACAAATACTGAATGCTTCTGTTTTTTTTTTTTCTTATTTTTTCCTTCTCACTACCAGCTATCGGCTGCCTCGTGGACCGACTACTGAGAAGACTAAGTTACCGCGCACAGTGGTGGGTGTTAAAATAAGCATGGCATCTTTATACCTGTTTGGTTCATTTGTCTATCCTAAGGAATGCTATGAAAAAAATTCTGTAGAGTACCAGGATGAGATTCTTTAATGTTTTTTGGCAAACGTTATTTCACTGAGTAAAGGACTTACTTGTCCATCTTTGATACATTTCATGATTTGGTTACATCTAAGAAGGACAAGAAATGCTCCAAGAATGTGATCTATCAATAATTCATGAATACTTTTGAAATGCTGCCTTTCAGGAACTTAGAGGACAACTTAAAGGGTATGTGGGGATTATAAATGTGAGGTAGCTAGGAAACTGATTGATTAATCAATAGCAGAGGTCAGTAGGCTGTATTTTTCAGAGAAAAGCTCGTAACTAATGTAGTGTCCCAGAGTTTGGTGCTGATATTGGCCTTGTTCACTCTGCTACCTATCCAGTTGCTTACTAAGATGGGTCTCTTTGCCAGTCACACTAATAATATTGTGGCAGACTTGTTTCCCTTAGAAATACTGTAGTTTACATGATGGACAGCTAAGTGGCAGGTGAGATTAAATTCAAAATATCTATCTATCTATCTATCTATCTATCTATCTATCTATCTATCTATCTATCATCTATCTATATGAAATCTTGAGAAAAATATGCATATTTAGAGGGGGGTAGAACAACCTACTCAACCTGAATCATGAAATGTATTGTAAAAGATCTGTGATGGATACAAGCATGATGTCAGCATGAAGATGGGGGAATGAATGCAAAAATGCTAAGTCATGCTTCCACTATACAAATCACAAGTAAAACTGCACCTATAATACTCCCTCCACTTCTACTGATCATACACAGAAAGGGAGATTATGCTAACAAAAACACGTGAAACAGCGGTACCAAAACAGTGACAGTATTTAAAGCATATGAGTAAATGCTTGGCCATTTTAGCATGCATAAATAGGAGTCCAGAAATGACAGAGGGGCATGAATGTGTGTACTACAGATTTCAGAGAACTGAGAAGAATGAAGTTAAATAAGAAAAAGAGTGCAGGAGGGAATAGGAGTGTCAACTGGAAATGAAAGAATCCGAGGATGCGTTTAAGAAAATATTTCAGAGAGGTAGGGATACCCTGGAAAACTTTGTTGGAGGAGATGATAGGACACAAGTTATTGATCAAAGTTATGGATGTTCAAGGCACATGAAATAAAGCATAGGACTGGTCTGGGGAGGGACAGCTCTAATAGCTGCTTACTATAATACTTGAGCAAATCCAAATGATAATTTTTGTGTGTATATAAAACATTTGCATGGTTTCTGAACTGAATATGTGGCATAAAGGATTTTTTGTTTCACTACTTCTCCTTTGTCTGCGTATTTTTACTTATTCTATCTGAATTTTCTTAAGTAAACACTGGTAAACCATGCATATTTTTAAAACTCACATTGTGTTAAATTTTAGCTGTCCATTAATATTCTTCATTTGTCATGAAACAACTTCACTATCCCTCAAATTGGCTAGCAGGAAAAAGTAGATTATATGATGAGATACTACCAAATTCACCGAAGACTTAATTTAATTTTTCAGATGTTAATATCATAAAAATATGCAAGCAGCATTGTAAAAGAAATTTGTGCATCAATGTCAAATTTCACTTATGTTTTTGTGATAATTCCAACAAGTTAAAAACTGCTGATGTACATTTTCAAACCAGAAAAAGTACGTCAAAATCAGCTACGATAAATATATAAAAACAGAGAGTGATACATTAACACACATATACATAATCCCCCAGGATTCATGAAGCTTGGTGCAGGTACGGCATTAGCCTTAGCCTTGTGCCGACCGTGCGGCATAGAGATGGCGCAGCAGCACCACATGCATATTAATGAAGACGCACTGCCATAACGGCCACGTGCATAGGAAACGTGCACGAGTGCAGGGTGGATGTCCAAGCTCTGCACAGAGGCGTGAACATGTCGGCTGCATACGTGCAACCTAAAATGCTGACTAGTACAGCATGCCTCTAATAGTAATGACTCCTGTCAGTGTCCATGGATACTGAAATGTATGGAAAGCATACAAGACATTTTTGCGAACACCAAAATAAAAAGTAATCACAAAGGCACGTAGCTGAATATTGAGTCCCCGTCCCTCGAAAAAATAACATTTAAAACCCCGTGCCTGTATTCCACTGTAGTGTCGATAGTTATACCAAGTGGAAGCGAAATGCATCGTGTTAGCGCGCCGCCAATTGCTAAGCCTAGCCCAATAGTTAGGGTTACCATCTGTCCCACATTGTGAGGGACAGTCCCCCTCTAGGCAGTTGTGTCCATACCAAAACCATTATAGATGTCAAATGTCCTGCGATTGTAGGACATAATTATGTCCCATATTTTATGTAATAGTCCCATACAATACTTATTTCCATATGTAAAATACCTAAATGTTATAAGAAACAGAATAAGCAAGTAAACGAAACAGAATAAGCAACTAAACTGCTACAACAATAAGCTTACATTTAGGCGTAAAACTAAAGTACTATCCTTTGTACTGACCATGGGTATTTGCTGGCCTGTAAAATCTGATGTGTGTCCCAAAAATGTCCCATCTTGGTCATATGTAAAGGTGGCAACCCAACCAATGGTCAGTGCATTTGCCCAATATCCGCCCATTCGCAGTCCAAGTTGTCCTTGTCAGGACGGCCCAAAGATGAACAGGTATTACCTGGGTCTACCTACCATGTCATGAAAGATAAGTATTTGTGTGTACCTATGTGCATGAAGTACAGCATGTGGAAGATCAGAAATGCTAAGGTAGACCTCACAACCATATTTGTACCAGAGATATGTAGTGTATGCAATGTATTCTGTTGACTGTGCCATGGGCCATCAACCAGAGAAGGGATGGATGGTGTGTGTGGAATATGGGGATGGGGGTGACGGGTAATGTAATAATTCACCAAGGGGAGACTGGGCTGGATGCACAATAGGTGAACTGGAGGTGTACAAGGGAGCAGTGGGTGAATCAGAAAGATAACCAAGGAACAAACATTCACATCCACAATACAATCTGACAGCCCATACTGTAGAACACAATCCCACAAACATATGAACATTAAAATGTGTGATACACATGTACAGAAATGTTACCGGCACATACCCACGTAATGGTCTAGCCTGAACTGAGTCATCCAACCCATCTGGATACATAATTGAATACCCATCATCCCCTCCACAGCACACCATCCCCCCTTCCTGAACGTCCACCAAAACCACCCATACTCGGGCTGCTAGCTTGGCGCATCCATATCTGCACATTGTGACCCCTCCTCATATCTAGTAGGCAGTCTCAACCTACGCAGTCTCAGGATTACAAACTATGTATCCCTTGCATGTATAACCCTACCTTATTTTCGTAAAGCCAAAGGAATCGAGGTCATCAGTCCCCACAATTTTTGGATATCCCTCATGAGATAAGTATCTGTTCTAAACATTAGACTTGGTGTCACAACACGATGTCCAGTCCTGTAGACATCTGGACACAAGTTGTATGAGCAGCAGTTTTCCACAAGACTGCTCAGCCTCCAGCCGGTCCTGCAGAACCTATGACCCATGATTAAACACCTGACTGTGATGCACGTCTCCCCACATGCATTATCGGGAATATATACCTTACACATTTGCATAGTGGCAGTCGGATATAGGGTGATTAAGGTGCTTTAAAGCAGACCTAAGTAGGGTTACCACCTGTCCCACTTTG
>NC_056733.1:1711890218-1711915218 GCF_019279795.1 Protopterus annectens
TATGCAACTATTAAAGAAACATAGAATATAATATTGTCCTGTAATCAGGACATTTGCTATGTCTTGATTATTTTCACAGGACACAACTGCCTAAAGAGGGACTGTCCCTCGCAAAGTGGGACAGGTGGTAACTCTAAAGTCCCACCTTGGCTAATTGAAAAGGTGACAAACCTATAATAGGTATGCGGTAGCATACTCGGCCGATGATGTGGCTCCCACAACCCAACTACTTGACTGTATTGAAGAGTCTCGGTTCCCATGTATCAGCCAGATGGGAGCAGATTGTATGAGGAACACACAAATAATATGATTAATTCACTGTACAGGCCGCTGATACTGTACAGTCGAGCACCATGCCATCGCCTAATGGGCAGCCATTCCCGATACTGTAGTCATGTAGTCCGATGTAATAGGCATCACAAGGTGGGAGCAGATTGTATGAGGAGCACACAATTAATATGATTAATTCACTGGACAGGCCGCTGATTCCGTACAGTCAAACGCTATGCCGTCATCTAATGGGCAGCCATTCCCAATACTGTAGTCATGTAGTCCAATGTAATAGGCATCACAAGGTAATATTGTGGTCCTCGCTCCCACCCAGGGGTGTGAGTGACAGATGCAAGCACCAATGTCAGTGCATTTGCAAGTGCGGGAGCGAGCAGGTGTAAGTGTGTTTGGCTACCAGTATGCGAGTATTGCACTGGTAAAGCAATGTAGAGGCTAACCGAGTGTAAGAAGCTGTAACCAGAGGTCAGCAGTGCTTAACACTGAGCAAACCCATGCACACCCGCTCCCAACTGCTTTAATGTGCCTTACTCCCTCCGTATCCAATGGGCTTGTTCTGCCCTGCAACCAAATAAACGTCCTTTGCAAGGGTCGGAACCAGGACCCTGTGCACACAGCTAATGTGAATTACCTATACCCCATGGCAGATATACTGACAATGGACAGTACCACAAACATATCATAAGCGCAGTCATTCAACAGTATAGGAATGTATCCCATCATGTAGCTGTATATGTGAGTGTTTATGTCCAGCATATAGGTACATACATATATAGAGATATATTAGGAACAAACCATGTGGCAACAAAGCATTAAAATGAATGAAACGGGAAACAACAGCGACGCCTGTATTATGTAGTGGTGTTGCTCTATGTGATCTCAAGACTCCCTCAGACAGACATGTGTCAGTCATACACACAAATAGTTGTATATTGGTCATATACATTACTCTGTGCATGTAATGTACAATAACACAGCAGTACCTGTCCAATCATTATGCGTAAAAAGTACTCTTGCAAGGTGCTGTGTGCAACATCATCCTCATGATAAAGGTAAATGGGGTAACCATAGAGGGACCAGTAGTGTTGTGTGTACAATGGGATCATCCTCATCACATGTACCTGGACCATGTAGGAGTGATGTGCATACCAGGATCGTGCACCTGAGGGAAAGGGGTGAGGATAACAGGAGTATGTTGTGATGCATATTACAAGGGATTCATGTTTCCAGTGGGCACGTGTGTGTAATGGACAGCTATGTATAGAGCAGATGTTGTCCTAGGAGCCGATTGGCCTTATGTTTCCGTAGGTGAGGGTCAGATGTATGGGAAGGAGTGTAGGTATGGCCGTGCAGGATAGGTAGGATCACAGAAAAGACAGCACACAGGGTTGGTATATGACACATGTGGGGGGGATACACCCCGGACGGGGATGGGTTTTCGGCATTCACAAGTCCATCGGAACAGTGGGATAGAGGTCTCCAGCCATGGACAACTGCCACTGCACCTAAACAGCTGCAAAGGAGGCAGTACTGGGGGCTGTCCAGGAAGGGCAGCATCACCCTTTAAATGTGACACTCTGCCCTTGAGCTGGCGTATCTGGCTTCGTAACCGCTTAGTGTGCCACCAACGCACCACGTCCGGGACCACACGACAGCAGACGTACCTGTCTGGTCTCGCTCCCAGGGGGGACATGCTCCATCCTCAGTGGTGGTACCACCAGAAGGTGGTGCAGAACATACAGAGGTTGATGTCTAAGGCTGGGCCACAGATGTGCTAGCACCCAGTACCATGGTCAGCTGAAGTGGGACAGAAGGTTCTGCCGGGACCCCCCAACACATTCAGCCGATGGTTTTGCAGTTTAAACCCACATATGGCTTAGTGATAGACAACAGCATACAGGATTACCTACGACAGTATGCATAGATATCACCAGCAACCCAACACAAAAGATGGTCTACATTTGCAGAGGGAGCACAACACATGCATATATACTGCATGCCATCTGTACAATGTGTAGTAGACATGTGACCACAGCTATAAACAGTTTCCCATTATTGGCTTGTCACTAGGAACCCCAGACAGTGTCTGTCATACCACTGTCTCATGTGACGCATGTCCAGTCAGGGATGCGATGGCAGTAACACATCCCTATCATCATGTACTGTCTGCAATCCTCACACAATGCTTCTGCTCTGCACAGATGTGTGTTCAGTGTGTAACACAGGAAACAAATGGTTGCACACACTGACCAGTTCACAGATGGCCCTACAGATGGGGGTCCCTCATGAACAGAGTACTGTCATGTCTGTATTATAACATGCAGAATAGCCATTACCACACACATGTTAAACAGGCAGTAGTCTTAACGCAGCATAACTACACTTACATGCTGTAGTCATGTGTGGCACATCACCCTCCTGTCTTTAGGCAATTTCCCACTGTAGAAAACGATTGAGGTACTTCCAGATATCATCTGTGATGCCATGTCAGAACACCACATCCAGGTACCACTCACAGCGACTGTCATGGCCAAATAACAACATGTTTTCCTAGATAGTGTACTGTGTTTATCATGCAGATAGCTATGGGAACACCATCACAGCTGTACCACATGCAGTCAGCTAGAGGAGGACTGCAATAGGTGCAGAGCCCATCACCTGACCATGTCCATCACTTACAATACGCATGCTGCTGCTGTGCAGGTGTACTCCTTCACATCCACCAGAGAGTGTGTGAGTGGGTCAGGCAAAGTACACCAGGGAAGGGCTTGGAGACTTAACCATAAGCATCATCTGCCACATGCCGAACAGTACAGGGGTCAAACCCCTGACTGACTACACATTACTATTACATGTACATGACATTACTACATGTGCCACAAAGGTGACATGTTGCTGTGCTGTAAGAACATATATGTGTGTAGGTGAGTGACATCTGCAACAGAGATATAGTAGACGTACATTAGGTGTGGCACACATGGCTGTCCACGTGAACGGATGCCATTGTCACCACAAACACACTCTCTAATGGACATGCATTGACACCTTTGCCAGGGCCACAAATACACAACGTAACTACTTAGTTTGCCACACTGCAGTAATGCACAGGACTACATGCATCACAGGGGATATCTGGAGGTTCTATGGGCTAGGGCATGTGAAAGTGCTTGACATCTGTTGGTATGCCAATAAGGGTTATACTGGGAGTGACTCTGGTTGGGAGCATCACAACCCACACGCAGACACAGGGTGCCAGTACTGGCATGCAAGTATGCATTGCTTCATGGGGGTGTAGTGGTTGGCTGTGCAAGATGGCTGTACAAGGCTGGGTGAGGGGTAATCCTTGGCATTGCGTCACCCGACAATGGTGTGCAGTACAGGGGTGTAGTGTCTGCAGTGTCCCACACAGATTGGTACTGCATTATCTGGCCTGACATCCTGGTTACCAATGTGTATGGCCATAGCTTTGCAATGCATGCCGTGTCTGTGTTTGATAGTCCTTCACATGTACATTGCCTGGGATGTGCATGTCCCACAATACTGTACACTGACATGTACAGGTGTGCCTGGTTTGGCAGACATGTTGTGTACACATCCTCTTATCCCCCGATATGCCAATACTGGCCTGGTGTGGCGAAACCTGCTTATAGTGAGCAGGTCGACCCTGCACCTGCATGGATAGTATGATACAGGTATTCCGTGGTGTCAGTGGCATGGGTCCATACAGGGCACATGTGTATGGCATTGTATGGCCTCTGTGAAACACATTTGATGGCACCACATATGTTGCAGACATTCAGTGTGGAACATAGTGAAGGCACAATGTCCACATATATGTGCCTATTGTACCGCTGTACAGGGTGCCATGTCCTCTGCAGGCCACTGCATTCACACCATGCCTGCCATCTGTCATCAATGTGCATGGTACTAGCAACATGGCGGGATATCCTAGCCAAGTTTGTTTGTGCATGGCACATGGGTGCAGGACATATACCGGGTACTAGTAGGGCTGCATACTTTGTTCACCAGGCTTTTTGCCAGATGTATGGGTATGGCTTGCCAACACAGTCCCGTGGCTGACTGACAGCTGTCCTCCTCGTGAGGTGACCAATGTGTCATAAGACGGACACCATATAGGAAAACTACAAAATCCGCTCCCAAACATGTCCAGTGGTAAGACAATTATGGCCACCTCTACATATGCTCTGACAGACAAACTCAATATGCATTTATGGCACACGCTACTGGGTTGCAGCATGCCTACAGGTGTATACCTAGGTGGGTGACAACAGCAGGAATGACCAAGGTGGCCATGAGGTTTGTACAGAGAGTGCATTCTCTACAAAGCACTGTACTTGTCTCATGCAGGCACACACACACACTTGGCATGTCTGGGATTAGAACACTGACCTAACTATTTTATTACACTACAGCATTACACAGTTACAGAATGCACTACCAAGATTACTGGGACACAGCACTCCCAGAGGTGTATTTGTAGATGGGTGACATCATCAGCCTTACCAAAGGTGGGTATAAGAAATGTATGGAGTGTGAGCAGTCTAAAAGCATTACTCAGTCCTCAGGCAGATGGGGACAAGCACACACACACACACACACACAAACACACAGCAAGTCTAGGATTAGAACACCAACCTAACTACATTATAACACTACAGCATTACGCAGTTACAAAACGCGCTACCAAGATTACTAGAACACAGCACTCCCAGAGGTGTATTTGTAGATGGGTGACATCATCAGCCTTATCAAAGTGGGTATAAGAAATGTATGGAGTGTGAGTAGTCTAAAAGCATTACTCAGTTCTCAGGCAGATGGGGGACAAACACACACACATGGCAAGTCTGGGATTAGAACATCGACCTAACTACATTATAATACTACAGCATTATGCAGTTACAGAACATGCTACTGAGATTACTGGGGCACAGCATTCCCAGAGGTGTATTTGTAGGTGGGTGACATCATCAGCCTTGCCAAAGGTGGGTATAAGAAATGTAAGGAGTATGAGCAGTCTAAAAGCATTATTCAGTCCTCAGGCAGACAGGGACAAACACACACACATGGCAAGTCTGGGATTAGAGCACTGACCTAACTGCTTTATTACACAACAGCATTACACAGTTACAGAATGCGCTATCAAGATTACTGGGACACAGCACTCCCAGAGGTTTATTTGTAGGTGGGTGACATCATCAGCCTTGCAAAGGTGGGTATAAGAAATGTAAGGAGTGTGATCAGTCTAAAAGCATTACTCAGTCCTTAGGCAGATGGGGACAAACACACACACACACACACACACACACTCACACACACACACACACACACACACACACACACACACACACACACACACACACACACACACACACTGCAAGTCTGGGATTAGAATACCAACCTAACTACTTTATTACACTATAGCATTACGCAGTTACAGAATGCACTATTAAGATTACTGGGACACAGCACTCCTAGAGATGTATTTGTAGGTGGGTGTCATCATCAGCCCTGCCAAAGGTGGGTATACAAATTGTATGGAGTGTGAGCAGTCTAAAAGCATTTTTTAGTCCTCTGGCACACCGGGACAAACACAAACATAAACATAAACACACACACACACACACACACACACACACACACACACACACACACACACACACGCCAGTGATGGGAACAGAACACCTGCCTATTTACAGAGCACTATTACAATAGCACAGAATTACGACTCGCGCCACACAGACTACACATTTCAAGGTTGTCATTATGACCTTCTAGGAATGCGGACAGCAACAGAGATGCTTGCAGTTAAGATGTACATACCTGTGAACCTGTGTGTTTAAAGTAGGAATCCGTCCTGACCTGCAGTATGCCCACCTGTGGAATGGATGGCTATTATCACTATATAGAGTTACAATGGCCATGCCTAGACACAGAGGCACATAACCGACACAAGGTGTCACTGGGCATACTCACACACTTAGTAGCACAGGGCTGTTCGGAATGCAGTATGTGTCCATCTACACAAGGTTATACTGGGCATGCTCATACACTTAGTAGCACAGGGCTGCCTGGGATGCACCCTGATTCTAAACACGAAAGGCCACAGTGGCCATGCTATTACAGGTAGATGTAAAGAACACATTGTAATGGGCTCTGGTGTTAGTAGTTGTCATTGTTAGCAGGAACGCAGCTCTACATTTATTTGACACCGGTCTTTTACACAATGTCTGCTGCTGTCCATCACCTTATATGTACCATCCTATACCAAGCACAATATCACTACTCACAGTGATGTCTTGCTAGGAGTGGAAACTGCTTGACCAACACAATGAGCCTTGCTAGAGGTGGCAACTGCTTGAACAACACAATGAGCCAATGTCCTGCTGTAAGTACGAGGTTGTCCAGTGTTTGCCATTCTGGGATGACATGACTGACAGTAGACAGGCCTTTGACACATATCACATGCATCCATAATTCAAGGGAGTGGAGATAATACCCATCCACCCATACAGTGCCATTCCAAGGCAAATGTCCTAAACACAGGTAACACCCTGACACTTACAGGACAACTGCATTGTATGCTTATGCTAACCAGTGATAGATGTATAGCGTCCATAATCACAGCTGCTCACTGTAGATCCAACAATGGGGAGTACTGAGATCTGTGCAGTGAGGAACACCTGGCTGATGTCTCTATAGTGCACAATAGCACTACCACCATATACCTCAGAACCAGACATGTGGGCCATAACACAGGTACGGACAGCTCCAGGTGGTGGTGTCCCCACATACATAGAGGCCACTCACATGTACTGACAGGTACCCCCATGAAAGGCATCACAGATGAGTCATGTGCAGGACACAGTGTCACATACTGCATTCTAGGATGTAAACCTCAGACACCACCATACACTCGGACCACCAACATGCATCCATACATGTTTTAGGACATATAAGAGGACACCACCATGTGACCCTTGACCAGTGGACTGTACCAAGCTCTACATCAACTGTAGAGAGTACCCATGTACTGACACAGTTGTATCATGTGTTATGCAATGCAGTGATACCACTGTCTGTAACCAGGTCAGCTGTACACATACCAGGGGCCCTTGGTTATTTACAGCATTTGCAGCTGACTGTTGCTGTACACCAGCACACACCCTCATGTATGGATATGACATACATGTACCTGCCCTGGGTATGTACATGCCACACACACATACACACAACATACATGTAAATAGCATAGCTGTTGTTGTCCTTTGTGCAAACAGGTGGCTACAGCCATTACACACATGCACATGGAATGTAGGTCCATGGCTGCTGAATGCTAACAGAACATAAGGTGTGATATCAATGTTGACAGAGGTAACATTCCCTCTGTACCGGTCACCCATTACACCTATAATATCATATAACAGTCCATGTGTCATGTATGTCATTACACATGTCCACCAATTGCAATGCCTACAAACATGCCCAAATGGCAGGATTGTAGGACCTACACACATGTACATGTAGTGGTGTGCGTTCAGATAACATGTGTGTGCAGTTGCTCATGTATGCAGGTGATGTGTATCGTAGTACATCATGCAGTTGCAATGCAGCCTCAACATTGCCAACTGTATATGGTGATATGCTGAATGTATGGAAAGATGTACCTCAGGTATGGACAGATGTGTGGAAATAACTAAGTGGTGGGGCATCTTTGCAGATGGATGTTTGCTGAGGACAGCTCACAGGTGTGTCACAAGTGGTCCTACAATAACCTGTGTAACTGGTAAGCAATGGTTTTGTTAATTGAAGGACATAACACCCAACTTAGTCGGCGGTCAGGGTGACAGCGAAGGTAAATCACTTGACACCTGTTAACAGTTAAGACGTCCTGTGCGCATATATCAGCACTGTTGCCAAAGGAAGCGTCAGTACACTTTGTAATGTGTACAATACTGCTGTAAGTCTGTCATACATATCATGAGCTAGGCAGGTCTTTGATTCACAGTACTGGCATGTGTGGTTGCGTGTGTGTCCATATATGTCATGTATGGTGGGGAATACATCTCAATTGTTACTCACTCTCCTGTATACTAGTATACACATCTGTACAGACTGCAATGTGTAAAGCAGAACATAGGCAGGGGAGTGTATCTCACATATGTGAGGTATCAGTATGTGCGTGACATAGGTGTATTCAATCCTGAATGCCGCAGTGTATGTATGTACGGCTGTCTGGTCCCTGGAGTGAGGATATATGTTACCATACTGAAGTGATAAGACCCCTTCCCCCATCCAGACGATGCAATCTACTATCCGTGTTGATGTCCCTGATCTTAGGCCATACTGACTACCTGTACATGTGTATTCTCTGTGGCATGTCATGTAGGTGCACAGTGCTGTAATGATGATTTTCACATAGGCAGGGGTCCTCACCTCACCAGTAGCAACTGTGTGCGAGTGTGTGTTACTGTTTCAGTGAATCCGTCAGTGTGTGGGTGTGTTACTGTGTCACTGGATACATGTGTGTCAATACCTGAGTGTGTGGGTGCAGTTGTGTGTTGGCATCCTGTCATGGGAATGTGTATTACTGCTTCCCAATGAGGCATCACACTTCCCACTGGCCTCTACCCTTGTAATCAGCTAGACTGCTCTCTTACCTCACCACTCCATGTAACTGTACCTGTGATGTCACCCTGTATGGATGTCACGTCTGTAGCCACAGTAGCTTAATACACAGCTATCATGATCTTGGATCAGTAGGCGTTTTTGGAAAGTGGGACATTCTCACTGTTATGTGGCAGCTACACGGTGCATGCTGGTATATTCATACATACCTGTGAGTAGTCCACATTGAGATATGGGACACTAACTGCAAACACTGACATCCACTGGCACGTGCAATTAGACCTGAAGGAGGACAGCAGAACATCATGATCAACATGCAGTTACTGTTGTTACACAAGACACATACTGTTAACAGTATGAAATGCATTGTACACCTGTATTACATGGTATGACTGCTGCCTGTCAACGGTACTCAACAATTGTAAACTACACTTATCTTCCTAATCTGTTCACCCTGTGCATCAGACCATATTTGTATGTCCCTGTACCGATGGTGTGGATGTCAGGGATGCGGCACAGGCATCATCATATGCACAGGGTGATAATGTTTGCCAGAGGCCTAGGCTGCCCCATTGGATGACATCATGTGTGTGGGTTAGGGCCTTTGATCTAATTGGGCATGTGTGGATGTTATGCATGTGTGTGTTGCAGTGCCCTACATATGTTTCCAGTGTGTGCGTATATGCTTGCACACAGTTCTGGCATGTGTCTGGCCTACACAGGGGTATTATTGACAGCTACAGACTGTACATGCCAGGTTTTACAGTTCACGGTGTCCGGCCACGGACATGTGACCTGTGCCTGCCAGGGGGTGCACAGGCACTACCAGGCAGAGGTGTAGATTGGGTACTGTCTGATGTCACTTGTCCACTGGAACCGTGTCCCTGTTGGGACCATCCTGGGCCATGTGCATGTGGCCTGCTGTGTCGTGGTGTGGACAGCACATCACCAGATGCACTGCTGCTGCTACCACCACTATGGGAGCAGACATGAGAGGTAGCTCGTACGCATAGACCTAAAACAGGTGATGTAGCAGGCCTATGTCCACGTGCCCGATGCCTCACTCCTACCAGATGTTCCAACACAGACAGCTCACGCTCACTGATTGTCATGCCACGGTCAAGGACTCCAACCATGTCACCCAACCATCTATCCAAAGCTTCAGCAATCTGCTGTTGAGCATTTACCATTGCCTGGATGTTGTTGTTTAAAGAATGGACAGCAGCCCTCTGAAGCCTCTGATCTTTTCTGTTGTGCCATTCAGCACGTGCCTGTGCCTCCATTACAGCCTGAAACATGCATCTGGTGACACTAGCTGCTGCGCTCTGTCTTGCAAGAGCATGTTGGCCAGAGGTCCTCCTATAAGCAGCACTGGCCACATGCCTGTGTGGGGCACCACCAGTCAGTTGGCTGACACCATGGTGTGCAGGCAAACCTTCCATAGCCCTCACACTTTCTTGTTCCAAGCTACCACATGCCAACTGTCCTTCCTCTATGGTCACTGGTGATGGGGTATGTGCAGGCATGGGATCTGTGTCCGTGGATGAGGGGGATATAGCTGGAATGGCAAGCAATGGCACAGTTTCAGCCCCTGACAACTCTGCCTGTGCCTCAATCATACATTCATCATCACTGCTAGGGTCTGTGGGGACACTAACATCAGATGTACTGCAGGAGGGCAACACACCTACAGCACCTGTGATGGCAGACAAGAACTGGACATTACAATCTATACAACAGAAATACACACACACACACACACACACACACACACACACACACACACACACACACAGATACACACGCATGTGATATGACAGAAGGCATGCAACATGCATGTGATATGGCAGACAGCATGCAGTGCAGACAGTAATAGTGGTAGTTATCATACATCCCTTGGTTGCACACAACAGCATGCATGTGTCATAGCAGACGACATGCAAATTACACAATCATGGTAGTAGTTAGCATACATCCCTGTGTTACACCATGTAGACCAGCGCAGGTTAACAGTACACCTGCCTGATGTGTGGCATATGACCTTTACAATCATATGTAGTATGACATGTGATCTGCTGATGTGTGAAATGACATGTATACATGTTTAACACAATGGTGTCCTGTCAAATATACAGTGGGGTAATGGTGTCCCAATGCAGTGTTGTGTGTCCGCCCTACAGATATACTGCACATTTAGCTGATGTGCATGGCCATTGCAGGGAATCATGAGGCATATTGCTATTCAGTGTGAGTTACAGACACAGTTCATAGCCATGACTGTGTTCAGATCCAATACATATATACTGTGGAATGTGACCCAAATCACTGAGGTGTATACACACGAAACCATGATGTGAAAATTGTGACACAGGTCACTGAAGGGAATACGGATGACACCCCTGTACATCTGCAACCATATTGCTGCTGCCTGGCAACTATGGCCAGACATGGCGAACACGTCAGTACACCATGTCCCACATGATATCTGAGTACCACACACACACACACACACACACACGAGGAGCAAGTATGACATTGATGTCCAACACCAGCAAGGGGAATGAACTGTATCTGTGGGCTGTTGTGGATACTGTACAGGTGACTGCTGTCATGTTGTAACACCCTCAAGATGTTCAACACATCTTATGTGGTGGATTGATGTCACGCCTACACAAGATGTACACAGGCCTGTAGGACATCTAGTGTTCCACATTTACAATATAACCATTACACAAAGGCCATAGTTGGACCATGTGTAGCCATTGTACGACAGGGTGTACATACAACTACATCACATCTACTGTGTGTGTTGCATCATGTCTCTGGCCATCCTCCATGGCCACGTGTGTACATGTGTTGGCCAAATTATTTTGACAGGCATCTATTTCACATGTATGTGTTGTCCCATATAACATACACCCATAGATGCCATATGCTCCACTGATGACAGGGTTATGCAGACAAAGGGTGGCATGTGGGATATGTTTGCAGGTTAGTTAGGCAGTGTTGCAGCCAGGCCACTAGATGTCATGGACATGTCAAGATAGCACATCACATTGTGTGACATTCATAGCAGGGCTGTGATCCACACCAGTGAATCCTGTGGGCTGGCCATACTCCAACCCACTGTGTAGTACTGTTTGTATTCCCCACATGTGTAGTTATGATCTGTAGTACATGTCCCTACAGTGAACAGCACCTCCACCATTGTATGCACAGCTGTCCACACATCTGGCAATGACAGTTTGTGAGGATTCATGTTGGTGAGGTGATTCACATAGTTTGCAAGTGTTGCACATGGGTAGGCATTGTGATGCATTGCAGGTCTAACCTATATATTGTGACAGGACCATACATTATGTGTACATGTTGTAAATGCCCACATGGCAGATGGATCTGTGCATTACTATACCTGATAAATAATAACAGCCTCACCTGCAATGGGCTGCTGTCACAGCAGAATGCCAGAGGTACCTAAATAGGAGTAACACAGAAGTAGGAGCATTATCCACACCTGTATGATGGCTACAGGGTGCAATGTGCATGTTAACATGTATACCACTACATTAGACTATACTATGGTGTATGCACATCTGTGCATACACAGAGTAACATACTCTACCATGCGGCATGTGTGTATACATGCCTTGCATATGATGTTACATTACATATTTTAGTGCAGTACTGACTTACCAGGCAACTCCAGGCTCAGTGGTTGAGAGACACCCACCTCTACAATATCGGCTAAGGCTTGTGGATGTGGTTTTGCAGGTGTCCTCAGGTTGGCCAGTAGCTCCTCGGTATGTGTGAGTGGGGGGCTGGGTTGGTGGTCCACCACCTGTTGTACATCGTTCCCTGGTGATTGCATTCACACGCTGTTTTGCTCATCTAATGAGGTCTGTGCAGTGTCTGTGCACCTGCTGGTATGTGTGGTTGTGGCCACCCATATTATTAACCCTCCTGAGAAGTTCCATCCATGGCATCCCACTGCTGTGCATCCTGTGGCACATGGCTGAACAGGATATCATGATTGTCAAGTAGGTATGGGATGAGGGCCTCATCCTCCAAGTGGGTAAAAGGGGGTAGCCTTGCATGTGGCATACCTGGAAGACATAATGATGGAGACAGGCCACAGTAACTCACAGAGACATACAGAGCTACAGCTGAACAGGCATGTGTATCACATTTATTACGATTAAATAGTTGTATTTGCAAATCTACATGACACTGACATGTTTGTGTCACACACATGTGGCACTCAATGATGAGTGGATATTATCACCATATATGTGTGTGTGTCACCTGATTACATTGCCCATACTCCATGTGGATGCTGTCTTGATGTGATCATGTCTGTTTGCCTGTACTGGTGTTCCTAGCTAATCAGCATATCGCTGGATGTGTCCACATTAATGCAGTCAACCTTAATGCTGTGTATATGTCACATATAAAGACTTACACTGCCTTAACAGACATGACCTGTGACCCTGCAGACTTGCTCACATAAGGTTTTACATGTATGTGTTCTGCCATATACATCTACATGACACTGTACAGCAATTCAACATCCTGCCATGTAGCACCTGTGTTGCACATGTGATACACGTGGGACACTGGCTAGCCAGATGGTATTTGCAGGGATGGATATCAACTATAGCATTCACAGTCAAAGTCAACTAGTAGGCTATATGCCACAGGCCATGTATGAATCTTGGATGAAAGGTTACCTGGCAGTAGAAAAAACAGCAGTTTTCTGTAGAATGTCACCAAGCATGATAGATTCCACCACAGTTAAAAACAAAGTGCAAAAACACAATTTATTAATGCAATTCCAAAATCAAGGTGTTAGCAGTAGCTGACAGGCGGGTCTCTGGGGCCAGGTGGAGCAGTGCACATTACTGATCCACAGGATTAATGATACATTTACCATGCGGTCATCACACCATGTCTGACAGGGGAGCGATGTGCAGCTTTGATGGACAGGAATGCATAGTATGGCAGGACTATGTAAAGAGTATGGGACAAGAATCTGTCCAGCATGTGGAAGGCGGATGTCCATGAAGTATGTGTTTGAGATCGGGATGTGTACATGTAGCATGTCCAACATCACTGGGCTGGACATGGATTTATTCAGGGTATGCATCATGCTACATAGTGGAGATGGGGAATGGGAAGGCTGGTGTAGGCCATCTGCACATGGCCAATACCCCTTAAAGGAAATATGTGATCTGATATGGGTCACTTGAGTGTTGTGTATGGCTGGACAATGATCTCTATATTCATGGATGGCACCCTGTCATTATTAGGGTTGCCACATATGACTACCTGACAGGTGTGGTGACATAGCTATCACAGTTAAGACAACTGCCCAGCTGCATCCCATACACACAGTGTCCATTATGTTGACCGCTGCCTAGGTGTTAGTTTGTGGGTACAGGTTTATTAACATAGGGGTGACGATGCAATATGAAGCTGTCAGATTGTGGCCATATGTCACACACACCTCACCCACAAAGCCCCTTCTGTATGTTGTCCACAACACTCTTGAGTCGGCTATTGCTCCTAGGTCATAGTCATTTGCATACTTCAATAGGCAGATGCCTTCTGTTTGTCTGTGAGGTATGGACTACAATGAGGGGGAATACAATTAATTAATCCTGTCTTACTGTAGCTGCCACTGGTGTGATGAGCATGTATTATTCAGACACCTTCTGCAGTGTTGGTTCTGCCAGCAGTCCCGTTGCAAAATACTCCTGTGACATAGGAATGTACATCTAGTATACCGAGTGTAGGTGGAACACAGTATGGGTGATGCTGTCCTATGACCTGGCAAGGATATGATATGCAGTGTGAAATTAACCTTACTGTTATCTACATCTGTACTGCTGACATCAATTATTTGATCAAGGTTCATGGCCTTTCAGACCAGACTCAGCAGGGTAGTAGTGCAGTACTTCCCATTAACAGTGGTGTCTCCCCCTTTGTGGGTTGTGATACCTGTTGGAGTGCACCATTCAGTGTGCACATAGCCTGACATGGAGCTATGTTTTACATGATGTGTACGTGGAGAGCATCTTGGTTTGCCATATGTGTATGATACAACCTGTGATGTGGACAGGTCCCATGCAGCCTGAGTGCAGCTTGTATCTGCGTAGTTGTGGGTACAGGGGCCCTGTGGTGTACATGGATATATGATTGTGTACTTGTTGGGGGGGGGCAGTGTGTTTATGTTATCCAAGACCCTATCTAGATTGCTTATTCATGCTCAGCACTTGTTCAGAACTTGTAAGCACCACGTAAGCAACTAATTACTATAGCACTCAATCTTCCTCATTACCTAGAGGTACACAGGTTTTGTACATACTTTTCTCACTTGCTTAGAGTAAAATAGCTCTTGTACTCACTTTCCTTACTTATCTAGGGGAAATTAGTTTTATATTCAGGCATGTCCAAGGGTCAGCTGCCAGTGTTCTATCCTGTCTATCTGATGAATCTGGACATCTTGAGGCAATGTAGACATTGCCTCATGTACACAGACAACCCTCTCCGCCTACCACCCAACACTACAACCTGGGAGAGATGCACTCATCTAGCCAAACTGGAGGTAAAGCTCTCTCCAACCAAGCCTGACCCTGACAGTCATGTAGAGAAGGTAAACATTCGCACCATGCCCCACTCATCACATAGTCTCACTGAATCTACCCCACCATTAACTGAGAAAACTACTCGTGTACGAACTCATTAGCTAAACGCTTTCTGGAATTCATAAACACCAATGCCCTGGATCAACATATCCACACACCCACCAGGGGCAACAATATCCTAGACCTAGGCATTACCAACATGAGTTGCACACCTGAAGTTAACTCCTCATTGGTCTGATCCGACCATGAGCTGAACACCATTGATATCCACGTCCCGCCCCCACCCCCATTAAGGGAACCACAGTATAATATGTCTACAAAGCCAACTTCATGCTTTTTAAGACAGACGTGGTGAATGTCATGACACCCATGCAGATGGACAATACTGTTACAACTGCTGAATCCTACACAAATGCACTCTATAAGCACTTACACAAGTGCATGGATTGTGCTGTCCCAAACAAAACCAAGACACTATACTCCTAATTAAGGAAAGCAATCTGGTGGTCCCCTGCCATAAACAAACTGTACTACAGGAGGAAGACACTGTTGCAAAAGAGAGTACAATCCCATGCGTCAGGGAGCTCCCTGGTCAGCCTCAGTAAGACGATGAGATCCCCCCTTATAAGATCCTCCAAAGCTAGCTATGAAAACAAAACCAACAACAACCACAAAGCATTCTATAGCTCAATGTCAACACCCAGATCTGCTCTGAGTTACAGCACAAAGGCATGAACATTACAGAACCAACTGATATTGCCAGCATCCTGTCAGATAGGTTCAGTGCTACCTTTCCCCCCTCCCTCTCAAAGCTGCACACTCTAAAGCCAATATCACAGCATCCATGGGACCGGACAACATCCCAGGCTGCATTTTACATGAACTTCAGAATGTACTGGCTCCCCACCTATGCACCATGTTCAATAATAGCCTCACATCAGGTTTAGTGCCCACTGAATGGCACACAGCAACAGTTATCCCACTCCGCAAAGGTGGCACCACAACGGACCATGGGACCTATTGCCCTATAGGCCTGACTAGCCTGGTCTGCAAGGCTATGGAGCACATCATCATGGATCACAGTCACAGAGACATTGGGTACCTCCAAACCTATGACCCCTCCCAGTTTGGCTTTGTTAAGGGCAGACCATGCCTCCTAAACCTGGTGGACTTCTTTGAGACATTTACCAAGGCACTAGATGAGGGTAAGGAGGTCCACACAGCCTACCTAGATCTCTCAAAGGCTTTCAACACCATTCCTCATTCTGGTATTATCAACATACCCATCCACCTGAACATTAACCCCTATGTCATGTGATGGCTTGCAAAGTGGCTCACAGACAGAACCCACGCAGTAGGAGTTGCATACCCTAGGTCCGACTGTACACCAGTTACAAGTGGCATCCCCCAGAGCTCAGTCCTAGGATCCCTCATGTTCGGTATATAATTCTCTGATGTACAGGCAAGCACAGGAGGGCTTTGGCTGAAAAGGTTTGCAAATGACTGCAAACTAGGGGACATAATTGTTTCCCCAGCTGTTACAGACACCCTCTGGAAGGGTCGCACTGAGATGGATACCTGGTGTCAATATCGTGGCCTCAAGCTGAATGCCAAAAAATGCATAGTCATCCCCTTTGGATATAACTAATTACCTGTGGACTACCACATAGGTGCTAGTCCCCTACATACAGAAAAGGTAATAAGGGATCTGGGAACCCCAGTAGATAGCAATCTCTCCTTCAATACCCATAATGACAAGGTGGTTAGAATATTCTTCTAATAATCTGTAATGGGTTCGCATCCAGATCAAAGGAGGCCATTGTGCCTCTCTACTCATGACTTATTAGACCCATTAAAGGATACAACACCCCATTTGGGATATACCTTGCAAGACAACTGCAACAGCTTGGAAGACCACAACAGTACCACACCAAGAGGATTACTGACCTCAAACAGATGACCTATGCACCCCAACCTAAGAAACTCCAGCTGTACTCAGTTGCATATCGCATACTCACAGGTGATCTCTGCTTGACATACAAGGCCCATGTCCAACCCAGCATTGCTGGATAAGTTCCACCTAAACAGAGGCCCCTGAGAGTCACATGCTCTAGGGATATACACCTAACCACAACAATGACTAGGATGTGCTGGACAGATAGATTCCTGACCTGGACACTCACCATGCTTTGGAACATGATTACAATGTACATCAGGCAGGGCCCCTCACCAGCACTCTTCAAGGGAAACCTTGACGTGAGGATGGGAGACAGACATGTACCCTGGGGATCACTGCAGTGGCTCTGCTGGACAGAGGCACAGGGAACTAATGGCTCTGCCATTCAGAGGTACAGGAAACTAACATATGGGGGTGGCGAAAGCCAACACACTCTATCTAGGCTTATAAATACCCTTGGTAAGACAACCTAGTATCTACCTTTGCACTTATTACATGTCTTATGTGCATAGATATTTAACTAGCTCATCCATTTTATTTTGCTATCATGCTGATAAACTGTCGGGTGACTACATGTCATATGTATCCTGTTATTGTGTATTGTAAATGCCAATAGACATAACTAATGTTTACCTAACATAACAGTAATGCTATGTAACTTGTAATACATATCTGCCTACAATACTGTACATTACACAGTTATTGGCACAATATCCCACAATGCAAATCATAACTGCACAGTGGGCCAACTTTGACATGTTATTCTGAGTAATACACCCATACATATGCCTACTGTTACAATATATCAACATATACTATCCCCTGTTATAGCACGTACTTGTTGGAACAACCCTACCACTGACAGCGGCTGGAGAGGAATTGTTGGGTTCAAAGCCCTTATATAGCCTCCCTTGTGGTGTATGCGGCGTTTGCCTTGTGACCTACAGCAATACAAACATAAATACTACAAGCGTTACTATGCTCAACAATACATCACTACAAGATAACTGTCTCCACTCTATGGATTGCGTGCACTTTAAATATTACAGAACAGGTACTAAATACACAGACATACTGAGTGTTCTACATACCTTATTAGTTACCCGAGGTGTTGTTGACTGTTGATTCAATCCTTTTCAGTTTGTGTTTCAATCTTCTTTGTAACGTTCTGCTGGTATATACGGATGGTTTGAATGTGTGATAAGCCATCCTTTTCTAGTTAAATATTGGTAACGTGGTATCCTGACCACCAATTGGTGTTCTAAAGTAGTTAATTAGATGAACATCAGCTGTGCAGCTACTCCATTAGCCGATACCATGGCAACAGTGGTGTATAACTGAGTACTCCTTTTGGGTGTTGTCCGTTTGCCTTACATTCAAGGAAGATGGTCTGGATGTGTTGTTTGTGATGTATTTCAACAGCTATAGTGAGACAGACAGAGATATATTAGCTTCATGACTCCTGTGGATTGTATGTAATGGCTAGATGATTTTGTTCTACATGTGAGTACAGCTGTTATATTTCAGGGCATTGCTACTTATGCAGGGTTTGTTTGTACCTGATACTTCTGCAGATGTTTCAGTCTGGCAAGGATGTTTGGGCAGCTCAAGTCTGTATGGCTATGCATGAACTGTTATGTGGTTTTCAGTGTGCTCACCAGACATCCTTGACTTGGTGTACTTGTGTATCATACTGTGCTGTTACTCAGTAACTGGTAACACATCCCGGTGTACACACAACCCTCTGAAACAGGATTAGTGCAAACAAACCCTGTAACATCAGCAGCTGTTCCATTGTATAACAGCAACTATTTCACATAGGGCCATGTTAGTGTGTCTCTGACAAGGTATGTTAAGGCTTCTGCAGATGTTGTACAGTGAGTGAATGATTTGTGATGTTATTACAGTTTGTATTGTAATTTGTTTGGGTGTTGGTGTGATGTTGGTGGGTGTGCATAGCAGATGCAGGTGTGTATGAACTGCTTTTATACATAATCGATATGTGCATGAGAGTTCCTTCCCTATTTGAACACCTATCCTTTAATGGACAAATACTATCGTAATTGCAGGCTGATTCATTAAGACACTGTTAAGTGGTTCCTGTATAGCATGCAGGTGATGTTAGTCCTTGAATCCTTTTGGCAATACATCAGAATGTAATAAAGTGTTGCTACATGAAAGCTGTGTATTTCTGTCATAGGTATTTGCAGTCATTGTAGTTGTGTTGGTGACTGACCCTCTTTGGCTAGGGTTACCACTTTTTCATATGGCCATAGTGGGACATTTTTGGGACACACATCAGATTTTATAGGCCGACACAAACCCACGGTCAGTACAAGGGATAGAACTTTCCTTTCTTGCCTAAATATAAGCTTATTCTTGTAGCAGTTTAGTTGCTTATCTTGTTTCTTGTAACATGTAGGTATTTTAGATAGAGAAAGAACGATTGTATGCAACAATTACATCACATATGGGACATAATTATGTCCTACAATCTCAGGACATTTGCCACTTTTAATATATTTGGTCCGGACACAACCGCCCAAAGAGGGACTGTCCCTTGCAAAGTGGGACAGGTGGTAACCCTATCATTGGCTCATGTCCATAGCACATATTTGTAATAGTGTATAGGCATATACTCTCCATATCCTTTGGGGGAATGTGTGATTGCTATGGTCCATGTTATACTCATATATGAACACTTCAACCGCTGTATATGGGATACATAAGGAATCCCAAAACCATACAGTTCCGACACCCAGAGCACCGGGCCCAGACTCCCATACCCCACATTACCGACAGCGACAGTAACTCGCAAAAGTAACACGAACATGGAACACACACATGCACACACAGACACACTGCTACCCACCACATCCAAACAAACCATCCTACACTACGTATGAGCAGGTGGGCAAGCCTCCCTACACCCCCCATGTAGGCGTCTATGTCCCCCACACACCCCCTACTTTAATATTCTACCTCCTAGATCATGCAAACAGATGCAAAAAGCTAACCCACACCCACACATTACAGTCCCCCAGGAACACACACCACACTCAGAACACACACTTACACACACTACAGCCCTCAGAAACACACTTACACACAGCAACCTACCTGAACCACAACACCAGAAGAACTGACTAACTGTCCCTTAACATCATGATTTTAAACCTTGCGCATTTGGTGTTTTAGTACTGTGTTCTTTCGGACCTTAAGGCTCGGGATTAGGCTCGTCGGTATGTCAAGCAGTCGGTATGTGGTAGGTATCCCATTTATATGTACCTCTATGGTTATGTAGATGTTGTTAACCTATCTATATATCTACATACGGTTCCCTATCAGAAGCCTGAAACACTATAAGCCTGAAAATCAAAATCCTGAAAACTAAAGCCTGAAAATTCAAAATCCCGAAAACCCAAAATCCTGAAACTCAAAATCCTGAAAACACAAAATGGACATACTGACGTCATTGTGGCTTTGCTATTGTTAGCCCTGTGGTGTTAGGTCATGCGTTGGGTTCAGGTAAGTGTCTTGGTTTTATGTTAGGGTTAGGCGGTTTAAGTGAGTTAGGGTTAGGGCGCAGGTTAGGCATGTATGCAATAGTGACAAATATTGGGATTAGGGGCGGTTTAAGTGAGTTAGGGTTAGGGCGCGGGTCAGGTGAGTGTGCGATAGTGACGGACCTTAGGGTTAGGGTCAGGGTCAGTTGGTAGATATTAGTGTCTTTATAGTGACATATTAGCATTATTTGTGTTTTCAGGATTTTGAGTTTCAGGATATTGGGCTTTTGGGATTTTGAATTTTCAGGCTTTATTTTTCAGGATTTTGATTTTCAGGCTTATAGTGTTTCAGGCTTCTGATAGGGAACCCTACATACATATGTATATCCCCATATATCGACATATCTCTCTCTCTCTCTCTCTCTCTATATATATTATGATGTATATATATATATATATATATATATATATATATATATATATATATGTATATATTACATATATATATAAAACATACACCTTTCATTGGGTACATGCTGGTTTGTCCTATTTCCACACATTCCTACCTTTTGTATTTTATCCTGTCAGTACACACAATTGCCATTGGTACATCTCAGGTAGCTTAGTGGTATGTTATTGTGAAGATTGTGTACATGGTTGCGTATTCTAATCCTGGCAGTGGTATTTTATCTCTCAGAGCAGGCACTGGTAGTGCAAGAGTGAATAACGCACATTTCAGTGGTTGTGTGTTCCACATGTTTATTATTCAGTGGAATACTACCTATATATGCAAGCTGTGTTTAAAGTATACTATGTAACATGTAAACATCTGAGAATATTCCTCTCAGGGATACTCCCCATTATTTGGAACTACATCCCTGATTACATTGTACAAAACCCCTCACTAACACTCCAGGGAATCCTTGCAGAGTGGGTGGGGAACAGTGGATACACCCAGGGATCCTGCAATTGGCTCTGCTCCACAGAGGGACAGTTATTTAATCGATGGGGTGGCAACAGCAGAAACTTTTTGCCTATGCTTATGAGTGGCCTCGGGCAGTTAGGCATGTACCTACCAATGTATCTATGAACCTCTACATACAGTATGGACACATGCTGATAGCTTTATTTACTGTTCAGGTATTGACTTACCTTGTGCCAATGGTGGTTGTGTATACAATAGTTGAGGGCTACCTTTGTAGGATGCACACAGTAGACCACCTATACATGACAATTTACAGCTGGTCGTGTGTGTGTGTGTGTGTGTGTGTGTGTGTGTGTGTGTGTGTGTGTGTGTGTGTGTGTGTGCCATCCATGCTTGCTGTGTGTGCAGGTGGTGAAGGGTTTCAGTCCATGAGTGCCTACACTGTCAGTGTGTGTGCTATATGTTCCCTCTTTGCCAAGGCATGGGCATACTGGTTATGCCTCCATCTGCCTACTGGGGCTAGCACAGGGTGTTCGTGGTCTGAGTCCCCCTGTGCATCTGGGTCCCTTGGCAATGGTAGTGGGCTGTGAGGGCCTTCACCATTCTGTCCCTGCTGCAGCTGTTTCCGCAGGATCATATTGTGTATCATGGCACATACTATGAAGATGTGGGCACACATGCCTGGAGAGTACTGCGAGGCTCCACTAGATATGTCCAAGAAATGGATCCGTGATTTCAGCATCCCAAATACATTCTCTATGATGATTTTGGTTTCTGCGTGTGCCTCATTATGGCATTTTTGTGTGGCTGTGTGTGCATTCCTGATGGGAGTCATCATCCACGGTTCCAGTGCATAGCCAGCCTCCCCCACCAGGTGGCCATATGGGATGTCCCCCCTGGCAAATACCTGATACAGCTGGGAGGCATACCAGATGTGGGAGTCGTGATAGCTTCCAGGGCTGTCAGCACACTCATCCATGATAATGCCTGGGCATTGCACACAACCTGGCAGTTGATGGAGGGGTATCCCTTGCGGTTTATGTAGCACCTACCCTGCTCACCGGGTGGTGACTTAATGTGTATGTGTGCAGTCTATTGCACTCAGTACCTCTGGGTAGTCTGCCACATGGTGGAAGAGACTCATATTGCTGGTCAACTCCTCCTGCATTCGGGGGAAGTATATGTGCTCATTGGCATGTGGTAACATGGCATCCAGGAACTGATGGAGTACCCTGGATGCTGATGCCTGTGAGATCCCCATGATATCCCCAGTTGGCCTTCGGAAGGTACCTGTGGCTAATATTCTCAAGCTTGCACATACCTTCATGTCCACTGGGATAGGTTCCCCTCTGTTACTTCTGGCTCTGAGGCATGGCCGGCACAGCTCAACAAGTTGCTGTATGATGTCCATGTCCACCCTGTAACACTCTACTATCTATAGATGTATCATGTAGCCCCTGGTAGGTTACCCTGGGTCTGAACACTCTTCTCCTCCTCTGGTGCCTGAGATGGTTGTCAGTATCATCCTCCACACCACCGTCAGTCTCTAACACATGCTGGTGAATCAAAGCTATGGCGGCCCCTAACATACATATTAAAAGTTCCCCGTCTGTATACACCAACGGTGCAGAGTGTCTGGGAATACACAAGTGTGTGTCTGGGGCTTTCACACCTTATACTATTGTGCAATGGATGATGCTGGTGTAATTGGGTGTGTTTGTGCAATTCCAGCTGCGGGGTATCTTAATTATTGGTTTTACAGCAGGTACTGCTATTGTGGGGCCTTTGGTGTTGACTTATGCTTGGCTGCCATGATTCATCTATTGCCCTTTACTTCACTTTTCAACCCAAATCCCCTCCCATTGTCAGGCATGCATCCAGCTGCCGGCTTTCTTGTTTTGTATCTTCACAACCCAGGATTGTGTTGAGAAATGTGTTATATAGCTGATCTACTACAAGTTTGCTTTGTTCTGCTGTGACAGTTCTCTTTTCTTTGCTGTACAGTACCTCCCCTTTCCTGTTCTGCAGGTAGCTGCTAGCAGCCTTGTTAGCTGTCGTCAATGGCCCACTGTGAGTTCCTAGGTGTTAATTACTCATTTGTACTCCAATTGCCATGCTGCAGCATTTCCTTATTGTCTTCCCATATCCTTCCTGTTTCAGCTGTGGTGCGCACCGCACACAGCCATTTACCGGGTTTTGAGCGCGTTTTCATCCATGTTCACATGCACTTTCGGTTACCTTCTGTGCTTTCAGCTAAGCAAAGCTATGGCTACTTCCACACCCCTATCCTGCGCCTTTGCTTAGCAACAGGCAACCTGGATTAGCAATGATCCAATGTGCTTACAGCTACGGTGGTGCACCTCTCTCTTGATGTTATGTTTACCTCCAGGCCACTCCTCGGTGTTGTACCGCTATGCCATGTGGTACATCCTTACGCCAGCGGGGCGTTTGTGATTCAGTATTACTTGACTCATTTGCATGGCATTGACTACTAATTCCTAGCTACCGTGCAGAACACTGTCACAGACCCTTAGCAACCCTTGCGCCATGGTTGTGGTGTAGCATGCGTGCCATTGACTATTATGGGGAATTCATGAATTGTGCTACATTGCAGTTTAATGATATCTAAATATATTTTCCTTGTGATCCCATCTGCTCACAGATGCACTGCGGTTTTACTTTGCGTTAGTGTGGCCATGACATTAAATGTTATTTTTTATGTATTGCGCATGTTTTTTTATGCCATTGGCTATATATTTAGCCATTGGCATATATTAACATTGTAATACGTAAGTTTGGTCCGCTTTCATGGCTAAGATTTTATGTTTGAAAAAAATGTAAGCCGTTTTTTTTGGTTTACATTTCTTAATGCTTATGCTACCCCTGCACCACTTCATAAATACCTTCATTTGCATGCTACACTGCTGTGCATGGGGTAATTAGCATACATGCGTCAGGAGCTGCGCAGCTCTGGCATACGCTGGTAGTGCACATGGAAACAGCTCGTACCTGAATTGCTTCGCAGCCATATTTG